>NW_021604579.1:3653021-3730233 GCF_004785775.1 Grammomys surdaster | reverse complement strand
GTGATGATGGTGGTGGTGGTGGTGGTGGTGGTGGTGGTAGTGGTAAAAGGGAGAGAGGCGAAGATGCAAGAAAGAGAGGACTGGGAGGAGCAGGGAGAGAAGAGTGACAATTATCATCAGGCAGAGTGAGCGACAGAACACAGACGGCAGTAGTGATGAAGAGCAGAAGGCAGCGATGACCAGTCTGGCTCCTCATTTGAATCTGGGCGGGGAGGAGGACCTTCTGATGCCCTCTGTCTCCGCAGGCAACAATGCCTGCTGGCAACAGTGTGGTCACAGGTGCTGGCCTGCAAAGAAAGCCCTGGCTGAGGTGTGGGGAGGAAAGGTAAGGTAGTTCTCCATCCAGCTTCCCCTGAGCAAAGTTCCATCAAGTCAGGGTAGAGACTCAAAGACAGATGTCATCTAATGCCCAGCTTGGGCTCTGTCTGTAAGGCCTCGTATTCGGGGACCCGATGGCCCTGTCTACACTGTGGAGTTCTCAGACTACTAGCTCTGCTATTGTCCTACAGGGGCCTCCCCTACCCTCGGACCTGGCCCCAACTCCTCTTTTTCGGGTTGCTATCTAGGCCAGACCCCACAGCCTAGGAAAAAAAAAATGCTTCACTTCCCAATGTAATGGGGCTTTTCTAACTGCAACCACCAGTAAGAACTAACTAACCACCAAGAAAGGCGGAGTAGCCGGAGTCTCAGCTCTGGAGGTTGCAGCAAGAGGACTGGCAACAGTTTAGGCCCAGCCAGGGCTTCAGAGCGAACCTTGTCTCATAAAAACAAACACCAGGAACTGCCTGCGGCTGAGAACTTACTGAAACTCTTGGGCTAGGTTTTGTCTCTATTTCATCTTAATTTTTAAAAACATCAGCTGAGTGTGGTGACTCACATCTATAATCCCAAGACTTTGGAGGCAGAGACAGAAGGACTGCCCTGAGTTCAAGGCAAGCCTGGGTTACACAGTTGAGTTGCAGGCCCACCTATCTGAAAACAAAACAAAACAAAAAACAAAACAAAACAAAAGTCCAAATAGAAGCTGCCTCTTGAGCATGAATATGAGACTCTGGCTGGCCTCTGAGATCCTGTCTTCCCTCTGTCCCTGAGGAAAGAACACACCGTTGTAAGGTCAGGTCTGTAGTGACTGTCCAAGGGCCATCTCAGGCCTTCCCTCTGAATGCTGGGGCCTCAGCCACACTGGTCCAGTCCAGACAGAGGGCTGCTCAGTACATGCCAGTTTTCCAGTGTCAGTGGGAGGATGATGGAAGAAGAAAGGAAGGCCCCCACAGGGGCTGCTGGGCCACCAGGCATCCTGGGCAACAGCTGGGGAAGCGGCAGAAACAAGGTAGTCGCCAGAGTGACCAGAGGAGGTGCTTGGTCCTTCACATGTCCTGCCCTACCCAGTCTTTATCCAGGGCCAGGATGACAACAGGCCACCGCATCTGAGACACTGGGCTGTCCACAGTCTTAGAGTGTCCAGAGTGGAGCATGGGCCCTAGGGTTCCTTTGTCTGAAATACCTGACTGTCTCTAAGCTCTTCCCTTCCCTTTCCGGTCAGATGGTGTCTCACAGGAGGCCTTCTCTGGCCTTCCCTGTCTGCCCCAGCTTGCTTTACTAATCTAGTTTGGGGACTGTGTCTCCCTTTAGACTGTGAGTGACTTCTGGTCTGGAACAGAGCTGAATTTGTCTTTGAAGTCCTCGGGGCTGGTTCAGAGCTTGCGCCTCACCAATGTCCAGAAAGTGGGTGACTATACAGGGGAGGTGCAGTCTGGCTCAGAGAAGAGTTTTCTTCCTGAGCTGCGGTTCCCATCAGGGACCTAACCTCTGGTTGCTTCTCCTTCTCCCCGGCCCCGCCCTCCCTCTTAGCCTAATTTCCCTGTTCAGTATCCATCAGTGCTTTGTCGGACACACAGCCTGCTGGGAGCCCCTATCAGTCATCCCTGCTGGCTTGATCAAGGTTTCTGGGATCAGGGCATTTAGTAAAAGGTCTTTTGGTGACCCATTTGGAACTATCAGTGCCACTGTGCAATGTGACAGAGAACCAAGCGGATACACACAGTGCAGGGCAGAGCCACTGGGCATCTTCCATGTTCCCAGTGCTCATCAGGACTCCTGGGGGCCAGAACGGTGTATGTTGTAAGCAACATAGCAGCAGGTTGTGACCTTGAGCCTCATACCTGCTCCAGCCCTGCCCAGATGTCCCTGGCCCTGGCAGCTGAGCTATGGCCTGCTAGAATTCTGCAGGTAAAACCCTAGACAGGCATAGAGTTTGCCAGCAGCCAGAGGCTGAGCAGCTCCAAACATCACTGCATGATCAGGTGAAGCCTGTGGCGGAACCCTAACCACAGGGAGGGGTGGGAAAGGCAGCCTGGTCTAATATCTACTCTACCGAGGTCTCAGAGGCGAGGGAAATGATGTGCAGACTAGAGATGTCCCAGGGTGCACTAACCTCAGGCTTGGGGGAAGGGCACTCAAGAACAGGTTGGCCTGATGTGGTGGTTTGAGTAAAAATAACCTCTATAAGCTCACAGATTTGAACACTTGGTCACCTGGAGTGGCACTATTTGAAAGGGTTAAGAGGTGTGGCCTTGTTGGAGGAAGTATGTCATTGGGGGTGGGCTTTGAGTCAGGCCCAGTAGTTCTTCTCTTCCTGCTGCCTGTGGAGCTGTATATAGAACTCTCAAAGCTACCTCTCCAGCATCACATCTGCCTGCATGCTGCTGTGCTCCCCGACTCGAAGATAACGGACTAAATCTTTGAAAGCGTAAGCAAGCCCCGACTAAATGCTTTCCTTTATAAGAGTTGCTGTGGTTAGTCAGGTGTGGTGGCGAATGCCTTTAATGCTAGCACTGGGGAGGCTGAGGCAGGCAGATCTCTGACCTGGTCTGTTTTAAGTTCCAGGACAGCCAGGACTGTTCAGAGACCATGTTTAAAAAACAAAACAAACAAACAAACAAATAACAACAACAACCCCAAACCAAACCAACCAAACAAAAAACAGTTGTCATGGTCCTGGTGTCTCTTCATAGCAAACAGAAGACCGGTGAGACACTGGGATGCTGAGGAAGGCATGAACATTACTGACATTACTTGGTAGCCCATTCAAAGTCCAAAGTCATCCTTAGTTGTAGTACCACAGAAAGCCACAGGATTTCAGAGGACTCCTTGCCATCCTCCCTCTCCCACCACACTCAGTGAGGTGTTCTCCAGGACACAGGCTGGCCATGTGTGGCCAGGTCAGGACTGAGTGAGGGGCTGAGCCTGCCTCACGCTGCCTCACCCACTGTGTCAAGGTCTTGACCCACTGGCCGCCAAGGTCAGGTGGCAAGTGCCTCTGTCTTCCTGGGAGCAGCAAGGGCCTGCTCTCTGCTCCCCCACTTCAGTTGACTCTCCTTCCTGCCTTGGATAGATAAGAAGGGCGTTGACTCCACTGACCTTGGTGCTCTTGGAGATGGGGCGAGCATACGCAACTGGCAGCTGTGCGTCTCTGGTCTGCTGTCCCCAAGGAATTTGGGTTCCCCCCCCCCCCCAGACTGCCCCTCAGGAAGCAGGAACTGGTGTTTGAGGCACTTCCAGACTATCTATAGTGACTGGGAGGGGGTGGGGAAACTCAATGGGATCAGGTCCCTGCCCTCTGGCTCTCCTGCCTTAGAAAGCCTTGGGGCTTTGCTTGTGGGCTGATGAGCAGAAGCATATGTGAGAAGGGTTCACCAAGGCAGACCTGGTTCACTCCCATGTTTCCCTCTGAAGTGCCTGCTTGTTACCATTACCTTAAGGCGAATAGAAAGGCTTGCAGGGATCCTGAAAAGAGAAAGGTGCTTTCCCCAGTTAAGTAGACAAGAGGCCCTCCCTAGTTAAGTAGACAAGAGCCCTGCTTGAGGCTGGGGGCTTCTTCACCCTTTCCTCCCTTTAGAGATCTGGGCTGCACCCAACATAGCCAGCCACCTCATTTAGCCTGGTTGTGAACGGGCTTCCTTTCCTGCTGTCCAGCCTACCAGAGCTTCAGGACCCGACTTCTGTCTTCTCTCTTGCTTGCTACCTACTTGACACTGTCTGCACTTGACCTTGCTTGGAAAGGGCTGTGGAGTCAAACCAAGGTGTACTGAGAGCCACACAGGCAGGCTATGCTGCTCTCACCCCTGACTTCTAAATCTAAAAGAACAACTAGCTTCTCACTGAAGGCAGAGAGGGCAATCTGTTGTCAGTCTTTAGGAAGAGACCTGGGCACTGGGAAATTAATGGCTGGAGCTCTGCAAGCCCCTCCCCCAGGTGGCTAATGACAGCTGGAGGGGAGGAGATACAGGTGGTGGGGGTGGGAGACAGACCCAGACAAGTTGGCAGGTGTCCCCGCAGGCCCAGAACTGGGAAACAGAGGTCTGAGAGGGGGGCAGTGGGTGGTCTACTAATGGGCATTCTGACCCTACTCTACCACATGCATTCCTTAAATACACACACATCCTGGCCAGCTTAGAGCAGTCAGCACAGAATCTGATCATCCCAAAAGAGGAGAACCAGATTTAGTGGCAGCTGGAGACTAACCTACAGCTAACAGTTAAAATACAAGGTAGAGAATGGTCTGGATTCATGAGTTTGAGAGCTGACGTCCTTGAATTGAGGTCCGCTGTCCCTGCAGAATGACCCCAGAAGGTTTTATTTCCCCATTGAGAAGGAGGTGAGGCTGTAGTCATAATGGCCTCGGGAAGAGGCCGCAGGGCCTCGGAGGCAGCTACAGACCAGGGCAGGCGGCTCTGAAAGCTGGGAGTTGGCCACAGGGGCCAGAGCTTTGCTTCCATGGGATCTGAGACACAAGCACCAGCCCTGGCTATCTGGAGGGAGGCAGCAGACAGCAGTGACCATTAGGCACCCTGATATTGTCTCGCCTCTGCCCCTTGCTGGATTTGCCATCTTTTTAGTTTTGGGTCATTTGTTCTTTGTGGGGTCCTGTGGGAGGGTCTGCCTCAGCAGCTGGGAGGCTGGGGGCAGTAAAAGGGGTGCTCGTAGCAGCAGCTTACCACTCTCTCCTTGTAGACGATGTACTTCAGCCACTTGAAGTCCTGCCACTTGAAGCCAGCGAGGACAAAGAGAGAGTCTCGCTCATACTGCTCAGGCCGCTGCATGGCGCCCTCAGGGTAGGTGATGCGCAGGGTGGTCTTGCTGCCCACGTCCTTCTCAAAGCCCTTCACAGGTGCTGAGTTCAGTCTACAGAGAGTCGGTGCAGTCAGGCTGACCTTCGGCCTATGTTTGGGGAGGCACCCTGAACCCCAAGATCCCCAGGTGCAGAGTGGGAATCCAGGATACCTCCTTATTTGTTTTAAAACCTGCCAACCTGGGGCTGGAGAGATGGCTCAGAGGTTAAGAGCACTGACTCCCCTTCCGGAGGTTCTGAATTCAATTCCCAGCAACCACATGGTGGCTAGTGACCATCTGTAATGGGATCCGATGCCCTCTTCTGGTGTGGCTGAAGACAGCGACAGTGTATTCATATTCATTAAATAAATAAGTCTTTAAAAAACAAAAACCTGTCAACCCAACAGCATTCTCGAGGCTTCTGTTAACCCCCAAGACAGGTGACCAGACAGTCCTCAGTGCACAGATCCTCTGGATCTGGGTGACATGTATGTGCTCAAGGGGTTGTTTAAGGGACCTCACCTGATCACAATGTCATAGTCGTCTATTCGTGACCCCAGAGACTTGTTGGCGAGGACCCCTCCATTGCCTACGATGATGCAGCGGCGGCAGTGGAGGCTGAGGGAAAGAGCAGAGGCCTGTGAAGATGGTGCCCAGCTTGCTTTCCCTTTGTCTCTGCCCTGGACTCTACTGTGACTTTGGGAAGATCCATGCAGCGCTTCTGGAAGGAGCCCAGAGCCATTCCGCAGGAAGCTGAACCCTGGGACAGACACTCTGACATAACTAGTGTCTGACACGTCTAAGAAAAACACAGGAGAGGCTTGGTAGCCTTAGAGGAGAGGGGACAGTGAGGGACGATTGAGGATCTCTGAAAAGCTAGGGCAGGGTAAAGAGACTGGATGCTCCAGGACTCAAGACCAGGTTCCTCACCCTACCCCCCCGGGCCCCCCCCCCCCCGTCTCTCTTACTTTTTTTTTTTTCCCAAGACAGGGTTTCTCTGTGTAGCCCTGGCTGTCCTGAACTTACTTTGTAGGCCAGGCTGGCCTTGAACTCAGAGATGTGCCTGCCTCTGAGTGCTGGGAAAAAAGGTGTGTACCACGCCCTCTGGCTTACGGGGTTTATTTCCAGCTCAAGCCTTTAGGCTCTGGTAGTCACTGATGGTTTTGCTCACAAGCTTCCCTCCTGACCTGAGGCTTTCCCCTTCAGGGTCTATTGCCTTCAGAGCTGTCATTACCTCAGACTTAAGCTCTGTTCTCAGTTAGCTGCCTAGCTGCCTCTGTCAGCATCCCCCCATCCCCCATCACCTTCAGTGCTTCTGCCCAGACTACTGATGTCTGAGGACTGAGAAGCCTTGTAAAGTGCTTTACTTGGCAGGGGATGCATCCAGAAGAGCGGTTCTACTTACATCATCTACCCACAGACTGTGTGTACTGTGTACGTGTGGGAGGTATGGTGGAGAAGCTGTCTAATCCAGCACCTCTGCACATGCCGGATAGCCAGGGGGAAGGGGGTTGGCTCACCTGTCCAAGGCAGGGGTCAGGCGGTATTCTTTGGTGACTGACAAGATGGCTTTGATCAGATTGTCTGTGGACAAAGGAGGAAGGTTGTTAGTGGGTCACTTGAGTTCCCAGCGTGTTTACCAGTAATCTTCCTAGGAGTAATCTTACAGGTCTAGGGATAGAGTGGAGGTGGGGGTGGGTAGAGGGAACTGCAGACACAAGGCTAGGCCAGGCCAGGAGATGGAGGTAGGGAAGTGATCTAACTCAGCTGTTCTGGGAAGCAGGCTCTAACCTCAGCATGTATTTTCTTCCAACGACCCTTCACCTTTTTTGGAGACTCATCTGGTTTCCTGAGGCTCCATAGCTAGACCATAGGACATGTGTCACTAGGCCAGGGCCGTACATGAAATTCAAGTATCTAATCAGAGATAGAGCACTGATGTCTTACCACCCTGTCTCACGGAGCAGATTCCGGGGAATGAATCAGACAATTGATGGCAGAAGGGTTCACTCCAGTAGACCACCTGCCTTGGTGTGATACGGCCACCTCACTTCCCCCACTCTGGACTGCCCATTTCTGATCCTGCTCTTTGTCAGGCTGCCTCGTTCTCCTCACCTGTCCCACCCCGGTGCCTGGCATCTGTGCACCTGCGCTCCACTCGCTACTCTCAGCCCCTGGGGCCTCTGCTCTTCCAGAGCCTGAACTGTTGAGATCTCATCAACCTTTGGGTGACAGCTCTCCTTATCTGTGGTGCAGTGAGAACATTCTGACCTGAGGAAGCTGCTGGCTCCGTCAGGTTCTGGCTCTGCTGCATAAGACTCTGACCTGCACAGACCGCTCCCTTCTGCTGAGCTCTTGCTTGTTGCCTCTAGGACAATGATGGCAACCTTACTTTCCTGAGTTGTTGGGAAGATACAATGCGTACAAAGACCTATAGCAGCAGTTCTGCTGTGGGCCGTGACCCTGTGCAGCTGGCATATCAGATACTTACATTAGGATTCACAACAGTTGCAACATTACAGTTATGAAGTAGCAACAAAATAACTTTCTGGCTGGGGTCAGCACAGCAGTAGGAACTGTATTAAAGGGACACAGCATTCGGAAGGTTGAGAAGCACTGCTCTATAGACAAGCAGCTTGGTACTACCATGACAGAAAGCATCTTAGTAATAAAATAAGAATATGGTGCATCTAGACAGAACCCTGTGGCTTGACCTCCACGGGCACAGCGCTGAAAAGTTTATACAAGGAGACACAGGTGAGGATCTTCACCGCAGAACTGTTTGCAACTGCAAAATGCCAGAAGCAGCAGAATCGTACACCAAAGGAAAATTACGTGGAACATGAACTGTTATGTGGTAAAACAATGACAACAGCAACAACAGAAGCCCAACAAAAACCCATCAGTGACGTACAGCTATAGGTACCGATACAGAAAAGTATAGATAAAGCTAAACTGTACATCAAAATATCAATTGAAACAATGTACACATACACACATGTATATAATAATACACGTCAAGTTTAAAAACACGATGCAACACACACACACACACATACACACACACACACACATTTTGAGTCAGGGTCCAAAGCCCTGGCTGGTCTAAAACTCAAGGAGATCTGCCTGCCTCTGCCTCCTGAGTGCCTCTGCCTCCTGAGTACTGGGATCAAAGTATTCATCACCATGCTCCATACATATAATTGATTTATGTTTAGTGGATATGTAAATGTATAGCTAAAATAAAAATCAAGGCAGAGAGACACTGACCGTCAATATCTAAACAATGGTAATGGTGCTGAGAGGGCGGTGGGTGGTAGAGTAACTACATCACTTTCCTTACTTTATCAACTTTGAGACATGGTCTCGTATATCCAGCCTCAACCTTGATTTGTAGCTGCAAGAGACTTTGAGCTTCTGATCCTTTGGCCTTCAGCTCCCAAGTGCTACGACTTCGGGCGTGCCAGCACACCTGGTTTTATGAGGTCCTGGGGTCGAACCCCAGGCTTTATGCATGCATGCCAGGCCAACGCTCTACCAACTGAGCCCTCTATCATCAGCTCTTCGATATATGATTCTTACATGTTTTTTTTATATCTGAGACATTTCATGTAGAGAGCAGGCCTCCAAAATAAGAAACAACATATAACTTTTTGTTTTATTTGGTTTTGTTGGGCTGGGGATTGAGCCTAGATAGCTTTGCATTTGCTAGGTTAGTGCTCTACTACCTAGCTACACCTAAGCCCCTCACACAACTCTTCTTGAGGGTAAATCGGGCATTGTGGCATGCATGCTTTTCATCCCAGCACGCAGGAAGCAGGTGGATTTTTGTAAGTTCTTGGCCAGTTAGAGCTCCAAGGTGAGAGCGTATCTCAAACACACACACACACACACACACACACACACACACTCTCTCGAGCGCACACACACATGCACACATGCATGCACACATACACATAAGCACAAAATTTCGGGTACAGCAATAGGTCACATGAATGACTGGATGCCTCCCTTACATTCCACAGAGGCCCTTAGCAGCTGCTCTGAAATGGCAAGCAGGAAGACACTGTTGAGGCTGCATGTGAGAACCAAGGAGGAAGAGGCCTGAGTCCCACAGCTGGCTGAGAGTGGGCCGAGGAACAAACCTTCCATAAGGTTCTACACTAAGTGCCTCCAGAGTCACTGTAAAGTGGAGAAGACCTCTCGCCCCCTTCCTTCCTCACCACCAAATTCACGAAAAGAAGAGCTTACCACTATTGACCAAGGACAAGGACACAGATGGGGCTTTGCTTTCTATGACAGGAAAGGGCACATGTGGGGATCTGCTCTCTTCTTGCTGGCTGGGCACTCTAATGGCTTTCCTTGGCCTTCAGAGCTATATAATCAGTCCTGGAGAAAGTCAGATCTGTGCCAGATACGAGCACTGAGGAAGGAGTCTTTCTTATGGCTAAAACTATCTGACTGGATGCACCTTCTGGAGCTTGGGCTCAGAGCCCCAGTCTGGTGGCATTTTTGCTGGTTTGTCTTCTTTCCAGGGAGGACTAGGCTAGCAGAATAGAGCTCCAAGTCTCCTGGGCAAGTGTTATCTCTTTTCTTAATTCTGATGATAGCCTTAAACAATGGCATGATTTCTATTTAGCTGACAGAAAAACCCAAGCTCAGACAGATTAAGAAACCTGTGCAAGGTCACAGCTAGTGTAAAGTAAACACAGGGATCTGATACCCTATTTGACCCTCCTCCCAAGCCAGGAAACAGCCAGGAACTTGACAAGGAAGCAGGGCTATGTAGAAGGGGTCCCTAAGGAGAAGGAAGGGATGCAGGGCAGAGACAAAGGTTAGCTTGGGACAGAAAGAGAACAGTTAGAGGAAAGGCTAAGTCAGGATGAAAGACATTGAGTGGGGATTACAGGAGCTGGTGTGTGTTATGTTGGTGTCTGTCTGTCTGTCTGTTGTTTCCATGTAGCTGCAGCACTATGACAATGTTTCTAGCACATCTCTTCTGTGATCTAATGGCACAGGGGTCTAGTCACTCTCTGAGTCCCTGCTCCTTCACTAGACTACAACTCTGAACAAAGGGACTGGTCTTGGGGTGTGTGTGTGTGTGTGTGTGTGTGTGTGTGTGTGTTTGTGTGTTTGAGACAGGGTCTCATCATGTAACTCTGGCAGACCTGGAATTTGCTATATAGACCAGGCTGGCCCCAAACTCAGAGATCTGCCTGCCTCTGCTTCTGTGATAAAGGTATGCACCACAATGTCCCCCCTCCTCCATAAACACACATTTGTGTGTATGTGTACATGTGCACACCCACCTACACATGTATACAATGGAGTCAGAGGACAATTTATTACAGCTGTTTCTCCTTTCCACTATGTGGATTCCAGACACTGGAGTTAGGTCGCCAGACTTTGCAGCAAACACTGTTACCCACTGAGCCATCTCACCAGCCCTCAGTGCAGAACTTCTAGAGCTAAAAAGTCTTATCTTGAAGTATGGGAGATAGCATGGAGAAATGGAATGTGTAATGTTTAGGAAAGGGTTCACAACATACCTTGACCTTTGATCCCAAAAGGTGGCACAAACTCCCGGATCCTAGCCCATTTGCGGAAGGAGTCATCCAGGAACATGGGTGCTGGCTTGGAGAACCTGAAACACAGCACAAGGCAACAGGCTACAGAACTGGTCGGCCATGGGTCTGTGAAGCCACATTCCAGTCAGAACTCTCCCCAGCCCCCACCAGCCTGTTAACTGGGTAGCTGCTGATTTTATTGAGTGGAGCTTGAGTCTGAGAGAGCAGGCCTGGTCAGTCTTTATTTGGCTGTGGGAGTGGAGGGACACGGTCTGCTCCGCAAGGATTCATGTCTGAGCGCTGGGAGCTCTCTGGAAGGTTATCTAGGCGCCCATCTCCACTCACTGCTGCCGCTATGTTCCTCCAATCGGGGAACACGGGATAAGACCGAGCCAGCAGAGCACTAAAGTATCCAAAAATCCAGCCAGTACGGAGAGACAGAATGCTGGAGAGGATTCTAGGAGTCAGACCACCCAGGATGAGGAGGAAGGCAAATTCACGATGATACAGCAAAATGGAAAAAGGAAGAGAGAATTTTGTTAGAAAAGTTCGAGAAAAGGCAGAGCCCTGTGATTGGGGTACAGGGCTGAAAGGAAAGGTCAGATCAACCAGAACTGGGGTACACTTGTTGATATACCCTAAGTTCCTATGGCAGTGGAGAAGTGGCTCACAATGCTTAAGAAGACTCACTTGGGCCTACAGGAAAGATGGAAAGGAAAGGAGAAAGAGAGAAGGGAGGGGAGAGAGGAGTAGGAAATGTGGAGGGAGGGAGGGAGGGAGGGAGGGAGATGCTGAGTTGGGAGATGGAATGGGAGAATATTCCTCTTCTTAGGCAGGGCAGGCTGGAGGCTGGGGGATGGTTGCACAGGTCACAAGAACTTAAGGGGGGTGGGGGCGAGGAATGAAAGACAGTAGACAATGACACAGGAGTCCTCAAGCTCTTTGGAGATGCCTGAAGGACACTTCCTGTGGAGCTGAGGTTTGGGACCTCTCACAGGCTGGCAGCCTCTGAGGTGGCCTGCTGGGAATTCCGCTGTGGGCACTGCTGCTTAAGAGTGGAGGCCTAGGCCTCAGGAACTATGCACCTTTGCTTCTGACTCAACTCTAGTTAGCTCACTGCATAGCAGGAGGCTGCAGGAAAGCACCCCCTGAATTCCACCCCCTGCGTCCCACCCCCAGTCAGAAGCTAGAACAGTCTCTCCTCACGCTGTATGTAACCTTAAGCATCCATTTCTCACCTCCGCCATCCCTATCTCTGCCATCCCTATCTCCACCATCCCTATCTCCGCCATCCCTATCTCCACCATCCCACTATCCCAAGAAGAATACTCGTATGATCACTCAGAGGCCTAATAGCACTGGAGACTTTGACATCAACTTGAAAGAGAAAGGTCCTGCTCCCTCCCCAATCCCTTGCTAAGAAGATGGTCACACACACAGCCATGACAGTCTGTGTCTAAACTCTCCAGCAGTGGAGACAGCACCCTTTCCTTTGTGTATAAGTTCCATTTCTCACGTATAAAATCCAAATAAATTGGTAGCATGTGTGGGGCTTTACTGGAGGCGAGAATCCTGGTCAAGGGCTACAAGCAGCAGCAATGGAACCAACTCAGCTCCCTGGATGTGCTCACATCTTGAGCTGCTCCCGCCACCCCCACCTCTCTCCCTCCCGCACATCTGAGCATCGCAGGAAGGACCTTACAGTTTTGTAAGGTTCCAGAGTCAAGCTTGGGCAGGATTTCATCTGTTTCAAAGTCTGTACATGATGTCATACGCTAATAAAATCTCAGATCTGGCCGAGTGATCTCCATGTATTTTCTCCCTTTTTTGTCCCTAGATTATTAGTTTATTATAATAACTCCTACTCTAAGAACACTGTATGCTGGGGGATGGGGAGAGATGGCTTAGTGGTTAGGAGAACTGGTTGCTTTTCCAGAGGACCCAAATTCAGTCCCCAGTACCCATGCCAGGCAGCTCACAACCACCTGTAACTCCAGCTCCAGGGCAACCATGCCCTCTTCTGGCCTTCACAGGCACCCCCACATGTAACACACACACATGTGACAACCCCACATATAGAACACTTTTTTTAAAAAAGATTTATTTATTTATTATATGTACACTGTAACTAGTTGTTTTCAGACACACCAGAAGAGGGCATCAGATCCCATTGCAGATGGTTGTGAGCCACCATGTGGTTGCTGGGAACTGAATTCAGAACCTCTGGAAGAGCAGTCAGTGCTCTTAACCACTGAGTCATCTCTCCAGCCCTATAGAACATTTTTTTCTTTTCTTTCCTCCTCCTCCTCCTCTTCCTCCTCCTCCTCCTTTTTTTTTTTTCTTGGATGCAGGTTCCTGCTGTGTAGCCCTGACTGGTCTTGATCTCACAGAGATCCTCTGTCTCCCAAGCACTAGGATTAAAGGCGTGCACCACCACGCCTAGCAACACCTCAGTTTAGTTTTTCAAAAACAAATTTCTTCCTGTGTGGTCTACTTTTGCCTATGGATGATGCAGGTCCAATAATGAAGGAATCCACCTCCCTCCCCCCCCCCCCCCCCCCCTCCCTCCCTCTCTCCCCTCCCCACCTCTGGTGTGTATGCATGCACACATGTGCAAGTGTGGAGGCCAGAAGCTAATGCTGGGTGTCTTCCTCCATCATCCTCCCCACCTTATTATTTTGAGACAAAATCTCTCCATGAACCCAGAGCTATACTGGCTAGCCAGTGGGCCCCAGGGGTCCACCTGTCTGCCTTCCCGGTTCTTGGATGCAGGCGCTGTGGGGTGACAGGCATGCTGTCTCTGCTTTTTTACATGTGTGCTGGGGATACAAAGTCAGAGCCTCAGGCTTACATAAGCAGGACACCAACTGACCATCTCCTCAGCCTCTAAAATACCCTAGCTTTAAAACAGCTTTCTGTGTGACCTGCAATATGTGTTAACTTTGGAAAGTGAGCAAGTAAGCGCTCACGCACCACAATCCTACACCACAGACAGAGTCACCCCTTTCGTCACATATCAAAACTGATGCTCCCCTGTGAATATGGTTTTGTAGGCTGCATTGTAAACTGGGTTTCTCCTAATTCAGAGACTGGATCCAACAACAAAACCTGGAAGCTGTTGATAATGTGACCCATTTCAGTCTCCAAAAGTGAAAAGGAAAAGAAGGGACAAATGAAAATATGACCAAGAAAAGCAGGAGTTGGCAAATTAGTAAGAGTCAAAAAAAGTTCACAGGACAGACTGGAAGACTGCATTAAATGGGCCAGATAAGGCCTCCTGGAAACGGTCTGTTCCAAGCGTGTAGCCTGCTCCTTTTAAACACTCGCCACTCCGCCCCATCCTTCATGTTTTAAATGCTCACTCTGTAGCTTCTTTTCATATCCCTCCAAATGAGCCAGCCTCGGCTAGCGTTTCTTGATGCTGGTGGGTGCACCCCTTTACAAACAGTCCCCCTCACTCCTCCTGTAGTGTACCTACTCCTAAACAGCTTGCTGTGCTGTGGGTAGAAACCAGACCTACCAATAAGATACAACCTCAGCCCTAATTTTTCTTTTCTTAATCTTTTTTTCTTTTTATACAATCATTCATTGTGTGTCAGCATGTGTGTGCAGGTCAGAGAACCATTTGTAGGATTTGGTTCTCTCCTTCCTACCTGTGGGTCCCAGGGACAGAACTCACGTCTTCAGGTGTGGTGGTAGGTGCCTTTATCCACTGAGCAATCTCGCTGGCCCATCCCCCTCCCTTATTTTTTAATTAGTTCTTTGAGAATTCTGTACATATTCACTTCTCCCCTAACTCCTCCCAGATTCAACCACCTCCCAAGTTTCCTACCTACAAAATCTTGAGCCCCCCCCCACCCCTTTTTAAAACCCATCAAGTACAAAGTGTGCTTGGCTCTAGACTGGGGCTAGAGCTGGAGGCTTTATTCAGGTCCTGTGTAGGAAGAGATGTCTGGGACACACAATGCTCCCCTGTGGAGGTAAGAGATTGTACACAGTGCCATGGTACAGTCTCGGGGTCAGTGTCCGGACCTGCCAGATGCTGGGATGTAAACCTTCCATTATCTTCTACCGGCATTCACCAATTCACCAGCTCATCCTCATGAACTGGGATACAGGAAGATGCCTGATTTTGCCTTCATTTAACAAATTATCAGGGCAATGAGATCATCACTTGGGGACGTTCAGATCTGATTAATGAGATTATTTCCCTCTTTAAATCATTAAGGATTTATACATTTTATTATAGTTGATAAACTCACTGTAATTAATGCTCTTTGATGTTGAGAACAAGCTGTCTTTGGCCACCAGAACGTTTTCAGTTTGGCTCCTGAATTATTGGGTACACCTTTCCCTGGGTTGTGAAGTGCACCTTGCAACCTCTGATAAAGGCTTGGCTTTCCCACGCGAAAGGAGGTTCCAGGCTTAGTCACTCCTCTCGACACTACCTGGACTCCATCATTTGCCCAAGGTGCTAGAAATGATTCCAAGAGATGGCAGTGCCAGGGTGTTCCCAAGCCTACAGGTCGGTCACTTTCCCTAGGCCCTTATAGATGGACCAAACTAGGAAACAGTTTTTTGAACAGCGACAAAAAGAAAATCCTTTGTAGTGATATTCTCAATTCAAGAGATGTGCTTGTCTGCCTCTTCAACAGTTTTACTTAGATACAATTCACATAAAATAAAATTCATGTTTACTCATTTGCTTTTACACTGTGCTTCTCTTAGTTTATTTAATTTTCTTGTTTTTAATTATTTATTGTATATGAGTACACTGTAGCTGTCTTTAGATACTCTAGAAGAAGAGGATATTGGATCCCATTACAGATGGTTGAGATTGTTAGGAATTGAACTCAGGACCTCTGGAAGACCACTCAGTGCTCTTAACCGCTGAGCCACCTCTACAGCTTTTTAATTTTTTTTTTTTTTTTTTTGAGACAGAATCGCACTATGTAGCCCAGGCTGAACTGGAACTCACTATGCAGACCAGGCTAAAACCAAATGTTCAAAGATTCACCTGGCTCTGCCTCCTGAGTGTTGAGAGTACGCCACCATGCCTAAAATTTTTTTTATATATATATATATATATATATATATATAATATTATCATGTTCACTTAGTTACTGTGAATGGTTCAGAGGACAACTCACTCCATTGACTCCCTCCTTCCACCATATGGGTCCTGAACCTGGAGATTGAACTCAAGCCTTCAGACTTGGTTGCAAGCACCTTTATCCACCGAGGCGTTTCTTCCTCCCTACTCACTCTATCTTTACTAAAACCAAGTTAAGCTCCTCTGTGTTTCTTTTGCCTTAGGTGCCCTAGATAGCACAGCAAGTGCAGAACATGGCTTTGCTTTTGTGTTTGAAAGAATTCATCTGAGCTGAGCTTGTGAGTAGCCCCGAGTTAGGTTTTGTCTCGTTTTGCTTTACAGGAACTGCTTTCCTCCCATTTGAGTTGGATTTTGTCTTTGGATATCATAAAGCTTTATATAGTTCCCAAGTTAAATTCACAAAACAACATATTCAGAGAAGCCTAGCTTTTACAAGTGCCCTTTACCTATCAGCATTTCTACTCCCACGTCGTGGTGGTGGTGGTTGTCATTGTGGTGGTCGTCTTTTTCTTCTTCTTCTTGTTCTTCTTCTTGTTCTTCTTTCTCCTCCTCCTCCTCCTCCTTCTCTTCTTCTTCCTCTTCCTCTTCTTTCTTCTCCTCTCCCTCTTCTTCTCTTCCTCCCCCTTTTCTTTATCCTCTTCCCCTTCTCTTCTTCCTCCTTCAAACTTGGAAGCTCCTGCCTCAGCTTTCTAGATACTGAATTACAGATGTAAGCCATGCCACTCCCAAAGGTAACATATAATACACATCTGGGCTATTGATTAAAAAACAACATACCCTGGTATCATCATAGGCTGGATGACACTCCAGTTATGTACTGTGTATATTGCAGTCAGCTCCTTTGTTTCTGGTTGTCTGTCTGTCTGTCTGTTTATTTAAAAGATATATTTACTTTTGTTTTATGTGTATAGGTGCTTTGCCTGCATGTCTGTCTGTGTGAGGAAATCAGATCCCCTGGAACAAGAGTCACAGACAGTTGTGAGCTGCTGTGTGGGCGCTGGGAATCGAACCCAGACCCTCTGGAAGTGCTCTTAATCTTCACGTCATCTATCTCTCCAGCTCTCATTTCTTGTCTTTTGTAAAACAGATGCCAACAGTAGTGGCTAGCAAAAGCTTCACGTTTCTTCTTGTCTTTTGGAGACATTGTTCAGGCTACCCTCGAACCTGTGACCCTCCTGCTTCAGACTCCTGGGTGTTGAGATTACCCGTGTTTGCCAGCATACCTGGCCCCATCTATCTTTTCTGTTTGTCAATAAAGAGATCCCAGGAGTGTGTGTGTATGTATGTACGTGTGCGTGTGTGCTGAATCAAAAGGAAGCTGTGTCTGTGTACTGTTGTTCCATATTGCCAAACTCTTCTCTATGGGACTGTGGCATTTGTGACACCTGCTAGCATTATGCAAAGTTCCATCCCTCCAACTGCAGTAGTAGAAGAGGACATTGTTGAGCTTCAGGTTTGCCAGTCTGACAGCAGTGAACAGTGGTTCACTATTATTTTACTTATTATTTATTTTGAGGTTTGTATAATTTTATTACTCTGTGTGACTGAGTGTCTGCCTACATGTCTCTCTGTGCCCCATACCATGCCTGGTGCCCACGGAGGCCAGAAGATTGTGTTGGCCCCCTGGGACTGCAGTTACAGTTGGCTGTGAGCTGCTATGTGGTTGCTGGGGATTGAACCTGAGTCCTCTGGAAGAGCAGCTAGTACTCTTAACCACTGAGCCATCTCCCCAAGTGCCCCCCCTTTTTGAGGCAGGGCCTTGGAATGTAGTATGCAGTCCACTCAGCCTGTCCATGTACTCACAGCAATCCTCCTGACTCACGAGTGCTAGGATCACAGGCACATGCCACCATGCTTGACCCCTCCATGCCACTTCTCTTTCTCTCCCTTTCAACTGAAGCATTTGTTTATCTGTTATGTCATTATTTGTTACTCTGTGTGTGCACACACAGGATGTGCACGTGTGTATACACCACAGCATGTGTATAATCCAGGGGGCCGCCTGTGGAATGGGTTTTCTCCTTCCACCTTCACATGGATTCTGAGACTTGAACTCTGGTCACCAGGTTTGTGTGGCAAAGTGCCTTGACCCACTGGACCGTGGTTTTTCAACTCCGCCTCTAGAGTGCTAGGATACCGGCTCCTGCCGCCTTGTGCCAATGAGGCTGCTGATCACCTCATACATGGAAAGGTCACTTGTGGTTTCCTGTGAGCTTGTGGTTTTTCCTACAAGATATTGATCTTTTCCTTTTTTAAAATCATGAAGCTTTTAATACATTAAATATAGAAACCTTCTGAGATAAAATTACATTTCCTCCAGTTTGTTTACTTGGCTTGTGGCATTTCCTTGCTTTCTTTTCCTTTATTTGATTGGTTGTTTTTGTTGTTGTTTTGATTTCAAAGACATATAGTCAAGAGTCTGTCAACCCTTTCTATTGCTTCTGGATTTTGAGTCGTAGGACTACGTTTTCCTTATCTTCAGGCTACAGAAAGCCTCAGCCTCGCTTGTTTCTCTTTTACTTCAGAGAGAAAGCCAGGACCATCAAATGGAACTTTGTCGGTTTCTGGCTTTCTGGCCTCTGTCTGTCCCTTCAGCTTATCTGTACACCTGGCTTCCTTACCCGACCCCTTTGCCACCAAATCGGGCGCTGCCATCACATTGTTAATCCTGTTCCTGATCTACAGGTCCCCCATGATGGCAAAATCAATCAACTTTACTTTCTTTTAAAAATTATTTCTAAAAAAATATTTAAAAATTATGTTTGTGGGCTGAAGAGATGGCTCAGAGGTTAAGAGCACTGGCTGCTCTTGCAGAGGACCTAGGTTTGGTTCCTAATACCCACATGGCAGCACACAACTATCTGTAACTGCAGTCTCAGGGGATCCTGTATCCCCTTCTGACCTCAGTGGGCACCAGAAGGCAAAAGTGGTACACAGATATACATGCCGGCAAAACCCATACACTTAAAAATATTTTTTAAAATATATTTTCTCCTTTTATATATATTTTGTGTGCACACATGTGTGTCGACCAGGGAACTTGTGGGAGTCAGTTCTCTCCTACCACATGGATCCTGGGATTGAACTCAGGTCACAGGGTTTGACAGCAACCACCTTCTCCCATTGTGCCATCTTGACGGCCCCTTAGCAGACTTTCCTGACCATGTTACCCCTTTAGCTACAGGCATCTTATCCCTAGAACTTTTAGAAAGAGCAGAGAAAATTCTGTCCCTATTCATCTCTCAACCTTAGCCTTCTGTCCTTGAGCTCCCTTAGACTGCTGCTCTCCTGGTCACCCTCCATCCCAGGGAACAAACACACTGGTCCTCATGTGTAAAATTTGCCTGTGTCATTTCTCTGCTTTCAACACATGGCCCTCCTCAAGTCCCCAAACCTTGCCTCTCTATCTACTTGGAATATATGTTTCTGTTCCTTTTAAACTTAAACAGCATTTCGTGTAGGAAACCTTTTCCAGGGTAGACTTGTCCCCTTCTTGCTGGCACCTTACTGGGCACCTGTGAGATGGCTCAGAGCCCAAAAGGCCTTGGAAGCTGAGCCAGGGGACACAAACAACAGGAAGCGTGGGGGCGGGTGACGATGATGGTGGTGTGTGTGTGTGTGCTGTCAACTCTGGAGGTGGGCCGTGATAGACTCTCATACAACATCCAGAACAGCACCTAGGGGCTTCTCTCCATACCAGTATGCCAGCAGGGGGCCTAAACAATGTAGTGGTGGGTTTTCAGGTGAGGGATGACTGAGGCGTGGCTGGTCAGAGTATCAGGACTGTGGGGTGCCTGACCTGTTTGCCCTGGCCTAGTGGGGGGAGGGGCAGGGCAGGGTGGGGTAAGCTCTAACAGACAGGTTCCAGCCCGCCAGCCCTGCCAGAGCCACAGCACTCGGAGGCAGCCCCAGGATCAGGTTCCAGCAGGGTGTGTGAGTGCGTGAGAAGGTTCAACGGAAGGAGGAGGCAGAAATTGTGCAGTGACCTGCCTGTTCGTTTTCCTTAGATCCAAGAGTCTAGAAGGGCACTAGCTGAAGGCAAACCTGATCTGAATGCCTCTGATAGCAAGGCAGGAGCTAGAAGGATGCACTGCTGTTGGGCTTATACACTGGGATAGGACCACGGTGAGTTTAAAAGACAGCCTGACATCCAGGAAACGGTAACATGGGACCTTCTTAAGGGATCCTCTAGGTCAGCAGAGTGTATGCGGTACAATGAGGAGAGTAAACACCCTGGGCCTGGCATCTGCCTAAACCACTTCAATAAAGATATGTTATGTGTGTGTGTGTGTGTGTGTGTATGTGTGTGTGTACATACTTATATCAGGGCCATTCCTGGAGAGCAGAGAATAACTTAGAAGAGTCAGTTACTTATTTTCACTATAATACTTCCTGGGATTAGAACCCAGGGAGTCTAGATTGTTGGCAAGCACCTTTACCTCCAGAGCCATCCCACCAGCCCAATCTGAAATACTATCTAAGGCTCAGAACATCAAGCCCATGCCTAGAGGCCAACAGGAAAGCTGACTGAGTTGTATTATCATGAGTGATGGGTTATGTGTGGGCACTGGCAAGCCCAGTGTTGATCTTGTCACTCCCAGCCCCTTCTATCCACACAGAAAAGGTGCCTTTGTATGTGAGCTTGTTAGATTAGAACACGGATCAACTTCAGCTCTGTGTGTGTGTGCGCCCGTTGGATGCTCCGCCTCTTAGCCACTTCCATAAATAAGCTGTAAAGCATAGAAAACACAAGAAGGCAGAGCCTTGCAGTGAGGGCTTGGACCACAGATCATAGCATATTTGTCTGCTAGACTCAGCTGTAGGCTTCACCTTAACCCTAGCCTGAAAAATGAGACTCATCTCATAGAGGGAAAGCCAGACCCCACAGAACCACCTTTCCAGAATCTACAGTGACAAGATTGGGTACACAAAATAGAGGGACACACATTTTCTAAGACCTAGCTGGTCTTACTTAGTGTTGAATTGCTGCAACCCCACCATAAAGGACCTTGCACAGCAAGATACTAGAATATGTCTAAGTGAGGATAGAAATGCTTCCTAGATGCCTGGTTGGCCTTCTGCCTCACTGCCCTCTCCCACGAGAAAGCAAGAGTCTAAGGAAAATGGATGCCAAATCTTCTGGATAGGTGGGCATGTACCCTGAGAAAGCTCAGAGGTAAAGAGACAGAGAGGAGGTGTCAACCCAAGTGTGATTCCACAGGAAGCTCCTTTCTCCCAGGTTATTCGGGATTAGCTGGAACTGTCCCTTGATCCTAGGTTGTGGACCTAGAGCTAGCTGGGAGCATAAAGTAAAGTAGTCCCCATCCTTCTTTCAAGCTAATGGTAGAGACGAGGAGACAATCATGGGGAAATGTGTTCCAGAGCCTGTATTTTGGCGTGTATTTTGGACACAAAGGTTATAGACCAAATTGGGCACACAGGAGAGATTTCTTGAAAGGAGATGATGACTAAACTGGGCTGGGCTCTGAGTGACAAGTAGTTAAGAACCTGGCAGAGAACTGCTGGGGGAGGGCATCTGAACAACAGGGTACTATAGAAAACTCCCTGGGGGATGGAAACCATAGCAACCATTCCTCCAAGGTGAGGCTGGACAGAATGAGGCAGTGTCTACCCAGGGAAGAGATTTAGTCTTAGCCCTGCTCCCAGGGACTCTGCCCTTTGGTCCTACCTAAGTAGGTAAAGTAGTGTGGGACAGAGGGAAGGAAGGAGGGAGGGAGGGAAGGAGGGAGGGAGGGAGGGAGGAGCGAGCTAGTGCTTTCTGACTGGCACAGTGAAGTTGTGGCGCTGCAAACACTGCAAGCAGGACAAGGCTAGGCAGGGTGCTCATCAGCATGGTGGGGCTGGCCTGATCCCCCAGCCTGTGTTAGTATGTTTCAAGCTGCACAGTGACTGGAAACTCCCAGTGCCCAGTTCAAGTTCACTCTTACTTGTTCTTTGCAGGGGTTGCTTGCATTTCAGCCCCTTTTTATTGTAATGATATTCTGTCTTTCATCCCAAAGGGCCCTATATGAGTACATACACATACACACATGTATACACACATGCATGTGAGTGTGTGTGTGCACACACACACACACACAAAACAAAATTAAATAAAAGAATAAAAGGCTGGAGATGGCTCAGCAGTTAGGAGCTCTTGTTGTTCTTGCAGAGGACCTTGGTTTGGTTCTCAGTACCAATGCAGCAACTTACAAACATCTGTAGGTCTAGTTCCAAGGGATCAGATGCCTCTTTGAACCACTAAGGGCACTAGGCACACACACTGGCACACACACTAGGCACATAATGTACATGAAGTCGAAACACTCATACACACAAAATAAAATTAGCTAAGAAATTATAAAAAAAAGATTAGGCATTGGACACTGGGGAAGGTAGGAGGCTTATTTTATACTATAAAGATCACCAAGCCTAGAGGAGGAGTTAGATAAACTCTACCGTCTAAGCTAGCTGTCTGTTCCCATAAAGTCTTACCAGAACATGACCACACCCATTCATTTCTACAATATGCCATGGCTACTTTTATGCTTTAATGGTGGTGTCAAACAGTGTGGCAGAGACTATCTAGCCCCAGTACAGCCTAAATTTACCAAAGCTAAACAGAGCTGCTGTGTGGCCCTTCTACAAATAAAGCTGGCCAATCCAGCAGCTATGAGGATGCCCAGAAGAAAGCAGAAACAAGCTGCAGGTTTAAGTGGGCCCAGATCCGGGCTCACTCATCTAGATGAACACACTTTCTTTTTGCTTGGATGAGTCTGGTATACATATTCACAACCTAGCTCTTTTTGACCTCTCTAGTCCCCACAGACTCTTCCCTTCTTTCTCCCTGGCTCTGATTTATTTTATAGTTATAGAATTATATTTTCTAGGACCTACTCACTGGGCTCTTAACACCTCACGCCTGCTTGTCTCTGTTCCCCTTGCCCAGAAGTCTCTTCCTGTCTCTTTCCCATGAACTTCTACTCATTCTCAAAGGCCTGCCGGAGCATGTCTACCTCTCTGACATTTCCCTTAGGTCTGACCCCTCTGGCCCACCACTGTTCTTTGTGCACACTATGCTCTTATACGGTCTACTTTGTCTTTTGAGAGAGGATAGCTTATTGGCTGGGAACTTGCCAGGTAGGCTAGACTGCCTGGCCAGTGAACTCCAGGGATCCCAGCACTGGGGTCACAAATGTGCACCACCACACTTGGCTTTGTTCCTTTGTTTTCGAGACATGATTTCTCTGTGTAGCCCTGGCTGTCTCGGAACTCACTATGTAGACCAGGCTGGCCTTGAACTCAGAGACCTGCCTGCCCATGCTTCTGGAGTGCTGGAACTAAAGGTGTGCGCCACCACCATACCTGGCTCACACTTGGCTTTTTAATGTAGATTCTGGGGATTGAACTCAGGCCTCATGAGGCAAGCCCTTTACAGACTGAGCTATAGCCCCTCATGAACCTTTTGGTCCCCCCATTTCAAAGGGCTGGGTTTCAGTGATGTCTCCACTATTCAGAAATACCACCCACTCCCCAGGTCTGAAATGCTACCAGTGACTGCTCTTTGCTTGCAGAGGGTCTGTGGCCACATGTGTGTCCAGACAGGCTGGAGCCACAGCCTGACATCTATGACAGGCAAGGAGGCCTGTGCTGAAGGAGGAAGGGAGAGGCTGTGCCAGAGGCCCTCGAGGGGCAGTGTCTGAGCTTCCGCTGACAGGCTCTCCCAGTGGCTCTGCTGACAAGCCTGTACCTAGTATGGAGGAGGGAGGTGAGGAGGGAAGGTTCTGGGAAGTTGCTCCTACTCAAGATGAACCCTAATGATGGCTAGACTGTCTACACAACTCACAGAACCTAGAGGCCATGGCATGGTCCCACTGGTCCCAGAATCCACCACTTGTCTCTCCAATAAACTTCAGGTATTATTCCAGGCATGCGCTAGTCACTGGGGTATGACAACAAAGAGCTCAGACCCTGCCTCTGTGGATGGTGTGTGAGATGCCAGGTAGACAGGCAGCTGCAAAACTCAATAAACACACAGCTAATAGGAAACAGTTCCTGAGCTCTTCCTGTGTCCCTGGTCCTGGGTTCCGCATATATTATCTTATTTAATCAACGAGGTGACTTCATGGGTCAGCACTATTTATAGCCACATGCTTGTGGGAATACAGGAGTGTCATTGGCCCCCTTGGGAAACATGCTGCTGGGGCTGGAGAGAGGACAGAACTGCAGGAGCTGAGGAGACTGAGAGGCGACAGGGTGCTGAAGACAGCTGTGAGCACTTCTAAAGAGCCGAGATGGGAGAATGAAGAAGTGGATGCTGCGGAGGTCAGGTGGGAAGAACGGTGCATCTGTATTCCAAGACAGAGAAGACAAGTCTGACAAGAGAAGGGATGTCAGAGACAGAAGGTGACAGTGGAATGAAGACCCTGGAGGGAAGAGAGGATGTGGAGGTGGCTGCTCTGACAGGTAAACTTAGGGAGGGAGGGAAGCTCAGCAGACAGACTCGTCTCTGGGGTTCGAGGTTGGGGGTCGGGGAGTGTGGATGGCACTGACCTGTGAATGATAAAGATCAACAGTCCTGTGACAAGCCAACTGGGGACAATGGCCTCTGAGCAGTGTTGAGCAGTCCCAAGAGGCTGGGACCATGTAGCCATGGTGGCACTGACGCTGGCATTTGTGGTCGAGGCTAAGCTGCACACACAGAAAGAGTGACTGGATGGGTTTAGCTCAGTGTGAGGATTGCTGGGAGGTCAGGAGAGCAATGACTTTAAGTGACTGGCTGGACATGGAGGATCAGAGGCCTGGGGTGCCAGCAGTCACGGTGAGGAAGAAGGCCAGGCTAATGCTCCAAGCCAGGACTCATTCATTTTTCAGTGCCACTTGCCCAGATCTTCAAACTCTACAGGAGGCATGCCTATTCTACACAGCAGCTCCTCTTGCCAGCTGGGTAGCATTCATTCCTGAGTCCCTCTTGACTCATCTCTTTTTACTGGCTGCTTCTCATCCAGTTTAGCAGCAAGTCCTGGTAGCACTATCTCTGAACAAGTTCTGCCCCCAAACACTTGCCTCCCCTCTGCTACCACGCAGTGTCACATGACTACTGCAATTGTAGATGGCTGGCCTTCACCTTTGTCCTCCTCTCAGTCAGGCTGCCCCCCTAAAGCACTGGTGTGCCACTCATTCCACTGACAGGAGCCCTCTCACTGCCTCACCCATGCTCTTACCTCCGGTCATCTTCCTTCCTTCCTGATCCCATGTACTGATGGCCTCTGGCCACCCTTGGATGGAGCAAACTTTCCCAGTGTCTGGACCTTTCTCAAGTCTGGCTCTTGTGTGCCCCGGCACATCTCTTTACAGAGGTCTTCTTGGACTCCATCTCAGCTTGTTATTATATGGAGACCTAAGCTCTGTTTGAACTGTGAATGCTATGGCTCCCAGCACCAAGGGCTATGCCTGACATAGCAGATAAGATCTGACTGAGGAGGTCTGATTTCCACCTTTGCCCAAATCTACAGAACTGCCTCTATCTGCTGTACATCCTTCTCTATGCTCTTGACAAAACAGATCAAGTCCTTCCCTCCAAGAACTAGCTGTCTACACTCAATGCCTTCATATCCCATCCAGAGACCTTGCAATGGCCCGTAGGCCTCAGTTTCCTCTTGGACACAGTCTCTTACTAGCTCTTGGTACTAGGGCCACACTTTTCCGCCTTAGGGCACTGAACTGTTTCCTTGGCCTGGAAGGTTCTTCCTCCAGATACACATTGGCTTTACCTCCTTCCTCCTTTCAATCTTTGTTTAGATCTCACCAACGCCACCCCTGACCAGCTTGCTCACCAGTGAACCTGTCTGTTCCTGTCACCGGCCATACTCCTTCTCTTTCTCCCTCTAGTATTTACCTTGTTCTAGTTTGTGAGGCGACTTACTCGTTACTCGTTAGCCATTTACTTCCTGTGTTCTTTCCTGGTAGAGCACAAACCTCCAATAACAGGACTGTGAGATGGGCCATTCTAGGCCTGACAGCTGAGTGGGCCTGTTTTGTACTCACAAATGGCTTTAGGTGACAAAGGCAGAGGGAGGCTTCACCACACATAGGAGGGACAACACGACTTACAGGAGCCAAGTGGAGTGACCCTGAGACAAGGAAGGCTGACTCACCAAGGGTGAGGGAGTGACAGGTAACAGTGGTCCAGAGCATGGCAAGAACAAGGGCATGGCTCAGCTGACACTGATACCAGCTCAGATGTCCTGCTTTCAGTTCTGGCCTCCAGAGCCATGAAAGAGGAAACTTCTAGAACAGCCTCAGGAACCCAATACAGGTGTATATTACTCTCTGGGTCCTATAGACATGTTCTAGAGAAAGGGGACCACAATCGTTTGTTTTCTTCTGTTGAGGGATGATACAAACGGCAGTGAATGAGCAGAGGCTGTCCTGTCAGCGGACCTTCTACCTTCAGCATAGAGGGCTAAGCTAAGATGGAGGCCTGGAGACAGGCATATGGTCAGTTCTTGCCAATCAACACCTACTCTGCAACCTTTTATTGCCTATGTTCTAAGGAAGGAGGTGAGGGAAAGACCAGGAGTGTGGGTCGTCAAAGATTCCAGACACCTAGTTCCTGTGCTAAGGACACACTTGCCCTTGAGCATCTTACCCAGGTGTCCCAGAGGCCACTAGGCTTCTCAAAGAAGAGATAAGCCATCCCGTACCATACACCCAGCCCTCATCTCTCTCTCTTTCAATGGTAAGCATTCAAATTGCAAGGGCAAGCATGTGGTACCCACTGCCACTAGAGTCTTGAGGGTGGTCTTCAGGGAAGAAGGGAGGCTGTGTTTCTCGTGCTAACCAAAGGAGACAGGAGCTCCTGTCTCAGGAGACTAGCTTACATCATGCTCCGCACCCAGGATGATAGGTTACATCACGCTCTGAGTCACTGCCCCAAGGCGGTGATGGATTAGCACAGGCTGCTCCTGGGAGTCCCTGTGCAGGTTCCCTTGGGGACTATGCTCATAGGAAAAAACTCTGGCTACCTTTTTGTGATTCAGGGGTTCCAGCATTGTGGATAACTTTGGGTGGAGGCTACTGTGACAGAACTGTTTCTCTTATAACACCAGATCAGTCACCAAATGGAATGAAGGAAGCTAGTGACAACTGGAAGGACCATGCCTCAACGCTCAGGGAGGGCTGTTCTATAATAGACTCTGGTCACATCGTGACAGGACATCTCCTCCTACCTTACCCTCCTCAACCTCTACACCTGGCTAGCTCTGCATACCCAATATGGCCTATTTTTGTTTATTTATTTTGTTTTATTTTTGAGACAGGGTCACACTGTGTAGCACTGGCTGTCCTGGACCTCACTCTGTAGGACAGGCTGGCCTCGAACTTACAGAGATGCACCTGGCTCTGCCTCCCAAGTGCTGGAATTAAAGGCGTGTACCACCACACCCAGGTTGCAGAGAGGCTATTTTTGAACTCATAAGATCATTTCCCTCCCTCTTCCCTGCAAGGGACAGGATGTAGGTCCCTGTATAAGCTAACCATGCAAATGACCACTGAGCTATATCACTTCGCCTCAATACCACATCCAATTTCTAGAACAGTGCTTAGCATATTGGAGACCCTATGTATGGAACCAGGGCCTGTCACAGCCATGAGCTGCAGGGCTATAGCATTGAAGTCCCATATCCACACCCACCATCTTTAGTCCCCATTCCCTGATGGAGTCTGCACCTCATGACTATTTAGTCAGGGCTGGAGATTCACTCTGGATCATTCTAGCAGCACAACAGCTCCCCAAGACCAGCACTGCCAACCCTGGTAGGGACAAATGTCCTGGAGGTGAACAAAGTCCCAGCCCATCTTGTGTCCTCTTTAGAAGCCTTCATACTGGTTCATGTGTGAACTCCTGGTCCTTGAGGCCCACGGGGTCTTATGATGGCATGAGGGATGCAGCGTCTTCCACGTTATAGCTAAGACCCTAGTTCTGATTCATATTTGTCCTGTCTCTCTCCTTCCTCCTCCCCCTTACTTCCTCCTCCTTTCTCTCTCCTCCTCCTCCCTCCTTCCCATTCTGCTTTTGACCTGTCTTGTGCCTCTGTGACCACAAACCAACAATGATTCACCTGTTTCAAGTCTGTCACCCCTTTTGTAGCAGGTGTGTCTCCTCTTGACTGTAGGTTCTGTCAATATTAAAGTGAGGGGTAGGCTCTAAAAGCAATTGTTATCAGTCTCAATGCTGATGGTGTCCTCCTCCTTCCTCAAAAGGTGGGGAGCAGGAGAGAAGTTTCCTTCTGAATACAGAAACTAGGAACTTGAAGGCAGATGTGCCCTGGCCTTGTCTACTCCAAGAACCTGCTTTTGCCTGCCTGTTCCGGCTACTTACTCCTGGCTCTGTCCTGGGCTACCTCTGTGGTATCACTCTCCAACTTCTCAGGTGGCTCACCCATTCCTCTGGCCACACTTGGGAGCACCCGTCATCTTTTCAGCATCCTTCTCTGCAGGCTTGCTGCAGTTCTCACCTCCTTACATTCCAAATCTGTACATAACTCCATTGGCTGGCCTCCAGTCTCAGCTTCCTTTTCTTTCTTCTTGTGAATGGAAAACTAGTTAAAATCACCTACCTCCTACCCACATACCTGCACAGAAAACATGAACCGGGAAAGTACACTCAGCTTGGTCTCACTCTGCACTCAGGGGAGGCCCTTATACTGCCTGCGGTCACGCTGCTTTCTCTAATCTCCTGGATGACCCTTCAGACTGTGTCCATGCTTCCATCAAACAGACCACTGCTCTGAAGTATCTGCAGCAATCCGAACGGGGTGTCTACCAGCTCCATAGTGCTGTTCACCCGCTTCTCTGCAGTATGCTAACCGTTCATCTGAGCTGTCCATGCTTGTAACTGGGGTCGACTTCCATGCCCCTTGGGTTCCTACTTGTTTCCCAACTCCTGGAACATTGTTTGAGACATCAGTCCCCCCAGCTCCCCCTTCTCCATTCCTCTTTGCTTTCTCCAACACTTCTAGTTACAGAACCTTAACTGCGCTTAATCCAATTTTACTTATATCTTGTTTCTGTGCCATGTCTCCATTTGAGCATGCGCTCCAATGAAGGCAGGATGTCTGTCAGCTTTCCTCACGGCCAGCACGGCCTGACACTTAATCGTCACTTGCTAAATACTTGATGAATGAATGGATGTGATGTGGGCTGCACACACCGCCTACCTCCCCGGTTGCTGGAGAGAGGAAACGGGATAAGGCGTAGGAAGTCTTGGCACGCCACATTGCTCAATAACTGGCAGTTCCTCCCATTTCCCTTCCTCCCCTCCCAGTTTTGGTATCAGCCATTCCCTTCTCGCTCAGGGAGTGCCAGGTCAGAGGCACGGTTGACAGCAGCCCAGGGGGACTCCCTCAGCCTGAGGCCGGCTCTGCCTGCTCCACGCACTGCTTTCTCTGGTTCAGTATGAGCCATTTTGCTCCAACACAGGAATCTGGAGGTTCCAGAGTGACTGAGCCAGCCCTGTCCTCACAGCAGAGCTTTGGATCCGAGGCTCAGGCCCAGCTAGATCTCCTACAGACCTTATCACAGGCAATGTCTTATTCTTAAAGGCTCGTGCGGTGTCTGGCTGCACAGCCCCTGCCCTTTCTCCAGGGCTCCTGACAGGGATCTTTTTTATTTTTATTCATATGAGACAAGGTCTCATGAATCCAGGCTGGCCTTGAGCTCACCATGCACACGCATGTGTGTGAAGGTGAAGGTGCTTGTAAAAGTCAGAGGAGGACTGGGCATCCTGCTCTGTCAGTCTGCCTTATTTCTCTGAGATGGTCTCTATTCCACCCAGTCTGGGATCTGCAGCCTCCAATAAAACTGGAGTTAACAGGTGTGTGTGCAGCTATGCCTGGCTTTTGCCAGGGATGCTGGACTCTGAACTCAGATCCCCATGGTTTTGCTGAACTGACCCATTTCTCCAGCTCCAGCCTTGAATCTCTGATCCCTCTTCCCCCACCTTCCATGTGTTTTCCCCATCCCCAGTTTCCATACCTAATTTTGTTTTTTACATTTTAATTAATTATTTTTGGATAGGGTCTTACTATGTAGCTCTGGTTGGGGCACAACTTGCTAAGTAGATCAGGGTAGGCTTCAATTCACAGATCCACCTCCCTTTGTCTCTTGAGTGCGGGGATTAAAGACTTGGGTCACTAATTGGCCTTCGAAGTCTGGTTTCCTGCTGTGCTGGGGACTGAATTTAGAGCTCGGTACATGCTAGGCAAGCATCCTACCAATTGAACTACATCCCCAGGCCTTTGACCAGGGCTCTTTTGGGACCTCCAGCTTAGTGTCATCTACTTTGGACATACTTTATTCCAAAGAAAGCAAGAAGATACCATCCACCAGAGAATGTTGCTGCCCCCACATGTAGGGAGGGTCTTGGGACTAACCAAGGGTATACTCTGAGTTGCCCCAGGAAAAATCTCCTGCATTCTCCACGGTGTCACCAACAAAGATCTCATTCTACGTGTCTAATCCTGTCACACGGACACGGCTCCAGAGTGGAAGACTTGGTCTGGGCCCACATTGTACGATGGGATCACCCACATGTATGATGGAATTGTCATACATGTCTAGCAGCATGTTGGGAACAGGCCTGTGGAGTAGGGACGTACTACAGCTGAGTGGTTTGGTGCTTGTCTAGCACATATGAGGACCTGGGTTCAACTCCCACCACTGGAAAAAACGGCTTACGGTCAGTGTGGTGATCAGCTTTAATTATCGACTTGACACAACCTAGAACTACTGTACGTGTCGGTCTGGCCTGTGGGCATGTCTGTGGAGACTGTCTTAATTAAGTTAATTGATACTCTGGGAAGACCTGGCCCACTGTGGGTGGCACCATTTCCTAGTCAGGGAATTCTTGGACCATATAAGAGTGAAGCAATCAAGCTAAGCATATGCAAACAAGCAAGGAGGCGTGACACATCCATTCTCTCTCTGCTCTAGAGCAGCTCCATCCAGTTCCTGCTGCCTTGACTCCCCATATGGTGGATCATAACCTGGGGCTAAAGTAAACTCTTTATTCCCCAGTTTGCTTTTTGTCAGGGTATTTTATCACAACAGACATGAAACTAAGAGTCAGTGTGACGTGATCACTAAGAAGTAGCCTACTTGGAGCACTGGTTATTATGAAGAAAGTCTTCTGTCAGGAGGAAACCGGCTCCTGTGGATGCCCGTGAGGGCAGAGAGCTGAAACCATGTGATCACCAGCTTCAGAGAGACTAGGTTTGTTCTGGGTGGTTCTGGAAGGCACAATGAAGACCACAGGGGAAGCTGCAGGGCTCAGGAGTTTGGCTCTTCGGATTTGAGCTCCCCAGTGACGGAGGAGAAGGGCACTCTGCTAAGGACTCCTCAGGATTCTGGCCATAAGGACTCTAGGTTTGCCAAGCTCAGGAGAGTGGCAGGCACCATGCCTCTCCCTGGGCTCACTCTAGGCTGACAGTAGTCCCAGCTTCCAGCCTGGTCTGGATGAAGCATTGTTACATGGGTCACGGATAATGAGGTCCGGGAACTTTCCCATAGGGCCATCCACATCCACAGTTTGGATTTAGCTGTTTTCTCTCTTTAAAAGGAAAACCCTGGAGGGAAGGAAGGCAAGGAGGGAAGGAGGGAGAGAAGAGGAGACTATTTCCATCATGAACATCTACCCCAAAGCTCTGGTGTTTTGCCAGGATTTAAGCATGGTATACACAAGGCTGTTAAAAATAACCCCTTGACTGAACAGAAGGTGTGGGAGAGGGGATGGCCAGGCGATTTCGCTAAAGGGTGGGAGAGGTGGGCAAGGACAGGAAATGTGTACCCAGAGACCCTGGGAAGGGTTTTATTCCAGAAGAATTATGTAGGCTCAGAGGGAGTAAGGGCCAGGGAAACTCCAAGCCTTTCCAGGATGAAAGGCCCTAAGTGCCGGACAGGACATGAACAGGCTGCTGGGGCTGACGGCTTCTCCCAGGACCAACTCTGCCATTTCTCAGTCCTGAATGCCAACCTAGCAGACTGAGGTCAGAGGAGACAAACAGCAGGAAGCCAAGAAACGTTCCTAGAGTCCAGTAAGAGACAGAGGACACAAAGAGGCCTACTGGGTGCAGCTAGTGGGGGTGCAGCTAGTGGGGGTGCTGGAGATTTGTGGGAAGACTCTCAGGCTTCTCTTTCCATAAGCAGACATATAACACAAGTGGAATTACTTTATATATTTTGTTCCATAACTCACTTTAAAAACTTTTAAATCATAACTTAACGGGGTGGTGTCTGTCAATACAGTTGGACCCCATCACCATTTTCATGAGTACATATTATCGGTCATGTGGGCAGGCTGCCTGTATCATTCTTGGCTGAGAGAGACACTTTGTATTAGGTTGTTTCTAATGTTTTTGCTGTTATTATAAACACACTACTAAAGGCATGTTGCAATGATATATGCACACACAGGATTTCCCCTTGTGTTAATATTTAAAAGTAGATTACTGACTCTAATAAAAGCCACATTTTATGTCCTGTTATACACTCTCTATGATGCCATATTTCATTTTTGAGAGGACAAAATCTGTTTTACCCTAATTTTTGCTAATCTCTCTGGCCTTTCTTTGGTCCCTCCTCCTTTTTTCTACACTTAATTTTTTAAAAAATTTTTATTATTATTTTTAATTGCTTTTTTTTTTTACATTTCAAATGTTGTCCCTCTTCCCAGTTTCCTGTCCGAAACCTTCCCATCCCATCCGTTCTCCCCTTTGCCTCTAAGAGGGTGCTCCTCCACCCACTCACTCACTCCTACCTCACTGCTCTGGCACCACCCTTAGCTGGGGTATCAAGCCTTCACAGGACCAAGGGCCTCTCCTCCCACTGATGCCAGATAAGGCTATAGTCAGCGACATATGAAGCTGGGGCCATGGGTTGATGATTTAGTCCCTGGGAGCTCCAGGTGGTTCGGTGAATTGATATTGTTCTTCCTATGGGGTTATAATCCCCTTCAGCTCCTTCAGTTCTTCCCCTAACTCTTCCATTGGGGTCCACTTATTATTTTTAAAAATGTGTGACTAGAGATAGCAGGATCCCGAGCTCTTGGGTCCCTCTCTAGCTAGAGATGAAGACAGCTGTAAGCGAGCCTCTGCATATGAGTGCTGTAACCTGAATTTGGGCCCTCTACAAGAGCAGTGCACTTTCTTAACTGCTGAGCCGTCTCTGGCACGTTTCTTCCTGTTATTTATAGAACCGTAACAGTTCAGTTACGAGGAAACAAAGACTTCTAGTGTTTCCTCCTATCACTCTCCGGCATGTATCAAACCAGTGTACCTTCGCACCACACTGTCAGAACACTTCACTTAAATATCGTTGCTTGAGTTTGCAGACTTGATCAAAAAGAGTCATTCAATGAATTCTGACTCAGAATTAAGACAGAATCTCTAGAAATTTCTGAAATAGCCCTGACACGTTTCTGCTATTTTGCACTACTGTTTATGTAAAGTGGCACTCTTAACATTGATAACTATAAAATCAAAATATTGTTCAACTCTGAAAACTGCTGAAGATTCTCTATGTCCTGCAGTACAGAGCATCCACCTCACTGGTAGGCAAATTTGTTTTAATCTTTAGTAAATGGCGAAATTATATGTATAGCAAAGAGTTATTTAAAAGCAAATTAATGGTTTATTATCAGCAAATGTTCATTTGTGTATCTATTTTATCTTTTTTTAGCAGATCAAGTGCAGATTTATCGAGAAAGGTGAGTAGAGAGTCCTAAAGGGGGGAGGGGCGACAAGGGAGACGTGCCTTTTATATAGGTTCATATACCACACGTGGGGATTACATTGTAGTTTCCTGGGTGAAAAGGGGTCACGAGTGGAACAACATTAAGAAGCCTTGGGCAACAGGAACCCTTTGAAAGAGTAAATCTGATCACAGCTTTCTTTTGTCTCGACTCAAACATGTCAATAGTTATCTAAAAACCCTGTGTGTGTCTGCATGTGTGTACACACAAATGCACACGCACATGTGGAGGTCAGAGGACAACTTGTAGGAGTTAAGCTTTCAGTTAGGTTCTCTTCTTCCACTATGGGGGTTCCAGGGACTGAACTCAGGCGGTCGGGCTAGCAGTGAGCATCTTTACCCACTGAACCATCTTGCTGACCCAGAAGCTTGTGTCTTTTAGAGTGGGCTCTAAAATCGTTTTAAGTGGCCTGTAAGCATTCCCAGGATCTGTCCCTGGGTGACCTCTCCAGCACTGTAAGATGAAATGCCACACCCCTACCATGCCCCGCTGTTTACAGTCCTCAGAACAGCTGGTTTGTGTGTTTTTTTTTTTTCAGCTTGCATGGCCCCTCTTTGAAAATATGTATCCTGCTACCTTCAACTGCACAAATACTGGGTCATCTTTAAGATGTGACTAGGAAATCCCCTTCCTCAAAAATCCCTTTCCTGCTTCCCCACCAAAACCAGCTTCTTCCAGGGGGTTATCTCAGCCATACTCCTCCCTGGGATATATTCACTGAGTGGGGAGGAAAGCAGACACAGCGCAAACCCAGGCTGCTGATGGGGCTCAGACTTGGCTTTCCTCCAGTGTCTCTAACGAGACACAGGACCGAGGTGTGGGTCATAAGATGGTAGTGGTCAGGAGGAGCTCAGGAGAACAGGAAAGACTCAGCTTGGCTCTGGATGTGTGAAGCCTCGAGGGGACCATGAATGGCTTAGGTCCACACACTCGGTACTGACATACATATCTCACTTGTTCACAAGTCTAGCACCCAACCCTCCCAAATGAAATGCAAAGGCAGAATAGGAAAGCTTCCACTGAATGATGGGGAGACACCACTCACCAGCACGCCCATGGTCTCCCTTGGCCTTCTAATGCCAGAGGCTGATGATTAGAACGAGGCCAAGTGGTTCTATAAAGAGTGACGGCAGCAGAGGTGTGAGTCAAAACTCACATTAAGGAAAAAAGCCTTCTTTGGCCCCTCCTGTGTTCCCGGCACTCTGCACCCCCATAGTTATGAGTCTGCATCATGTGATGTCGTTTTTATGTTTGACTACACTTCTGGCCTGAAGTTTGGGGGTATGAGTTAGTCCTTTTCATTGTATCCAACATTGTGCTTCTAAAATAACGACTGAGAGCAGGCAGGGGAGGCGAGGAAATAAGCCTGCGATGGTCAGTTTGGTGACAGCTAACTCAGCAGACTAGACATGGCTGTGAACTACTCTTCTCCTACATCAGGAGCAGCGCCTGTCCGTGGAACCAGCGTTCAGAGCGATGCTGCTCTCAGCAGGGAGAAACTGGGGGAGTTCCTCCTTCAGAGGATGGTGTGTGTGCATCTCCAGGCAGCTTCTAGCCCAGCACCTCCTGGAGGACAGCTTAGCAGCCAGCTCCAAGGTGCTTCCCTTGGGGTCAGCAGCTGGCTTCCTGATCTTGTCAGAAGCCCAAAACTGGAGTCCTGCCTCACACCTTCCTTTCATGCAAACCTGTACCAGCCACCTGCCGTGTCCTTCCCTGACATCCCATAAACCCACCCTTGCCCCATCACTTCTTCCCAGGGCTGCCTTGCCCAGGCTCACCTCCTGTAATCCACTCTTTCCATTTTAGGCACCCATCTGATGCTGTCCCTCCCTCCTCGCTTTCAAACCTTGGCTGACTTCATAATATAGTGCAATATAGTGTGTCAGTATGAGCTTAAGGCTGGTGGCCACCTGGGACTTACACTCCAGGCAGGCCAAATTGCTTACACATGCATCTCCTTCCCTATGTGTGAGTCCTTTCCTAGAGTCTTTGCCTGGAGTTTGCTTATTGTATCTTTATATTCTTTATTTTTAATTTTCAAAATTTCTATGTGTGTGGGTGTTCCACCTTTATGTATGAATGCCTGGTACCCTTGGAGGGCCAGAAGAGGGTATCAGATCTCCTGGAACTAGAGTTATATACCATGTGGGTGCAGTGAATTGAGCCCTGGCACTCTAGAAGAGCCATCTCTCTAGCCCTTGTATTTTAATTTTCATGATGTAATAGTTATGTATATTTATGGGGTATGGTATACCTTAATACATGCGGGAGATACATAATGATTGGGTCAGTATAACTGACATATTCCCTCTGTTGACGTTTGTGCTGGAAAATGACTTCCTCTCTGCTGTTTCCATGAGTACATAGTTGTTCTCAACCATAGCTATCCTACCGTATGGTAGACATTATTCCTTCTAACATCTGCTCCTGTTTCCGTTATAGTCATCCTCCTTCTACCTCCATTCTCTTCCCGAGTCCTGGAAACCACAACCCACCTCTTCTGCACGGAGACCAGCATCCCCACTTCCACATGTAAGTGGTGAACACAAACTGGCTAGCCTCCTTTTGTTACCATCGTGTCCTCTAGTTCCAGCCGAGTGGTTGCAAGCGGCAGGAGTTCATTCTTTTTGATGGTTGACTGATGCTCCACTGTGGACATGCTCTCTGTTTTCTTTATGGACACATTTGTCCACAACTCAGGCTGCTTTCCCATGCTGATTGTTGCCAACAATGCTGTAGTAAACATGGGAATGTAAACATCCCGTGGGTGCGTACCCGTGGTGGAGTGCTGTTTCGTATGGAGGTTCTATTTCTGTTTTGGTTCGTTTTAAAGTCTTACATCCTTTTTTAAAAATCTGTGGTAGCTTACAGCATGGAGGCTTCCATGTTGGCAGCACTGGTTACCTTCCTGTCGCAGGAAAGAGAGTTCCCCTGCTCCACACTCTCACTGGCATTTGCCATTTTCTGTCTTTTGGTTAACACTCATTCCAAGAGGGGCCAGAGGACTTCTCAGAGTGGTTTCAACTTGTGTTTCCCTGGTGATTTGTGATGTTGAACATTTTTTCCCATACACTTGTTGGCTATTTGTGGCTTTGTTGCTGCTGTTTTCTGTTTGCTTGCTTGCTTGTTTGAAACAGGGTCTCACTATGTAGCCTAGACTGTCCTCGAGCCCACAATCCTCCTGCCTCAGTCTCCTGCGAATTGAGATTAAAGATCTGTGCCCTACCTGACTCACTTATTACTTGCACAATGCACCTTTGTTTGTCTTTTGAGGCGGAGTGCTCATTACCAAAAGCTGGCCTTGAACCCTTGAACCTCTTGCCTCAGGTCCCTAGTGCTGGGATTACAGGCTGCACCAATGTCTCTAGCTGTGTTCTTATAAAAAGCACTGGTCTTGGGGCTGGTGAGATCGCTTAGCAGGTAAAGATTCTTGCTGACCCGAGTTTGATTCTCAGAACCTACATAGTGGGAGGAGAGGACTGACCCCAGTCAAGCTGTCCTCTGACCTCTACACACATACTCTTGAATAGGTGCATGCATACATACAATAAATAATATATCTTTTAAGGAAGTGTCTATCTGGGTTATTCATTCATTTTTAAATCAGCTACTTCCTTGTCAAGTTGAATGAGATCCTTATAAGTCTAGAGATTAATTTTCTGTTGACACGTCTTGCAAATGTTTTCTCTCAGTTTGCAGGCTGTTCTGCGCTCTGTTGGCTGTTTGCTGTGTGGAAGCTTTCGGGTTTGCTGCAATTCCTCGGTTAGTCATCTGCATTCGTTGCCTATGCTTTTGGGATTACATCCAAAACATCTTTAATTAGGCCAATGTCCTGGAGCATGTCTCCTGTTTTCTAGTAATTTCACTGTCTTGGGTTTATGCTTAAGCCTCTGGTCCATTTTGAATTCACTTTTTATATGGTGAGAAACAGTGATCTGGGTTGGTTTTCTTCCCCCCCCCCTTTTCTTTTATTTAAAATACAAGTGGATATCCAGGTTTCTCAGCATGTAACTCAAGAGATTCCTCTAACGGATGTTCTGGCTGGCTGCCTTGTTCAAAATCAGCTGGTGGTAAGTATGTGGGGTTGTATCTGTGCTGTGTACTCTGTCCCACTGACTTACGGATTGTTTTTAATACCAATATTATGCTGTTCTGATGGCTACGGCTTGTACTTTTTGTTGGTTCTTGAGACAGGATCTGATTGTGTAGCCCAGGTTAGCCTCTAATTCATAGAGATCCACTTGTCTCTGCTTCCCAGCTGCTGGCCAGCTTATTTGCTTGTTTTTAACTCTTTCTTCTGGTCTCCCCCTTATAGCATCCACAACTTGGATGTTGAAAATCCAAGGGCACCCTGTAAGTCTGAGGGGTTTCTTCACTCTTTTACACATTTTCTGTTCTGTTATTTCCTCTTCTCTTATCTGATTCTCCCCATTCTATTACTCAGGCCTTCAATTGTACTTTTTATTTATTGACTTCATTAGCTCCAAGGATTTTTTTCCCCTTATTCCTTTAAGATCTTCTTTTTAGCTAAATTTCTCTCTCATATCATGGACTGTCTTTGTGCTAACCAGGCTAAGTGTCTATCAATGTCTGAAAGATGCAGGGGCTAGGCTGGACCAGTACATCTATCTATATAAGGTGTCCTTATTAGTGTGCAAAGGGTTAACTGGTCTTTGCAGGGCCTCTAGGGACTAGTTTACCTGGGGGTAGGCTAGTCCTGTTGTTTCCCAAGGGCAAACGTGAGTGGATGAACTGCTAACAGGCAGCTCAATTGCTTCTTGGGGGCATCATGGGGGGGGGATGAGTCACTCAGATAGGCTGCCTCTCTGGGGAGTTGGGGGGTGGGGATGAGTTACTCAGATAGGCTGCCTCCCAGGGCTGGGTGTGTGTGAATGAGACTGATCAATCAGGGACGGGCAGGTAGGGAAATCTGGTTGTTTCCCCGAGGCCCTGACAGGACAAGCTGCTGTAAGGATTGATGGCCTGGATGATTTTAAGAAAGGCTGAGGATGGTACTTCTTGCTTTTCTTTTGGAACACTAGGAGGGTGGTTTCTATTGTGGGAGGGGTGTAGGCCTGCCAACCAAGCCGATCAGGTGAGTTGCTCAGCTACTTCTTGGGTTTAGGGAGGGTGGAGGGGGGGTGTCACAGGACTATTGTGGAGTCTCACCATAGCTGTGCAATCAATGCCTGGGTTTTAGTGGGCACAGTGTGGGCTAAGTTCACTCTCTGTGGACAACAGTGCAGAAACCTGGGAGCTCCCCTAAAACGCTCATTCATCCATTCTCACCAGGTTCTGACGTGTAGCCCAGGCTTTCCTCAAGCTGATCAAGTAGCTGAGCTGGCCTTGACCTTGCCGTTCTCTTGCCTCAGGCTTCTAAGTGCTAGGATTTCGTGTACAAACCCCAGCCCTATCTCCACACTGGCGCTGGGCACCTGGCTGGTTTCTAATTTCCCACCAGCAGTGAGCAGAGCTCTAACCTCCTGTAGGAAGACTTCTGCGTGCACTTTAGTGAGATGCCCTTAGGAAAGGCAGTTCTTGGATGGTGAGGACTCTTATTCGTTATGGTTCCCAGAGCTTTGCAGAGGCCTTATAGAGGCCGTAAGGGCTGGAGATGGACAGAATTGACCAATGTTCCCTGGGCTGAGGGGGAGGGTGAAGAGTCACCATGGGCATGACAGGATTGCATTCTGAGAGGTGCAGTTGAGGATGGAGGCTGAGCTCTGGTCCCCACAGTTGAGGTGGAGGAAGTTTTCTCCTATGCCCAGGGCAGGCTCTGCAGGGAGCTTTCAGAATTAAGCCCACAAGCCGTATAGACACAAGCCCAATGCCAGGGGCAACACTGAATTAATGAGCCACACTTCTCCTGTTCTCCCTCATCCTTTTTTGGCATTTTCAGAGAGGGTCTTGCTGTGTAGCACAAGCTGGCCTTGAACTCCTGGCAATCCTCCTGCATCAGCATCCTAAGTGCTGAGATTACAAGCATGTGTTACCACCACACCTGGCTCCATTTTCATTTTTTCTGTTGTCAGAATTGCAGAAGCAGAAATGGCTCACCCTCAATCTGGAGCTTTTCATGACTTGTCCAGAAGAAATGTCAACAGCCTTTTGTTTGGGTGCAGCTTGGGTGAGCGTGCTAAGACTAGCTCAGAGGAATCTCTTTAGATGCACTTGTGTTGTGTCTGTCCTTCTGCTCTGCACCAAGTCACCCGCAAGCCGGCTTTTCTTAAGTTCCTCATATAGCTTACAGAGCTACTGTGCATTAGCCTCCATCCTAAGCAGGACTGAGGTCTCTTCAGCCACCCCGCCCCCCACACTCAGCAGCCGACCCAGGGCCAGGGTGGGGTGCTCAGCCGAGTCCCCACCTTTTCAGTCTTATATAAATTTCATCAGAACCCTTTGATCCAACTTCAGTTTACTTCTCCCAGATGTTGCAAAACAGCTATCTTGGCAGCATTTTTAAAAATTGTCTTCCCAATGTCCAGTGTAATTCCTGGCGCTCAGTTAAAAAAAAAAAATGCATTCTGGGCTGGTAAGATGGCTTTTGGGGTAAAGGTGCCTGTAGCCAAGCCTCATGACCTGAGCAAGAGAGGACACACACACACAGATACGTCTGAGCCATTGGAGGCGCTCCCTAACATCGGTGTCTGAGGGAAGAATGGTCTACACTTACTACATTCTTGGTCACACAGCTTCTCCCCACTGTTGATGCTGGTGGTACTGATGGGCTCTGTGGTGCAGTGGCCTGGACATGGCAGAGTGCACAGGTAGGTCACTAGGATGCCTACTCTTGCCTGCCTCTCCAAGCCCAGGAGCATGCCTGTGAGGAGCATGGGACAGGAATGGGATGTGACCCCAGATCAGTTGGTAAGTGGTGAAACAATGTAAATTAAGGATGAAAGTTACTGCCCCGAGGTCTTGCCCCGACTTTCTTTATGATAGGCTATGGTATGGAAGTGTAAGCAAACTAAACCCTTTACTTCTCAAGATGCTTTGGGTCAAAGTGTTTTTATCACAGCAATAAAAGGACATGGACATTTATTATAAATGGAAAAAAAAAAAAGGATGAAAGTTAGACAGGGATGAGAGAGGACCCAGGAAGGAACTTCAAAGTATTACATAAAGGAATGTCCAAGAGCTACGGAAGCCCCATGGTAAGCGGAACTGTCACCCACCAGGTGACATCTGAGGTGCCACTGTAAACACAAACACAAAGGGACACAAAGCTTATGTGTGTGGACAGTGCACCATGCTGAGTGCTGGCTCCACCCAGTGCCCTCTCCCCACCACTGAGGGGAGTGACCTGCAGTGAGCAGCTCTGCCAGAAAAGACTGTAGTCCTTGGTGCCGCCAACATTCGAGCTGCTTGTTAAAGAAGAGCTATGGCTCTTAGAAACAAGACTGGGACACCTTCCCTACTGAGGAATGGCACGCACAATCAACAGGTATAAAAGAGGCATTTTCAGGGCAGTGCCCGGAGGTTAGGTACCTGGAGACATCATTCTCTGCTGTTCTGACAGTTCTGTCAGGTGGTCAAAAGGCTTAAAAAAAAACCTAAATTATAAGTTCTCAGTTGCATCCTGTGTGGCTGAAGATGCCGACAGCCACCTTCCTGCTATGCACAGCATTCCTGCACAAACAGTTGCCAATCACCCGCGTTTGTGTGTACAGTCTACACAAGTCCTGACAGCTCCTGCCCAGAGTAGATTATGGGAAGGTGTATGTGGAGTGGAGGCAGGCAAGGGGTGAGGACAGGGCAGCAGCAGCACTTCCTGCCCCTGACAGCCCTGACTGCAGGCCGGGCCCCAGGCCATGAATTACGGTCATGATGGCAACTGCCCAGGCGGTAGGGATCAATCTGTCTCCACTCTTGTAGATGAGGCTGAAGCTTGACTAAGAGACCTATGTAAGGTCACAGAGCTCAGAAAGTGGGGAAGCCAGACTGAAACCCATGTTTGCCTGTCTCTTTTTTCCCTGTGTGGACTGAGAAAGCTGAGGCCCCAGCTGCATTCAGTCTTTGCTAGGACAACATAATGAGCCACTGTAAGCCTGGTCAGGGTACTGGCATGGTTCTACCCACAAAGATCAATGAACCCATGGTGAGGTCATGGGGCAAAGATGCCCTTCCCCCATCCTGACCAGCTTCATTAGGGTGCCAAGAGACAATCTGAGCATGGCCAGATCACCTCTCCTCAGCTACCAAGCTCCCTGTTTCTCCAAACCCAAGGTGACCCTCAGAGGAGGTCTGAGATATAGCCAGTAATTAACCCAGTCATGGGTTCCCCCGGCCCCCGTGGAGGGGGGCAGGCCTGAGCATTCTCCAGGTGGAGGGAACAGGACTACAGATGTAGTCCATGTCTCCAGGTGACACTCATGTCTCCAGGTGACACTCATGTCTCCAGGTGACTCTGACTATCCAGCCTCCACGCCCCGCCTCTAAAGGGGCTCCTAGCTGGACAAAATGACCACTGCTTACAGAGATTGGCCCTGGGATTCAGTGGCCGACTGGGTGGTCTTTCCTTCTGTGTTGAGCTCCTGTGTGAGGACTGGGCCAGAGATGAGACAACCAGGCTTACCCTCCTGTCCCGGACCTTCTGTGTGGATGCTCTGCTTGGGCACCTGCAGACCCTAAAGCCCAAGTTCTCCCCTAATAATCTGAGGCTGCAATACAATAAGTTTTTGTGAGGCAGCGGTAGACAGAGCTGGCAGGAGCCTGACCTTCCTGACAGCAGCCTTTCCCACGTGCCCCAGTCCTGGGCACGGCATCCTGGACTCTGTTCTTCTGTCTCTTACGTTTGTCTTCATTCTCCCTGAATAAGAATGGGGGCGAGTGGGGATAGCAGAGCCACTGGAGGCAGCCACTGACAGCAAAGATCACGGTTTCTTTTCCTCATGGAGGCTCATGGGCTCGTGGTACCCACTCTAACCAGTGTTCATTCTCCTTGCCTCCTACCTCACTGGCTGGCAGGGGTACTTGTGAATGTAATGGCCTCTGAGACAAGCACAAGGACATGGAGAGGGGCTGGCACTCCAAGGGGGAGCATACCCTGAACAAAGTCCTAATCACATAGGCTGGTTCTGGTGGTGTGCACGGGGGGAGGAGGTATATGGTGTGAAGAAGACTGAGGTGGCAATAGCCTTTTACTTGGCCAGAAGCTGAGAGCTAGCAGTTACCTTGGGGGCAAAAGATCAGGACCAGAGGTAACATCAGGCACGAGACTAATCAGGCTCCCCAGAGTTGGCTTCTGAGGCCAGGCTCCAAGCACATGCCTTACCTCTTTGGTGGTCCTGCCCCACTGGGTGTCTAGTTCTTGGGGTGAGCTCTGCAGCTGGCCATGGGCCCAGATGTTCTATTTGGAGGGTTGCATAGCAGAGTGACGATGTCGGTCTTTCAGCTATGTCAACTCATTTGGCTATGGGAAACCCTATCTGAGCCCTCAGAACCCGGGTGGGGAGGGTAAGGGGGATGAGATCTATTCCAACACAAGAGGCACAAAGATGCCACAAGCTGACTGCAGGCTTTCATGATGCTGTCAGGGGTCAGGCACGTGTCTTCCCCACCGGAGGCTGTCCTCTCGCTACTTCTTTTTATTTATTTTTTTTTTAATTTTTGATAAAGTTTTCAGACTGTCCAGGCTGGCCTAGCATTCATTATATAGCCTAGGCTGGCTTTGAACTTTCAAAATCCTCTTGCTTCAGTTTTCCAAGCACTAGAATTACAGATGTAAACCATTAAGCCCAGCTCGCTTACTTGCAGAGATGAGTGTGTATGTGTGTGTGTGTGTGTGTGTGTGTGTGTATTATCAGGTAGGCATGGGCTACAGTCCTGCCTCCCCTGGGGAGAACTGGGGTCTAGGGCAGTCTCTTTTCTAGCTCTGGCCATTTGTAGAGGACAGTCACACAGTGACAGCCTTTTCTGGGAGCAGATGAGCAAGGAAAGTGGGCAACTTCCTGAAGGTGTGGTCAGCCATGGTGTTTTCTACCACAAGGACTTGAGCAATGAGTGGGACAGAGGTGAGCTCTCTCCTGAGAGCAGCCTGGAGTGCAGCGCGGTTTGGAAGCAGGCAATCAGGCTCTTGCTTTCAACAGCTTTTGCTCCTCACAAGCAGCAGAGCTCCCCACGTGGGGATCTTGTACCTGAACCAAAACAAGCAAAGCTGCTAATCTGACGAGATCAGTCTTCAAATACCACAGGAATGTAGCCCGCCTGCTCACACCAGGGGCTGGGCTGGGTGGCTAAGCACCCCCAGGGCTCCTGCTATCTGGTGGCTGGGAGCCCGGAGCTGGGTCTGCTGAGGAAGAAGCTGCAGTGTGTCTCTTCCTACTGAAGCCTTAAACTTCCTACCACACTTCAGTTACAGACTGACCGCTCCTCTCTGGTTTAAAGGCGGCTGGCCTTTCCAGGGAATACAAGCTGGGGTAAGTGTCTCCCTGCATTGCCGGCAGGCACACCGGTCCTGCCCTCTCCCAGAGCCTGTGCTCTTCCCAGCACGGTCCAATGCTTCTCAAGGTCCGTGAAGAAGCAACTGGTTCTGCTCTTTACACTTCTGTTCTGTCCCAGAATAACTGTACAAAGTATAACAAAGAAGAACCACAGAGAAATGAAACACCCGTGGAAAATGTAAACCCCATCTCAGAATTATTAGGCTCATCAGCATAAACTGTGATTGTTATCAAAGTTTCCAAAACTTTAGTCTGTTTGTAGAAAACTGTAATGCAGACTGGTTCATATCATTTTTCACCCCATGATACACCACAGATTCTAAGATACTGATACCCAGTCTGGGGCATTCTGCTGAGGCTGCTGCCTGCCTTACTCTCAGGTGGAAGTTACAGGAGGCTAAACTGGAATACCCTACCCCCACCCAACCTGGGCAGCTGTAATTAGTATACTAAAAATGTCTTTTAGACATGTAAAAATAGCTTAGTCAGGATCCCCACTACACCCACGGCTGCACTAGATAACCAGAACTCAGTGATGTCACTCACTCAAGAGAACTAGACCGAGTCCTGGAACCCCATGATGGCCTGCGGACAGTATATAAACAGAGATCAAGAGCAGCAAGGATGTTCTGAACATCTGGAGAGACCACCACCTTGATCTGCCCTGCAGCTGGAGAGTTTTCACCAGAATCCTAACCCTGGAATCAGAGACTTCTGTTAAAGATTGGACCTAACCTTCAGCTAAGGTGAGCAGCCTTGGGGAGATGGGCTTAGGACCATAGTTATGAATTTAAAGTGGCATCCTTATGTAATGGCCCTCAGCATAATAAAATACACCGTTTGCTATACCAACTGCATGTTTCTACCTTCTTGCTTGGGACAGCAGTTGCACTCTGCTTTGGGAACAAGATTGAGGCCTAGCGCACAAACTCACAACCAGAGATAGCACACGGTGGGTCAATAGTAAGTACCATGCTAAACTGTATGGGTCTCCAGGCCTCTAAGAAAGGAGGCCTTTCCCAAAACAAACAACCCACACGTCCAGCCATCTACTAAAGTCCACCTGTGAAGGTTAGGAGATAGAGCAGGAAGGAAGAGACTGGGTATGCAGCTTTAGGGCCTTTGAATGGTGACTGAGGGTGAACGAGTTACTATAAGGACAAAGTTAGTTACGCTGAATGCTAAAAAAACGTTGTGGGGACAGTGGGAAACTGGATGGCCAACCAGACATAGATGGCAGTTCAAGTCTGGGTCAAGGACAGGTGTCCTGGTCAGTCAGTCAATCAGTCAGTCAGTCAGTCCATCTTTCAGGCAGCTTTCTGCGATCCTCAGAGGAGTTTGGACTCAGTGTGCCCCTGCTCTTTTCAGAGGGAAGCTGGGTACCCAAGGGCTTGGTGGTAGAGGGAAAACAATCAAAAGCAGTTAACCCACACTCCAAACAATAGGAAAGGAATGTGCACTCCCCCAAAAGGTGCACGGTTCAGAGCCCCAAAATAGAGGCATAGGGTGGGGCTGCTGAATTTGGTTCTGGGTCTATGCTACTGTAACCTCTGACAACTGACAGTTTTCCCATCTATAAAATGGGCTAAGAGCACTTAAGGTAAGACTGTTGTGTAGAGCCTGAGATCAAGAACAGTGTCTAGCATTTTGGCTGGCTTGCAGTGGGTTCTCTAACAACTGTGACTTTGTTCATGGCTGACTATTGTAGGGGGTAGGTCTCCCAGATCTATGAAAGTATATGGCACCCTGTGGAAGGAACCAAGGGACAAACAATGACAGGACACAGCCAGTGAGGGACAGGAGATACTAGAACACAGAAGACCAAGAACAGAAGACTATGTTCCCCAGCAGTGGGAGAGGTCAGAGGACCTGATGAAGGTGGGGTGGGGGGCTGACTTCAGAGAAGAAAGTCTAGATTTGGGAAGGTCTGGAACTCAGCAGCAGCTTAGATAACCAGATGAAGAAGGAGGGAGAGTACAGAGGTTTTGCTCAGGTGACAGTTACTAAAATCTGTGATGTGGTCTGATTCAGAATAGTTGGAATCTGGGGGACCTTGGGATTGGGATGATTTTGAGTCATCTAAGTGGAGCTGTCCCTCAGGAAGTTGGGTCTTTGAGTTGGAGAGTTGTCATTAGCTGAAGCGGTGGGTGAGAAGGGAGGGGGGCCACACGGAATGCAACAGAACAGAGTGTACCGCAGTGGAGCCTGAGGACTCCTCAGAGGGTCAGCGGTCCGAGGACAGAGAGAGGAGACAACTCAGTTCCTAAGCATACGGAGAGCCATCATGGAAAGAGCAGACTGGCTGCCTGCTGATGGACAACAGCATTTAAAGGAAAGAAGTGCGAGAAAGGATGGACAACATAGGTCCAGAGTTATCGGACACCAGCAGCCGGACAGGGTTGGGGCTGGGCATCTTCCTCTGAAGCATAGAGATCTCCTCAAGTGGGGAAGAAGGCTCCATATTTTGTGATTTATAATACAGGACAGACAGAGCCCATGCTTCCCAGTCTTACCACACCTCCTGGAGTTGTAGAGATAAAAGTCCCAGGATCCTTCTCTGGAGGGGCAGAGAGGAAAGTGCTTTGGAATGTGGGGATACCAGCTATTCAGCTGCCCTGGCTAGGAGCCTACAAGCTTTCAAAGCCCCCAGGCAGTACAAAAGGCCTCCTACACCTTCTCACGCAAGGGTCCTAAAACAGGCAACAGGGACTATGTTGGCTCCAGACTTCCTGTCCCAGAGGACTCTGCAGGGTCTGAATGGCCACCGTGTACTCTAGGGAATGCACCAGCCTGGACCAGGCCTCAGAAGTCCAAGAATCACAACACCAAGCCTTCCTAAAGCAAAGTATATCTAAAACGAAACCCCATGACTTCCTCCTGCAGAGCTGCATGACCAGGTATAACTCCAGCACAGCCTCAGCAGCCATTGGCAGGCATCTGGCTGACATCTGTACCCTGTCCACTTGCCATCTGTCCACAGCTGTGGCAGGAGGCAGTAGTTAGGCATGCAGGCTCTGCAGCCAGAATACTTGAACTCAAAACCCAGTTTCAACGAGAAGTGATGATCTATCTCTGTAAATTCCAGCACTTGAGAGGCTAAGGCAGGAGGATTGTCATGAGTTTAAGGACTGCCTAGGTCACATAATGAAGTTCAGAATGGCATGGGTTACAGAATGAAGCCTGTCTTGAGAATGAGGCCTAGACACCTTTCATCCTTCCTTATCTTTGTGACTTCAGACACACCCCTTGACTTCTCTGGGTTTCCATTTCTTCTCACTGAAACTGGACTAATGATCAACTCCATGTGATAAAGTCATCAAAAGAATTTAAACAGAGAAATAGGAAAGATTCTTAGCACAGAGCCATTGGTGACTGTGGCTTTCATCCTGCAGCACAGGACAGGGCTCTGCTTTCCTCTGAAACTGCAGGCCATGAGCTTTTCCTGGGGAGGACACTCAATACTGAGTGGTCGAACTGGTTACCATATAAAAGACATGGCACCAGGCTGGAGAAATGATTAAGAAAGCACACATGCTAGTCTTGCAGAGGACCTGAGTTTGATTCCCAGCACACACATCAGGAAGCTCACAACTGCCTGTAGCTGCAGGGAGCCGACACGCATCTGGCCTCCGTGTCAATACACAGACGCAGACACAGACAAACACATAGACACACACACACACACACACACACAAATAGTACATCTTATAAAGGTATGATACTCAATGAACTTAATCATAGCTTCTACCAACATGCAAAAGAGCTGCTCACATGTATGAATAAAGGATTGCCAGGAATGTCACATATCAACTATGGTTCTAAGTGATGCATTTAAATGAATCATTTCTTTTCCTTTAAAATAACATTTAGAGTATTTATTGTGACCTATTCTGAGATATGCATTTATTTCCCAGATAGTAAAATAAACAAAACAACACTAACAAAACCTACAAACTCATCTAATTATAATGAAAGTCACTGGCAAATGGAACTCATTTGCTAAGTGTCTAATTTCCTGGAATGACCCAACATTTACATAGCCCAGGAGACATCATCTGATCTCATTTTCCTGACTTATATGGGACGCAATGCTCAGACTTCCACGTTCACACAGCTCTTACATGAGAAAGGGATGAGAACTGAGGGCACAGTCTAACACTCGTGTCTTTCCAGTGCAGTGTGCACTGCATGATGCTGCAATCACCGTCCTTCTGAAGTTTTTCACTAAGAGTGCAGGCAAGCACTGTGCAACAGTTCTCACACCCCAGACTCTCAGTCTTTGGAGAACAGAAGTGAATATTTATTCATACATGTGTGTATGTTCATACATTTGTGCACATGCATACACACACATACACACACACACCTCTTTTCTGATGCCGTTTATTTTTCAGTTTTGGGAGATTGGTTGAAGATGCAGGGTCTTCTGCACCACGGGTGCTGTGAAATCCCGGTAATTTCTATGGATCCCTTAAGATGAAGTTCACAAATTGATGGCTCTATAAAGTGATGGTGCGTGGGTGTTTCCTCCAACAGCAGATGGGGACAAACACAGAGACCCACAGCTGAACAATGTGCAGAGTACCCTGGTACCCTGCATCACTTAGTCCTAAATGGGACACTTCCCTCCCCTCACAGCTCAGGGAACCCTGTGGTAGAGGAAGCAGAAGATTGTAAAAACCAGGGGGGATGGAGGACCCTAAAGGAACAAGATTTTCTATACATAGTAGTGCCGATGCATATATGAACTCACAGAGACTGTGTGGCAGCATGCACAGGGCCTGCACAGGTCTAAGCCAGATGCAGCTGATGGCCAACGTAAAATGAATTCAGTAGCATTTTTAAAGGTTTTTATTTTTGTGACCTTACAGGTCTTTTGTGTATATATTATAGTTTCTGATTTTGTGTTTTTATGGGATTTCTGTGTGTGCCTCTGCATCTATACGTGGTTCTTGTGTTTTTCTCTTTGGTTCCTTTTCTTCTGTTTGATTATTTTATCCTAATCCAGGTTGATATGTATATGTAATGTGTGTATGACGCTAGATTTCGGATGGATCCTGCTTGTCACCCTGGATCCTGGCCTGAAGCTGCGTTAATCTGATACTACAGAAGAGACCAGAACTAGGTTTGAGCTTTTATTTCTGGGCTGGACCTCTTCATACTGGGGGCTGTGGCTGGGTGTGAGATGACATCTGTGTTCCATTATGTCCCCACGGGGAATGGATCTTTCGAGAACACAGTTGCAGTTGAGGCCACATTAGGAGTGCACTTGCCAGTATCAAAACTACCTTATGAAAGTTGTAGGCTACAAAATATTCTATTACAAGCCAAGAAGGTTTCCTCGGCCGAGCTATGACCCCACAGTCTGGTAGCGTCTTTGGGTTTCCAAGTTTCCTTGGGCCACACAACAGTCCCAAAGTGAGAGAGTAGAGACCAAGATGTTAGTTCAGACCTCTTTCTTTTCTTTCCTTTTTCCTTTCTTTTCCTTCCTTCCTTTTTTCTTTTGCCCTTTTTTGTTTTTTTGAAACAGAGCTTCTCTGTGTAGCCTTCCTTGCTATCCTGGAATTTGCTCTGTAGACCAGGTTGGCTTTGAACTCATAGAGTTCTGCTTCCTGAATGCTGTGACATGGGACACCACTGCTGGCTCTGACTGTTTCTGAGCTACCTGATGCCAGCACCAGAGGTGGCAGCAGCTTTGGGTCTCAATGTTGAGTCAGAGCAGTGCAAGTCTGTAGCAGGGTCTCCAGAGAAAAAGGAATTGAGAGCATTTTACACTTACAGACTGTTTATCTGCTTCTGGAGATTTCATTCTCATGTAAACTTTATTTTAAAAGCCACTATCAACAGCCCTGCCCTATTAAGCTTTGAAGTCATCTTTGCATTTCAACACAAGGTGCTCTTGTTGGCACTAGTGAAAATGTCACATTGCTGTGTTTCACAGTTCTCTGTTTTAGACTGTAATAAGCACCAATGTTCCATTTCTATGCCACTTTGAACTCTGGGCTAGCACTAACATATGTAAGAGTGTCTATTGATGTTTTTCTGTATTTCCCAGGACACTCATATACAAATTAGGGTCTTGGAAAGTGATGGTTGATATTTTTTATTTAGGTGTGTTATATGTATTTATGTATTTTCATTTGTATGGACTTTTTGGAGGTGTGCTCATGTTAGTGAATGAAGGCACAATCTGATATATAAGTATTCAGTTTCCTTACATTTAAAACCAAGTTACATTGACTAAAATCAAATTACATTGATAGAGCTAATCAACTTTTGTAAAGTTTTGAGGGGGATTTTTTTTTGTAAAATAAAATTGCTTCTTTGCCTTTTAAAAAATACTGATGCTATAATATAACCCAAAACCTTAAATTTACACAGTGTTTCTTGGTTCAAGTGTCAGGAAATATTAGTTACTCATATAGAAAGAAATCTAGGCTCCAACCTCACTCCTAAACCCAAAATTGATAGACTAATGATTTAAGTAGAAGTTATAAAGTTAAAAATAATAGAACAGAACGAGAGGAAAGTATGTTGCTTGTTTTTTCTCTTGAGACAGGGTCTCACTGTGTAGCCCTGGCTGCACTTCAACTCATTCTGTAGAGCAAGCTGGTCTCAAACTCCCAGACATCCACCTGCCTCTGCCTGTGCTGGGATTAAAGTCGTGCCATCATGTACGACATGATGGTTGAGATTGCCATAAACTTGAAGAGATTAAGGATCCCTGTGGAAACAAATCTCAGAGCATCTACAGGTGGTTTATCCAGATTAGGCTAAGTGAACTGTCAAGATGCACTATCAGTGAGTTAGTGATACAATCCCATGGACTGGCATCATGAATGGGTGTCAAGACCCACTATCAATGAGTGATACAATCCCATGGACTGGTATGGTGGACCAGACAGAAAAGAGAAAGGAGCCGAGGCTAGCACACTTCCCTCTGCTTCCCATCTGTAGACACAGTGTGACCAGTGCCTCACACTCCCGCTGCCACACCTTCCAAGCTCTGCTGGGATATGTCCGCCACAACTATAAACAAGAATAAACCCTCTGTCCTTAAGTTGCTTTTTTGGGGATACCTTATCACAGAAACAAGAGAAGAAACTAAGACAGAAGGTATCATCAGAGACACCCATGAAGGCAAATGTTAAAAGCCACTATGGAAGACAACTTGCCAATAACTTCTAAAATTAAAAATTCGTATAGTGTTTGATCTGGAAATAGTACTTTATTCTACATAGTCTTGCATGTGTGAAAAATGATATACAAAAAAGGTTATTCATAAAGTAATGTTTTTGAAAGTGGAGTTTGGAAACTGTCCACCAAAAGGGAAGTGCTTAAGTGCTTAAATACGGAACACCTACAGGACGGAAGGCTATGTAAAAAATGATGAGAGGGCTCAGGCCTGGTGCACATGCCTGCCATCCCAGCACATGGGAGGTGGGTTAAGAGTTCAAGGCCAGCCTCAGCTGCGTAAGTTCTATGCCTGCTATGCTACACAAGACACTGTTTCAAAACAGAGAGGACATTTGCTTTTAGCTATCACGGAATATGGGGACAAGTTTTATCTTCTAAACTTAACACCTAGAAAAACATATGAAACAATGGTCTTCAGAAACAAACCCAGTGAGCCCCAAAGGGCCCCGCCCACCGCATGGTGCCAGTGTCCAGTCTGCAGTGAGGATGGGAGTCTAAATAAAGCCTGGAGGTCTGAGTCGAGCAAACACACCAACATTTAAGAAGGCCACAGAGCAACTGACAGGACAGATTGCTTCAGATGAGAGAGTAACACAGAAAGCTCTGACGATCTGCAAAGGGCACCGCCCAAATCTCTGGCCAAGTATTGATCTGTGCACATGTGAGAGGAGACACAGAGGCTAAGAACCACCAGGAAGAAGTTAAAAAAAAAAAAACAAACTCTAGGGTTCATACAAGACAAGGAGCTGTTTCCATTCCCATAAAGCAGAGTGAGCATTGGTGAGCGCAGGATTACTTGCTAACACAGGAAGCTTTGGCAGTGTTCCCAGGAGGGCACAGCATCGGAAGGATAAATGACTCTTGAGAAAAGACTGCTCAAGACTTGCTAACACTACTACAGCAAGCCTAAAGGGCTACTACTGTTTCTAAGTAACTTAGCTAAATGCACCAGAATCCAGTGCCACTTAAAGGACTACAACAAAATCTACCACAGAAAAGTGTGAAAACCTATTACAGGCAATAAAAATTACCAGGTAGAAAATCGGAAAAATATGCATCAATAGAAACCATCCCAGAACTAGCAGAAAAGAATGTTAAACATCTTGCCTCAATTACTCTTCTATTGTTGTGGTTAAGACACCATGACCAAGGAAAATTACAGAAGAAACAGTTTATATGGGGCTTACAGTTCCAGAGAGTTCAAATTTATGACCATTAGGACGGGGAGCTTGGCAAGTGGGCAGGCATGGGGCTGGAGAAGAACCTGATAGAGGGCAGGGGAGGAGAAGGGAGGGGAGGGAAGGGGAGGGGAGGGGAGGGGAGGGGAGGGGAGGAAGAGAACAAGCTAATTGGAAATAGCATGGCATGGACTTTGAAACCCAAATATTCAAATGAGCCTAGAGGAGCCATTCTCATTCAGGTCTTCACACAGTTACTACAAACATGTTCATTAAGCAGAAAAAAAGAGAGAAAACCTCCAAAACAATCCATGGACATAAAAAAGACCAGACAGGAGATATAAAAAGACCTAAAGGAACTCAGAAAAAAAAAAAAACACGAAATTTAAAAAATATACAAAACATGTACTCGGATTGTTTGTATTTTATGACAATTATAAATACTGTGGCTTAAATATGGTTTTAGAAAGAAAAAAAACAAACCAAAAGAAAAAAAAAGAAACCCAAAACTATGAATCCATACATCACCAGGCAAAATAAGCATCATATTAGACACCATGAATAAAGAGAAAAACCTCAAAAGGCAGAAGCAAATGCTTTTCTTAAAGAATAAAGAGGAAGAGAAAACTTGCTGGCAGAGATTATGCAAGCTTTAGATAAAGAGAATGGCAAGCCCTAAGCAAGTGCTTACTAAGTAACTCAATAAAGTCACAAGTAGTGGTGGGAAAAAGAAATGGAGCTGTTTTAAAATCCTGCAAGGAGGCGTGGCTGTGGGAGGAGCTATCACCCTGCCAGGAAAACCTCCCAAGCCAGAAGCATAACAAAGACTTATCTCAGTCAAACTGAAGGACTTCATATGACATTCATGTGCACACAGGCATACAAACAAACGCACACATGTGCTTGCACTCACAAAATGCACACACACATATGCACAAAGTTAAAAGAGGTTCTTCAGCCAGAAGATGGAAATATGTATTTATTGTGTGTTACTGGAATCACAACATCTGTCCCTTTGTGACTGGGTTACTACACTGGGTGTAACATCTTCAGGGGTTCCCACTGCAATGAGTCAGAGTTGCTTCTTTTTCTGGCAAAAAAAAAAGAAAAAAAAAGAAAAAAAAACTTCTCTGCCTGAACTTGCTTTGTTTTCCTTGCATCTACTGATAGGCACTTGGGTAGCTTCTAGCTTTAGGCAGTTATGACTCTATGACCTTGAGTGTGCAGATACCTGAGTCCCTGACTTCAGCTAATCTGGCTGTACAAACAGATAAAGAACTGCTGGATCACAAGCTAACCCTGCTCTAATGATTTTAGGAATGACCCACTGTTTCCCACAGTAGCTGCACTGTTCTAACTTCTCTACACCTTACAAGCTCTTGCTAGCTTCTGTTTTGCTGGACAGTAGCTATGCAGGTAAGTGGTTTCTTGATGTGCTTCTGCTTTGCATTTCTTTTTTTTTTTTCTTTTTTTCGAGACAGGGTTTCTCTGTGTAGCCCTGGCTGTCCTGGAACTCACTCGGTAGACCAGGCTGGCCTTGAACTCAGAAATCCACCTGCCTCTGCCTCCCATGTGCTGGGACTAAAGGCGTGCGCCACCACTCCCTGGCTGCTTTGCATTTCTTTAATCAGTGACATTAAGCATCTTTTTATTTGCTTCTTGGCCACTTGTGTATCTTCCTTTGAGAGGCACCTATATAAATTCTTTGTCTATTTTAAAACCAAGTAGCTCTTTTTCATTGATGAATTTTAAGAGTTCTTTTTACATTTAAAATATCTTATTTTTAAACGTGTATATGTGTGTGTTAAGGAGAAATAAGTGAGCCAATACTATTTTTTATGATAGGTAAATAAATAGATGTAAGGTGAATGAGAAAATAGAACAAAGAATGAAAAAATACTGTTACAGAAGGCTGATAATTCCATATGAATATTAGAAAATAATTATAAATTAAAACATACCTTATAAAATGCAAAATATCTATTACAAAACAAAGAAATATAGCTATTAAGCCAACAGTGAGGGTAAAATGAAATCATGGTATGTAATTTATCCAAAAGGAGGCACAATAGCTGGGCAGTGGTGGCGCATGCCTTTAGTCCCAGCCCTTGGGAGGCAGAGGCAGGCGGATTTCTGAGTTCGAGGCCAGCCTGGTCTACAGAGTGAGTTTCAGGACAGCCCGGGCTACACAGAGAAACCCTGTCTTGAAAAACCAAAAAAAAAAAAAAAAAAAGGAGGCACAAAAGGAAGAAAATAAACAGGAAACCAATGGTGATGGAATAGACTCAGACACAACCATATTGATGACTTATATATAAATATAAACTGTAATACAATAGACTCAGACAAAACTGTATCGATGACACATATAAATGGCATTCCAATAAAAGTCAGACATCGTCATACTGTGTTAAAAAGCAAGGCTCAACTATGGGCTACCTACAAGAAACCCATCTTAAATATGAAGACACAAAGACATCAGCAGATTAAAAGCAAGGATGGACTGCTGTCTTGCTGTCTTGCCATACACACAACTGCTCAAGAGCAAACAAAGGCAGGTTCCTTCTCGTGTGTGTGTGTGTGTGTGTGTGTGTGTGTGTGAGCAAATGAGTCGATAAAGCCAATTTTAATCAAGTGGAGTAGTTAGAATGATTCACATCATAGAAAAATATCACAAGAATTATCACCAGTGAAAAAAGTCTCAAAATAACAACAGGACCTAGAAATGTGATAACAATAAGCGTATAAGAACCAAGTAACAGAGCTTCAAACTGAATGAAGCAAAACCTGATGAATGAAGATTTCAGCACTCCTGTCAGAATCAAGTGGACAGAGAACCAGGAAAGACATGGCAAACACCTTCAACTGCCTTTATCTGACCCTCACTGTGGAGTGAGTACCCAGTAACAGCAGTTTGTCTTTTCTCAAGAACATTCACTAAGATGGACCAGATTTCGTCCCATAACTCAGATCTCAATCATTTAAAAGTAGAAATTATGAAAAGCATAGAGTGATTACACAACCCTAGACAACTAGGAATCGAACAAAACACTTTCAAAGGGCTCAGGAGTCGAAGAACCGTCATTGAAGGAAGTTAGAAAAAATCCGTATCTGTGACTTTACTGTATGTCTAAGGTCTCTGGTCTCTGTTCTGGCTTCTAAGAACACCAAGAGAACAGCACTGGGAGAACCTTTTACCTTTACTTTAAAATTTGTTTTAAATTCTTTGACATTTCATATGCATATGTGCATGCATAAAGTATCTTGGTCATTTCCTTCCCAGGTTACTCTCTCACATCTCCTCCTATTCCTGAGGAACCTTTCATACCTTTGAGGGGTCTTCTGCCCTGATATTGGGGATGTTCTGCTCTAATGTTTGGTAGTGGGTGCTCATTCCTTGCCCAGAGTGTGTAAGACTTCTGAAATGTTCAGGGCGATGGGAACATCAGACACAGACCTCCACACTCCCTGGAACCTTGGGGATGACAGGAACATTTTTATCCTAATGAAGAGACTGTCGATGGGCACCCGGGGAGCCTCAGGATGTGGGCTGACTTCAGGTGGACCAATCGCGTGATCAGAGGACTGACAGTTTCACCCCCATCTACTAGGAGGGATAAAGGGAGAGCAGATCACCACTGCTAACAGTGTCATAATCATGCTGTCATCATTCTGAGGAATCTACTTAATATAGCAAGACCAGAAAAAAGAACAAGAGGCATCATGGCTAGAGAGATGGCTTAGTGGGTGTACGTGCTTGCCTCAAAGTATGAGTACATGGATTTCATCCCAGAACCCACATGGAGGGGGAGGAGAGAACTCACTCCAAAGGTGTCCTCTGACCTCCACCTGTGTGCTGTAGCATGCCCCACACCATTAGACACATGATGATAAGTAAGATAAAATAAAAAAGAGAGGATGCTATACTGGAAAGGATGAAATGAAACTGTCTGTGGTAACAGAAGCCACGACTGTCCAACTGTGTGTGAATTTGTTACAAGGACAAAGATCGGCAAAATAGCCTTGCACATGCCAGCTGATTTTCAATAAGTGTGGACACAGGTAATTCAGTGTGTTGGTATATGGGTGTATGTGTCTGTCTCTGTGTGTGTGTGTGTACATGTGTGTGTTGCGGGGGTCACCAACACTATTTTGGAACTGTTAAACACCCATATGTAAATAAAGAAATCTCAAGCTCTTACATGTCACTATATACAAATAAGAACTCAAAACAGGTCAGAGGCTTAAGTGGAAGAGCTAAACCCATAATAATTTTAGCAGAAAACAAGAAAAAAAGCCTTTCTGACCTTGTGTTTGAGACATATTTCTTAGATATAACATCCTTAAAAGAAAAAAGGTAATGAGTCAAACTCTATAAATATTAAAATTTCCGTACTGTAAAGAATCCAGAGAATAACAAATTTCTACCCCTGCCCCCACCCCCAGGCCAAGGGAAGGACGCTCAGCAGTTGGGACTGTCAGATGCTGCTGGTAGGAAGGAAAACTGGGATTATCACACTCAAAGACAGCTTGGCCATACATCAGACGTGGTATCCAGTCACTGCACTTCTAGGTATTCACTATGAAAGGTGAACATATGTATTCATTCAGAGCCCAGCACTCTGTGTCTCAGTGGCTTCTCTCTGCCCTTAAACCCAGTGCTCCAGTGGCTTTCTTTAAAATGGCCTCCAATTGGAACTGCCTTACATGTCTTTGATTTCTGAGTGAACAGAAGCATCGCATCTCTATAATGGAGCATTACTCTGTAACCAAAGGGAGCCAAAAGCCAGGATATACAACAGGTGCACGGACTGTGAATACATTACCAAGTGTGAGAGGCTGCCTCTAAAAGCTGTATGATGCCATCCATAAGACATCCCAGGAACACCGCAGGGTTAGAAAGTAGGTCAGCAGTTGCCAGAGGCTGAGGGTGAGAGAGGAACTCACCAAAAAGTGACATGGGGGATCTGGGGGAGATGGGAATGTGCTGCTGGTCACACAAAGTCCCATTTGTCAAAGTTCAGAATGGCACCAAAAGGCAAACCTTAGTGTTCATAAATTAAACTTCAGCGAATCTTGTTTTTAACAAAATTATGATATACCCATATAATTACATGTTATGTAATCATTTTTAATATGTCATGGGTTTTACTATGGGAGGCAGAGGCAGGAAGACCTCTGTGAGCTCAAGGCCAGTCTGGTCTATGCTGGATGGACAGTTTAGGGGATGCTGGATGGATGGACAGTTTAGGGGCAGAACTTGGGCTTGGCTTTCAGCATCTCCCAGAAAAATGAAAATATCTTTTAAAAAAGATGGAGCCATGTATGGTAGTAATATGATAATTTCCAACATGACTTTTAGGAATAAAGAATAAACTATAGAACAATAAAACACATTTCAACGTGTGATGATAGAGGCAGTCGCTGGGGAGGCGATCAAGAGCCACATTCCCTACCCACCCCCAACACACACGAGTTTGTATTACTTTCAATTAGAAAAGAAACCTATGTCCTGGTCAAGGAAAACTCGCAAGCGTCTGGGCTAGGGGATGGAGCAGTGCAGCTTGTGTAAGAACACAGAATACTGTGCTTTGCACGTTAGAGGGATTTAGTAACAGCTAAAGAGGCAAGCAGTGAGAGTCGGTTCAGAAGGCAGAGCCCAGACGGAGAGAACCTGTCTGAGCAGCAGCTACTCCAGCCTCTGCTTTTCACAGGGAGCTAGTGGGACTGCTCAGGATGGACCAGAGAATGAGCATCCCACTCCAGATCTCGGATCTGCTTCCATACCAGTTGCTTCCTAGCATCCCTCTTGCAAACACACTGTATATCTTGAGCTTGGGCTTGAAAGGATGGGAGGCAAACTCTTCCTTCAGAGAGCAGAGCTGCCCCCAGCACTCCGCAGTGAGCTGAAGTTACATCTCAATGCCCAGAAGCAAGACAACACAACTCGTCAGCCCCTGTTCCTCCTCAAGGCCTGACTGTACGCATAATGTTTTTGTGCACTGTGTAATGGTTGGTTATCTATGTGTTATCCAAATGCTGATTTCTAGGCCCTCATATCTTGTTTCAATCAGACATGGCACTGTAACGCTTGTCTCATGACTCTCCTGTCTCAAGTTTGTATAAACAACTCTTACCACTTATTCTCTGCCTTGTCAATAAAAGCTGATAACCCAATGGCTGGGCAGAAGAGAGAACAGTTCCACCAGCTAGTGGAAGAAGAGAGAGAGGAAAGGAGAGGCAGATCTATCATGAGGAGGGAGGAGGAAAGAATTCTTGAGAGTTCAGCCAAAACATGGACAACTTAATTGCAAGTATCATTTGGGATATTGGCTGGGAAGTGGCCAGATTATCTTAGGGGGCTAAGATAGATTATCTGACTGCCTAGATAATGAGGTGAAGCTTGGAAGTAAATCTTGGCCTCTCTGTGTTATTATTGGGAACTAGCTAGGATAAAGAAATACAGCCACCATATGAATTTACTAACTACATTTATAGTAAAGGTAACATTTACACTTGATAGAAGCATTTGGTAAACAGAACTTCCTATATCAGGCACAGACTTTCTTGGCAAGCCTGAAATCAGGGAGATCAGGCACCCTAGAATGCCAAATGGACAGCCAGGGAAGGTACTAAAATCCAGACAACTTCAGGAAGCATTCTTCATTCTTGTTTTATTTATTTATGTCTCTCTGAGGCCAGCCAAGGGGACCCAACTTGGGTCCAGATTCCCAAATGATTCCAGGACCAGAAGTGTCAGTGCTTTGCCTGGTGGCTCTGGACACCTGACTTCCAGGGTCCAGCCAAGCACATTCTACCTCCTGTCCCCTCTAAATACACTGCAAGGCCAGGCACAGCGCTTAGAGGCTGGAAGCAACACAGAGTGTGTCATGAGCAGAGTGGGCAGTGTGGAACCCATGAAAGCAAAGTCCTTCCCTGGGCACCAGTGAACCAGGCAGAGGAAGGGGACTTAGATGACCTCCTCAGAAGAAAGCCATGTTCTTGCCAGCATTTCATATGGTTGAGCCACAGCCCACACTGTTCAGGCATCGAGGGCAAGGATCACATACCTGGGGAAGATGGCAGTCATCATGGCTGAAGCGTAGCCGGGTTTACAAGCTCCCTCGGAAAAGTTTGCGTACTTGGTGGCTAGCTCGGCAGGCCTGCAGGAGAGAGAGGAGGTCAGAGCTGGGCACAAGGGCAGCGGGTAGATTATCAGTTCAGCAGGAGCTGTGGAGACTGAAACGGAATAAAGCCTTTTTACATCAAGTTCCTGAGAGAATTAGACAGGCCAATAAAAACGGACCCTCAACAGCCTCCACAAAAGAAAGGGACACCCTATGTTTCGTTTCACAGATTCTGTGTCGTAAGACTGATCGCCACAAAGGCTCTATGGCTGGGCAGGCAGTGCTGGGAGCACTGCTGGACATAGCTTATAAGGCCTTGACACATGCAGAGGCACTGGCTTTTGCAGTTTCCAGGCATGACCCTACCTGTCCAGTCTCCTCTGCTTTTCTCCCTTCCACCCCCTCTATTATCCACCCCGTGGGCACATCCATGGTGAACACCAACACAGCCAATGTGTGTTATTGAGCTATTGATGAATCAGTTTGACCTTCAGTTGAGCATGCTCTCTTGCTCAGTTTGCAATCTCCCTGAGTCCTCCTGGAGAATGCCAGGCCTTTAAAACTAAACTCTGAGGTGGGCTTCACAGGAGCGGTTCCCACACCCACAGACTGGGCTGCCTGCCTCTCTGCTCTGGCAGTCTTCCAGCCCAGCATCCGTATCCTATGCCCACTCCCAGCTGCACTGCTCCTCCACAGAACTCTCTCTCACTCCAGCGTAAATTCTTGGGATCAGACCTCTGCCTGCACTTCACACAGAGATGGGTACACGAAGACCTCTGTACATTTTTTTTTTTTTTGAAAACCAAATCGATGCTGGCAGCCTCCCTGCACTATGGTCTGAAGACAAGGAAATCACGGGAAGCTTCAGGGTGGAGACTGTGAGCACTGTCTGAGGGCTGTGTCCTGGCCTTGTCTTGGCTGAGTGACTACAACTGGATCATCCTACAGCATCAGGTTTCCAAATCCTGATGTGTTCAGTGTGGTTCTGGAGTCACTGCCCCCCATCACAGCTCTGCCCTGTGCAGTCCGGAAAACATCAGGACATCTTCAGTAAATGACCCTGTGAACAGCAGGATTGAAGGCCTTGCCAGTAGTGTCACCTGCCAGCTTAGATTCCCAGCCTCTGAGCTGCCCCCCACTTCACCCCCTCCACACCAGTGGCCAGCTGCCGCAATGGGTGTGGCTCAATAGTAAGCTGGCCTTCAGCCTGGCCCCTGTAGACATTGAAGTGTGTGGGGGTGTCTGTGCTGGACAGCCAGGAATTATCACACATCATCTGTGGGGTGTTCAGTCCAATTCATCCCTGAGGTGTAGTCCAGGGCCTTATGCGAGAGATTGCTCAACAAGTACACACAGAATTTTAGAAATCTGCATGTTTAAGCCTTCCCTGCCAATGAGATTCAAAAGAGATGCAAATGTGAAGCGAGGGGCTGGAACTTTATTTGATAAACAAAGTCAAAGGTTCTAACAGGAGAAAAACTGTATTTTCCTACGTAAACAACTGTATTTTGGAAATGAAATATGGACGTCATTGCAATTATGGAGCTTACTGGAAGCTTCTGGATGAAGTACAGTGACTAACAGCCTCTCCTCTCAATAGCCCTGGGAGTGGGTGCCCTGCACCACAAATAGAACGATGAAGAACCAGACCCAAGACCATGCAGCTGCCTCTGCTCGCGTCAGGGCTACGGACATGACACTACCAGCAACATGATCACAGAGGTTGGCCAGGAGCCCAGCACCAGAAGGAGCAGTTGACATGGCCGGATATGGGTAGAAATGAAGGTCAAGAAGTCCTCGCCCCACTCTTTGAAAGTATGTACACAGCGCTGTGGCATTTTGAGTGCCTTTGTGCCATGTCTCCAGAACCCTCACCCTCAGGGTTGTCCAACTTGTACCGAGTGTCTGTGGTCTTTCTGAATTCCAGAAAGTTTACACAGAACTTGGAAGACAGATGGTAGCTGCCATCCATAACACAGTGCGTTGAAGAACACAATGCTCAAGAGACAAACCTCTGACCATATCTTTCCTCTTTCTGCTTCATCTTCTCAGCTCTTAGAAGGTACCTGAAGAATAGTCATTGGACAGCCCAAGGTTCCTAGGCTAGGGTGATCCACGCTAGAGAGGAGAGCCTGCATGCCAGATAGAGTGCAGAAAAGTGGGAGACACCAGAGCAGGCAGAAGTCTGCTCTTCCTAGGTGTGCAAGGTGGTCGATCAGGAATGATGAATGCTAACCAATTCATTTAGAAAAGCAAGCCTGGCTAGAGTAAGGCATGTCAATCATTACCAAATTAAAATGCCTTACAACAGCCTCCCGAATGTCCCAGTGAGAGAAGAATAGGGGGAGTGTTGAGGATTCTGAGTCATACAGCATGCTGGGACCTCTGGGGCAGACAGCGGTCAAACCCACTAAGATTAATGGTTGCCAGTTCCCTCAGGCCAGAATAGTTAAGTTTCTCTAGGCACTCACTCCAAATGCCAGGAGGCCCCCAGATGGCTGATCAAATCATTCCGCCCTTGTTCTCCCCGTACTCTGCAGCTGGCCTTTCACTGTAGAAGATGGAGCACTGCATCCACTAAGAGCACCCATTGTGTGCTGAACGTGACTAAGAAGCCCCTGGGGTGAAGAGTATAAACCACACACTCTTCAGAGGAAACCCAGATGACCAGACTGGAACCCAAAAGAAAACCCAATTCCCATTCCCCAACTCTGCTCAGAAGGGCCAAGTTTAGGGAAGCAGGCCAAGTCCTGGTAGTGAATGGAAGGAGGGCCACATCTGGACTCAGGTCTCCAGAGAATGCTGACAAGGGAGAAGACATGGAGAATCCCTTAGCCCACTTAGCCTTAGCCTCCTGTGTAGTGGGAAGTCAGATCCCTGGGATTTGGTGAGGACAGGGTGAGACACATGTTTGGGGAGCGGAGGGCTGACCATCTCAAGCAATGTACAAGTGTTAAGGAAAAGAAGGAGACAGAGGCAGGCGAGCACCTGGCCATGTCTGGATTCAATCCCATGAGTTGCTGTACAGACTGAGGGGTGCATTGCAAAAGCCAAAGTCTGAGGTCTTCTCAAGCAACATACAAGTGTTGTATCAAAAAGAAGAGGGCAGAGGTGGGCTGAGCACCCAAGTAACAGAGTGAGACCCTGTCTCAAAGAACAAAACAAAAACACAAAAGCAAAAACAGGAAGTAGAGAGCATTACATCCCACAGGGGCCAGTGGTGTCAAACGCAAAGGAGGCTGATCAGGTGACACCTGGGCTGGACAACTGACCCAGGCAATATGCAGGCCACTGCTGAGGTCCCTGGGAGCTGCTTCACCAGTGAGTGTGGATGGGAGCATGGGGGCGCAATGTGGGTGTGTGGTGGGAGTGGGTGTGTGCAACTCGATTCCACTGGATTTAAGAGGAAGCAAGGGAGGAACTAATCAGAGTAGACTACGGTGAGGGGTTTGCTATAAAGGGAGATGGAAATAGCTGGTAGGAGAACAGGGTGCAGGTAGTGATGTATTTTTATTGTTGTTTTGAGGATAAGAAGATTTTAGTGCATTCACACACCGATTTAGCCAGGGGCTCGAGTGAGTCTAAGCTCTGCATCCTTGGGAGACAGAACCAATTACTCCTGTCTGTGCTTCCCACGTGTCTTACAACACACCTTCTTCCTGGCTTGCTTGCTCTCTTCTGTCCACTCCTTCACTTCCTGTTCTCATTCACTCACTCAACAAACAATGAAGTTGCTGTCTGGTTTTTTATTCTGGCAGCATAGCTCAGCAAGCTGTGTGATTTGGAAGAGTGTTAGGTGTGTGTATGTGTGTGTGTGTGTGTGTGCACATGTAAGTGCAAGTAATGCAGGGACTAGGGACATGAGCAGGTGTTTACTGAAACAGCTTTCTGTCCTAATTTGGGAAGAGGAAAGTGTCTAGAAGAGGTGAGGACAGTAGAGATGGATAGGGGCTAAAATCATAAAATAAAATTATAAGCATGCAGGAAAACGCTGCAATGGAACACATGATTTTATACAATCAACATATGTGAATAGAAAGTAAGAGAAACGTCCTGTTGTTTAACCCAGAACATACGGCACAGAGTGCCCAAGTACCAAGACCACAACCAAAACTCAATTAGTCAGTTTGACTTGCAATGCTAATTAATGCAAATATGAGGGAGGGGGTGGTGGCTGGGGCCAAAAGCCTGAGGGTTAACTCTACAGATCAGTGGTGGACATTTTGTAATCAACAGACCAATTTCTAGAAGTATCTCAGAGAGGACCAGCCACTAGCTATGAGAGAAGCCTAACCCACCGCCTGACCACTCTGTCAGAGCCAGCCTCCCAGTGGGGATGTGGAGGCCCTCAGCACACAGCAAACTCTGTCACTGCTGCCTCCGGTCCATCCTCTTCTCTTCCTAGAGATCCACTTCTCCAATTACTAGAGCTGTTTCTGGGACAACCACGCAACCAACCAGGAAATGATAGAAGTAGCTTTGCTTAGTTTCAGTCACCTTATTTGATTATTAAACATTGCCACTTGAATTGTTCCCCCCAAAACAGTCTTCATGTAAGAAAATAACTTAATGCCATGACAGCTCCATTCAGGCGCCAAGGCGAATCTTTTCTCCTTAAGGGTAGTCAGTCAGTCAGTCAGTCAGTCTGTCTGTCTGTCTGTCTGTCTCCTTCTCTCCCTCTCTCCCTCTCTCCCTCCCTCCCTCTCTCCCTCCCTCCCTCTCTCCTTCCCTCCCTCTCTCCCTCCCTCCCTCTCTCCCTCCCTCTCCTCTCTTGTGTGAGGGATCCAGCCAGCCGCCTCCATGCCCTTGTAGAGTGCTGGCTCTATAGCTCCATTGCAGAGCTGTAGCACAGTGGCTGTCCCTTCTGACTCCTGGCCTTCTAACCTTGTTATTGTAGTAACAAGGCTCTCCGCAGGGAGTAAGGGAGTGCCTGGGCTGGCTGTCCTTGGGTTGTTCTTAGTTTCTCCTGTAGCTACAGGTGGCAGTGTCAACCTCCTCCACACTGGCTGCAGCTACTTGCTCTCTGCAGTCTTCAGCACAGGGATGGGTTTTTCCTATAGCTTTTGTGGGTGATCATGTTTAATTGGGGTTCTGAAGCTGACATTACTGTAGTCTGACCTCCTCTGGGGGCTTGGCTATTGTCTTCATCCGGGCTGGGAGGGCGCTCAGTAGCCTTCTCTGTGTGTTGGCCTCTGCTACACAACAGTCCTCACAGAAGCCCCACCAGGGCCTGCTGTGACGGCTCCAGCCTTGTTTCCACACTTCGATTCTTTAAAAATACAAACACACCCTCTTTCTGGGTGGTAGTGAGAAGAGCGAGGGAACTAACACACTGAGCAGGAGCCAGCGCCTAGCAGTGATCTATGATGTAACAGCTTCTCAGGCCGCTCAGGCGGCACGGCCAGCACGGGCTGTGCCCAGGCGGGTGGGGCTGCGAGAGGTCCGGAGGATAAGAGGTTGGGAGATCTGCTGCTCTCCGTTCACACTCAAATTTTCAAATGATGAACTTAGCACAACCAGAAAGTCCATTTCTACTCATATCTTCCCTGTGTGCTCTGAATGACACTGGCATTTGTGGTCGTCATTAGGAAAGCAGTCACACCCATGAGAGTCACCACAGGAAGGATAACACTGAGCAGTGATGTCACCCACTGAAGCGAATGGTCCTGTACTGAGTCTGTAAAACAGGCTCTGAAAAGAATCTCTGTGCAGCCTACTATTTCCTGCTACAGGGTAGGTGACTTTTCAAGAATGATGTACCGGACAACAAAGACCAGGAAGGGCTAGTTTTGGAACCTGAACACAGAGAAGAATTTGTTTACTAGATAGTACACAAACACATTAAGCATCTCCACATCCATCTAGAAATACTGGCAAAAAAACAAAAAACAAAGAAACATCTCACATGGCTCCAGCAATTGGTTTGTTCAAGCAGCTGGGGCTTTGAATGTACCTACAGCAGCCCCACTCCAAGGTAAGTGTGTGGTGTGTGTGTGTGTGTGTGTGTGTGTGTGTGCACGCTCGCTGGGGAATTTGTGTATGGAGGTCAGAGGAAAACCTACAGGTTTTCTACCACATCAGTCATAGGGATTGAACTCAGGGAGTAAGGCTTAGTTACAGGGCCTTTACCTGCTGAACTACCTAGACAGCCCTGCTGTTTTCATTAAAATAATAATAAAATTGATTATATGTGTATGTACATGTCTGTACATGTGTGTGTCTGATCCCCACAGAGGTTACTTAGAAGAGGGTGTTGAATCCCCAGGAACTGGAGTTACTGATGGCTGTGAGCTACCAGTTGGTGATGGGAACTGAACCTCAGTCCTCTGCAGAAACCCGAGCTACCTCCTGGTTTCATCAAATCCCTCTGTTTCCTTGGTAGAAAGAATGCTGACTTAAGCACATTTGACTATCTTGTGGCCCCAGGCTGTGTGCATATCAGGAGAGCCCTAAATGCAGTCCAACATGTTTATAGGTGACAGTGTCTCTTGCAGTGTGAAAAGCTTGGGTACCACTGAATCTTAAGGAAGGAAGACTAGATTTCAAGTAACAAGGTCTCCTCTGTGGTTTCTGTGGCTCTTAAAATAAGTGTCAACGGGCTGATGGGTTACCTGTCGGTAATGACACCTGCTCTAGTAATGGTCAATACCTGCCTTCTCTATCCTTAGCTCCATCTGGATGATCAGAGATACACCAATTTGGAGGAAAATGACTATTCCTTCCACCTTTGTTACCCAAATTTTTCTCTCTAACCTGCTTGCCAGCTCCAAACGTCTGCTTGATAGGAATAAGGCCAACATTTGCATGCGCAGGCCTGTCATCTACTGTCACCCCAGTATCTGTGTGAGCACCACAGAGGGGCCAAGTCTCAACAGATTTTTACTGAAAGTCACAGTAAAGATTCATGTCTGATATTCCTATGCAGGATTAGATAAATCCTTATCCTCAGTCCCAGGCAGCATTGTCTCTAAGTCGCTAGGTCCAGGCTTCTCAGAGTGGGCGTAGCTATTAAATCTACTTGAGAGGACTGGCGAGATGGTTTAGCAGTTAATAGTTCTGACTGCTCATCTAGAGGGCTCAGATTTGATTCTAGCACCCACATGAAGGCTCACAACCATCTGTAACGCCATTACCAGGGGATCTAACACTCTCTTCTGACCTCTTCAGGCACCAAGCATGAACATGGTGCACATATGTACATGCAAGCAAACACATACTTAAATAAACTGGGTGAAGAAGATTACATCAGAACAACACATATGTATTATGGAATTGAACACAGAACTTTAAATGAAATGAGGGTTTCCTGGAACTCACTCTGTAGACCAGGCTGGCCTCACACTCAGAAATCCGCCTGCCTCTGCCTCCCAAGTGCTGGGATTAAAGGCGTGCGCCACCACTGCCTGGCGTAATGAGGACTCTTAAAGACTCTTGTGTTTGAAGGGGCCCCTCCATGGGGTTGTTTATCTCTGCTACACCCAAGGTGCTCTGCAGGGATTGGTTCAGAAGCACAATACTAAAGACTCAGACTTCAATGTTGGATCCTGTCCTCAAGAAGCTTGTAATCTAGAGGCAAGAAGGTAAATTAAAAACAAAAACAAAACAAAAAACTGCCAAGGGTTAGCACAAGAAGAGTCATGCACAGGGTGTGGGGGGAATGAGGGAATTATCCTAGGGATGGGGAGCAGAAGGGCGTTCTCAGCAGGGACACAATACATACAGCTGGGACAGAGAGGGAGAGGGAGAGGTGGAGGGGGAGGGGGAGGGGGAGGGGGAGAGATGCTGGGGAGCTATCACTAGACCAGCACTACTGAGCTGATGGAGTGAAGTCTGTAAGGACAGATCATGGTTCCTCTCTGACAGCAGCACACACTCTTAACTTCTGGGCCATCTCTCCAGGCCTCATCTGGGTATCTTTTTAGTACAGTATCAGTTCTGATCTTCTGCCCTTTTATAAATGGGTTGATGGTTTTCTTACTATTGAGTTTTAAGAGCTCTTTGTACATTTTGAATGTAAGCCCTTTCTCTTGGCCCTAAGCATAGACGAGTCTGTAGTCAGGCATGATTACAGTGACAGGCCTGGAGCTATCCCTCCAAGGCTCTGACCCTGGCACATAAAATATTAACACAGAATAGCCATGGCACTGCTTACACAGGAGTCTCCCAGCCTGGCTAAGTAAAGCAGTATCTTGAGTGGTCAGACCCCAGGCATGAATCATTGCATGAATACATACATAGCTTATGTGTAAGGGCAATTACTCTTGGTGACAGTCACCTGGGGAAGTGCTCCGTTACTCAGATAGAAAGTAGAATCCTAAGCAGTTGTTCTCAATTTCACAGCATGTTAGACTTACCAGGAAGGTTTAAAAATCCCACTGCCTAGGCTACATTCTTAAACAATGAATTCCAAATATCTAGGGGTAGGGTTGGGGTGGATATCTGTAACTTGTTTTTGATCCCCGGGTGGTTCCAGTACTCAATCAAGACTAAGAATCACTGTACAAAGAGAGACCCTGGAAGCTCTTGGGGTCTTGAGAGGCAGTCTCTGGGCTGTGGGCTGTGAAACAGGCTGCAGCTATGAAGCAGGGAGCCTAGCCAAGTCCTGAAACTGTCCTGCTCTGGCATAAACAGAGAGCGGCCCGCACATACAAGCTGCAGTCGAGACAGAATTCTGCATGACGTCACTCACATGTGCCATCTAAAATGAGAGCAGAATGGTTTACTAGAGAGGCTGGGAGAGCATGGGGTGATCAAGACGGCTTGACAGGGGATGAGAAGAGACATATAGAAGGCGTACAATAAATTAAAAAAAAAGAAGGTGCACAATCCCGGCCAGCAGGAAAATGAGCTCAGGTGTTGTATTACACAGAGGGCCATCATAGTTAACATCGTACCACATACTCATAGAAAGCTTGAAGAGAGGTTCTGAATGTTTTTGTCAAAGGGGAATGGTCAGTGTTTGAGGTGATGGCTAGCCTGTTTGTTGGTTACCATGCAGGTAAAAATGAACAAACGCACTCCTGCGTACAGACCCCCACTGGGCTTTACCAAGCTGTTCAATTACCTGTCAGGTTTAAGACTTACAATTTAAAAGGAACTGTGTGTTTTGTAAGACAGCTTACAGTTTTGTGTCTCTTGTATCCACAGGGTCCATTTCTCTGCTTCCCTCTTTCGTTTTTAGTTCCACATGCTTGCCTTTGCTTAGAAGAACCAAGAGAAAACCATACTATCTCCCCCATTTCTAAAGTATTAAAGAGATGCTACATTCCTTGAAGTCAATGTAACTGTGGCAGCAGGTCATGAAGTGAAAGACCCTCTAGGAGAGAGAAAAATTCAGGATTAGGCAGAAGTCACCTGCCTGCCTTTCTTTCTTTCTTTCTTTCTTTCTTTCTTTCTTTCTTTCTTTCTTTCTTTTTCTCCCCCCTCCCTTCCCCCCCTCTCTTTCTTTTCCTCCCCCTCTTCCTCTTCTTCTTCCTCCTCCTCCTCCTGCTTCTTCTTCTTCTTTTTAAACCAATCTGTATGTCCTAAAGGTAACTGGCAGATCTTTCTAGACTTCTGTGTAAAGGCTGGCAGTGCAATCCACTTTCCTCTCGCCTTCCCTGATTTGACAAACATTTGCTGCACTGTTTGCTGCATACCACATACATTGTAGTAGGCACTGTGATACCCCTGTGACTAGGTTAGTGTTCATTCCTGCCTTTATAAAGTCTACAGTTCCCCAAACTTGTTGCAGGATATTTTATCACATTGTGAACCCTGAGATTGTGTTATTTACTGAAAAAAAAAAAAAGGCTCTTTCTAGTTGTGGTGTGGCTCAGCCTTTAGCACACTCCTTTAATCCCAAACAGTAAAGGTAAAGTTAGTTTGTAGAAGGCAGTTTGAAAGTGATGTCTGATTGAGTGACAGAGAAATATTTGACAGAACAGGATATGCTAACTCTCATGAGAACAGGTAAAACAGGCTACTTAAAAGAACACTAAAGAAAAGAAGAGAGAGAAAGAGAGAGGAGGCAGTTCTACCTGGACAGTGTACAAAGACAGGTTGCAGAAAGAGAACAAGCTAGACACACGTGAAGACAGAACAAGCCAGAGAATAAGAGGGAGCCAGAAGATTAGAACAGATTGCCAAAATCAGTATGAGGCCAAGCAGAGCAATTCAGAAGCTGAGAGAGAAGCCAGATTGAATCAGTCAGCACGGAGAGGAGTTGGAGCCAGAGCAGCTGAGTTGATCAGTTTGCCAAGCTCAGAAAGAACAGGAAAGGGTGAGCTTATTCAGCAGCAAGCCTCCGAGGCTGAAAACATCCTAGGCCTAGATTCGTATAGAGACTAGAAGCTTCCAGAACTAGGCCTAGGTAAGCAGATGGAGGCCATGAAGCCTTGTCAACGACAATTTCATCAGGAGAATAACAGTTGCTTTAATACAGACTTAGAATGGAACTCTGCTAGTTAGCTTTGGCTGTGAACCTGATATAGCCTGACTCAGAAAAGCTGTCAGAGCAGGAACCAGAGGAAGCAACCGAGTAGGCAGTGTTCCTCTGTGGTCTCCTTGCCAGCTCCTTCCTGAGTTCCTGCCTGGCTTCCCCAAGTGATGGACGGTGACCTGGTGTGGGATGACATAAACCTTGTCCTTCCTGAGTTGCTTCTGTCAGTATTTTGTCACAGCAACAGAAAAGAAAACTAGAACAGAAACTAAGTATAGATTAAACACAAGTAGAAAGCTTGTTTTGTTTTTAGAGGAAGTGAACGGTGGGGTAGGGGGCTGGGGGGATAGGAGGGTGGCTTGTGCCTTTAATTCCAGCACTCAGGAGGCAGAGGCAGATGGATCTCTGTGAATTTCAGGACAGCTAGAGATATACAGTGAGGCCCTGTCTCAAAAAAACAAAAACAAACAAACAAACAAGCAAACAAACAGTACAGAAGTGAAGATGTAAGGAGCCCGAAGCTGGGTAGAGGAGGGTCAGACTTAGGTTTGATCAGATGCTGTTCTCTGAACACAACTAAACTGCTTGCTTTCTCCACCCCGTCATCTCATTTGTTAAAAGCATTTGAATACTACCTATTTTATAGTTATCTGTCAACGCATCCATTCATGCATCTAATGTTTACTGAGCAATCACTAGGCAACAGGTGCTAGGAAACAGCAGCAAAGGAAGCAGGAGAAGCCCCTGTGCTCTCCCTGGTGGGTGGAGGCAGACAGTGAACGGGCAGGCAAAGGTATGGAGCATCCACAGCGATGAGCACTCCAAAGAGCTCCTCAGCCACAGCCAGGTTTGCTGAGTGGCCAATCACTAGAGAGTTAGGGCGGGGACTTGAAAGGGAGGGTCTCAGATGGGAACTGGAGGCGGGTGTTGCCAGCTGGACAAGGATGAAAAGCAGCTGCCAGGACAAGACTAAGATGGACAGGTAATGGGCCATGGGGCAGGACATAGTTCAGGCCAGGACTGTTGGGTTATAATAGCTGAGAATCTGCCCAGCTCGAGTGCCCAAAGCTTTTAATAAATACAGTAAGTCTCCAGTCATTTTTCGGAGCTGGGGCAGGCATAGAAAAGCCTTATGGTTACATGGGGGAGCAGCCATGGTTGGGGTATGGCTATCTGGACAGGGTAATGGTCCAGGGGGCAGGGGCAGGCTGGACCTTGGATGCTGTACTTAAGGGAAAGGCAGCCAGGTTCTATTTCAGAGTCGAAGCAACGATGCTCTGGCTTTTCCCTTGGGCAGCTGGAAGGATGGAGCTGCTATTTTCTGAGATAAGCAAGATTCCGGGAGGTGGGGCTATGAATATGGATCTTGGCTCTAGATATGTGAACTGTGAGAAGCAGAGACACAGCCAAGGGAAGTAGGTCCTGGATCAATGACTCCGAGTGTGGGAGAAAGGACTGGGCTTGGTCCAAACCTGGGAGTCATTAGCATATAGATGACATGAAAGGCCAGGAGACAGATGAAGTGCACCGGATGAGGTCATCTAAGTGGCTGTTATGAGGAAGAGATGACACAAAATATCCAGCATGGCACTGGGCATACAATGCTTCCCCTTGCAAGCCATATGGCAGAACTTGGCAAGGCTGTTTCAGAACCGGTAAATTTACCTCTGGCTCCCCCATTCTCCTCTTGTTCCTATGTTTTGTTGTTGCTGTTGTTGAGACAGACCTAACTATGTAGTTCTGGCTGGCCTAGAACACGTGGCCCTCCTGTCTTGGCCACTCACGTATCTGGGAAGAAAAGTATATGCTTCTGCACTCAGCTTCCTCCAGCAGCGCTTTGAGTTGGTGCATGGTTATATGCCTTCCTTAAGTGGCCTGCTTTTCTTTTTTTTTTCTCTCTTTTCTTTTTTTTTTTTTGTGGCCTACTTTTCATAAGGCTCTTGGTGCTAAAAGTCACTGGTTTAGGACTTTATACCTTTGTCTTTGCACAGAACTCTTCACAAAATTAATTGAGCATTTAAGTTCCTACACCTGGTAATTATAAGAAACCATACCACCTCAGACAGATTCCATGGAACACCTACCCAAACCCAGTTAAAAGAAAGAAAATTCATGTCTAATCCAATCTACCCCCAGAGAGCTCATGAGAGTGCAGGAATCACAAATCTTAGCACTGGGACCTGGTTCTTCAAGGCATCCAGATATCTCATCTCCCAGGATGAGTAGCAGGCACCTTCTTGACTCACGGTATCACATTCCTGAGGCTGAGATTTCCTTAGGGCTCTGTGTGGGACACTCTGCCTTAGGATGGGATGGGGCCTCTCCATCACCTCTTTGGGTCTTTGCTGAAACATCACTTTCCCAGGAAGTTCTGCTGGCACTATCCACTTACTCATGCAGTGTCCTCCACAGCATCCCCTCGCTGTACGGTTGTCCTCCTTAGCACATACTACTTCACAGGACTGAGAGCTTGTTTATAACATTCAGAAAAGATTTTATTTGTGTTATTTATGTGTGTGCTATGTGTGAATGCCCAAGGAGGCCAGAGAAGGGCGTTGGATCCCATGAAGCTGGAGTTAGGCCCTGTTGTGAGCCACTGGATATAGGATCCTAAGAACTGATTGCCCAAACCTCAACAAGAGCAGCAGGTGCTGTTAACCCCTGAGCCCTTTTGGCAGCCCCCACAACATTTTGTTTATTATGCAATAACTTATCAAGATCTCCGCTGAATGAAAGAGGAATGGTTGCCCTCCAGCTGTCATGAGGACCATTATTTCTGACCTTTTCCAACTTTTGGCTTTGAAGCAAGCACTGCAGACTGCCTCCGGCCTCCTAAGGGGCCAGGCCTGAACCCTGAAGGTAGGCTGTGGCTATGAGCATTACAGCTGGGATGGCCAGCCCTGGGGGCAGGTGAGATCAGTTCTCGGGCACGTGCCACCTTGTTGGCCTTGAGTCTTACATATTCTTGTTCACCCCCCGACACACACACACACACACACACACACACACACACACACACCCATGATACTTGTCTCATCTTCCACTCACTGTGCTCTGAATCTTGTTGCCTACTGTTTTCTCACCTCGCTCCTTACTCTAGGGTTCCATTATACTCCTCGAGGCCTTCAAGCCTCTGTATCTGCAGCCTCCTTGGTGAATGTTCTTTTTACTGTCTGCTCAGAGTAGTCTAGGTATCCTCTACAAACACCATTTCTATTGCCTTCTGAGGAGGGGCTTTTTGTCTCTACAACACATATTTGGGGATGCCTGGCACCTCCTTCAGACTCCACCACCTGTCCCAATCATCAGTATATGTACCACCCTTATTTTAAAAGCAATCCATGCATTGCTTATGATACCCAGCACAACTACCCTTGCTGGTGCTGTTCACCCCCGCCCATGTTCACTAAGCTAACATGCATACATATATATGGCTTAGACTTTTCCATTGTATCCCATGCCCAAAGTATATATAGTTGGTGTCAAGATGTATTGGCTAAATGAATAAATGCAAAAATTAAGTCAGGTATAGAACAAGAGACAAGGAGAATACAGATCCTGTTTGGAAGTGCCACCTTCCCCAATGGTAAGCTGATAAAAGGCCCCAATAAAGGGACTGGGGCTAAGAGCACTGGCTATTCTTTCCAGGACTCAGTTTCAATTCCCAACACCCACATTTGAGCTCACAATTACCTGTAACTGTAACTCCAGTTCCAAGAGATCCGACACTTGCACACAGACATCCATGCAGGCAAAATACTCATGCACATAAAATAAAAAAATAAATAAATTCTTTTCAGAAAGACCACAATAAAGATACAGGGTATGGCTGGATCTCATTCACGAGTCTGTACTCTCATGAGAACCTGTACTTAGTGATTAAATAAAAGCCCAAGATTAGAGCTAGTGAGATACAGACTTGGGCATAGGCCATGCCTGATTCTAAAACCTCTTTTTAGTTTTAAAATTTTTAGTCACACTGTTATTTATTTGCTTATTGTGTGTAGGTATGGGCACTTGAGAGGTCAGAGGAACCAATGCCTTCCTTCTGGTGTGTGGGTTCCAGGGATTGAACTCAGGTTGGCAGGCTCACCAACAAGCCCCTTACTGGGTGAGCCATTTTGCTGGCCCACTTTTTTTAATTTTAAAATCTAGGGTCCTTACAGTCTTAATTCTATGTACTGAGTTCAGTCTTGTACAGTATACAGAACTGTCTTATAACTAGTCATTTCAACATGAGAAGTCTCTGCAAGTGCTCTCCTTCCCTCTCTGCTGCTTTTCTCGGTCCTCGCTAACGATGGCTTGTTGTTCTCTTGTGCATCACTCTTTCCTGTGAACTGTTCCTCGTTTCCTTGAACAGTTCCTTGCCAGGAGTTCACATCCTTTTCTAGAGAGAGTATGGGTTTACTCCTGCCAGGTGCTTGGCAGCACTTGCCAAATCTGGGGTGTTTTACACATGGGCTTGGGAATTCCTAGTTTACTCGAGCAAGGAGACTCTGGCAATGACAGCAAGTATTTTCGTCTGCCGACTTTTTAGCCTAATCCACTCAGAGCTGGAGTAAGCTCCCTTTAATCCTGGCCTAGGGGCTCAGGGTTAGTCCTAGTATATTCTTACAGGGAGTCCTCTGCAGTTACAGTTTAACATGGGAAAGGCCACAAAGTGGCAAATATGGAGAAGTTAATAGACCCAGAGGCTACAATTGGAAGCTCTAAAATTTAAAGGAGACTTTAAAGAGTAGGGAGTGTGGAAACTAGAGAATGGGGTACAAGCAGTATTTAAAGAGAAAACAGTTGATATTTTTCAGGACATATACATTTTTATTCTCAAGAAGCTAAATTAACCCAAATTAAGATAAACACAATGAAATCCTTCCATTTGTCCACTTACAATAGAGTATACAATGCTTTCTTTTATTCGCCATAAACTACAATGAATGTAAGTACATAATCTACATTTTTCATAAGGAAAAAATGGGGCTCAGAAAGCTTGACCGTGCTGTTTAAGGTCACATAAACTAAGTGGCAGAGGCAGAACTCAGGCCCTGTTCTGATCTACACCGTATCCTTCCTATACATCGGACACAGAATAGCACACAACCAGAAGAGACTCTGTAAAGAGAGGTGGAAATATGGCTAAGGAATTCCCCACACAGCAGAATCCTTAACTTAGAAACCTGTCCCTGAATGCACCTGTGTTTCCCTTGGAAGAAGGCACTGGACTGGAGAAGCCTATGTAACAAGAGGCAGGAAGGTTCTAGCTTGCTCCTCACAATATGAGTTAAATGCATGGCCATATAAATTCCCTGGCCAAAGTCCAAGTCCCTGCAGATGATTCATGGAACTGGCCTGGTTTGCAGCAGCAAGCTACACAGTGATCTATTCCATACCACTCATCTGTCAAGACAGCAGGGTAGGAGCATCCTCCTCCTTCACTGTGAAGACAGCTTAAACACTGTAGTTAGCACATCCACCATAACATCTTCTTTGTTTATCCATTCGATTTGACTTGGTAATTACTGTCTCTTTTCTGGTCTGGTGGCATTTCACTTGCTTATGGCTTATACTTGATGTGCTTTGTTTTGTTTTTCTGTTCATAGCACTAAATGGAGACATTTCTAAAAAGGGAGTGCACAGTCCTTTAGCACACTCAAACTTCATTCCCCAGATGTTTGGGGCCTAACATCTCTCTGCCTGCCTTGTAAAGACACCAGACCACTCTTCCCTGGCAGCTGCTTCGATGATGTATAAAAACCGGGAGAGCCACAATGCCAGAACCCACAGCTTGAGGTCCCAGAGTCAAGACTCTAGATTCCAGGAAAAGTGGCCAGCTGCCAGACAATTCCAAGGCCTGGCAAGGATGAGCCTCACAGCTCCTGGTGTGATGATTTCACATAGGTATGACTCTGAAGCAGCTGTGTATAAGACCTTATGAGAGAGAGAGAGAGAGAGAGAGAGAGAGAGAGAGAGAGAGAGAGAGAGAGAGAGAGAGAGAAATGCAACTCTGATCTTCCATGACATATGTCTCACTTAGAGACATAGGAGCACAAGGATTATTGACAACTGTATGAATGGTCTTGTACAGGGTATAAACAAACAGAATGGACAGAGATCCAACTCATGGTGTGATGATTAAATGGGTTTGTGTTCATCTATCCACCCACCCATGTACCAACTTGCCCATCTATCCTTTCACCCATCTATCCACCCACCCACCCCACCCAACAACCCATCTATGCATCCATCTACCCACTCCTACCCACCCACCCAGCCATCTGGCCAAGCTTTCAGAGGCTGTTGAAACCTAACAAACCTATACTATACCTATGCTGTTTAGGCACCAGAGAGACCAGGAAAGAATGTTGGAGAATTGGATATCTGGTACTCAAAAGCCCCTGAATTAGTCACTTAAATTAAACCCTTCTAACAACTTATAAAGTATGCATACTGTCTTCATCTTACAGATGAAATGGTTCAAAGTAGCTAAGGAGCTTGCTCAAGATCGCAAGTTCAGTAAGTGGCAATCTGGGATTTGAATCAAGTTTTGTCTGGCTCTGAGCCTGTACCCTTAATAAATTAATAATCATCACACAGTTAATTATAGGAGAGCCAGACAATTGGCAGGCAATGGGGTTATGGAAATTCAAAGGAAGCATGGAAGAGCCAATTTAGTGTAGACAGGAAGTAATCTTGGGGTTTTCCAAGTGACCTAGCAAGAAGAGGCAGTGCTGAATGCCAAGTAACAAACCCCGGGGGGCGGGGGGGAGACCAGGTCTGCTTGTGGGAAGAGAGACAGGAGCTCAAAGGGCAGAAGCTGGGGACCTGAGCACAGGAGCACCTGGTGGGAGGGCATCTTTGACAGTCTCCACTGCTCCCACTCTGCTGGAAAAATTGTACCAGTATCCTCCAGTCCCTCAAGCTCTTGCAATGGTCTTCTGTCATGGGCCACCTGTGCTAGCCTAAGCCTCAGTTTATACCCACCACCCCATCCTGCCCAGGCTTAAAGATTCTGCTTACAACCTGAGGACAGAAGCTCCAAGGAATTCGCCCAAAACTAAGCAGATAGGAGGGTGACCCTTCCAAGCCAGGCCCCAGAGCTACGGCATTCCCCAGTCTACTTACAGTTTCGAGTCCAGCTTCAGGAGGAAGCCCAGTCTATCATACTCTGAAAAGGAAAAGCAGAAAATGTCACTGAAGTCTCGCCACTGCTGCCTCCGTGGGTTGCATTCCCAGAACTACACCATGGAGAC
>NW_021604579.1:3622411-3643021 GCF_004785775.1 Grammomys surdaster | reverse complement strand
ATAGAAGTCAGAACTGCTGGGCAGGGGTGTAGCTAGGCCAGGGGGAATCTAATAGAAGTCAGAACTGCTGGGCAGGGGTGTAGCTAGGGGTAGAGGACTTTCCTAACATGCTGGAGGCCCTGGCTTCGATCTGCAACACTGCGAACAAACATATAAACTGCTTCATCAAGAATTGGTTCTAAGCTGAGCGGTCGTGGCGCACGCCTTTAATCCCAGCACTTGGGAGGCAGAGGCAGGCGGATTTCTGAGTTCGAGGCCAGCCTGGTCTACAGAGTGAGTTCCAGGACAGCCAGGGCTATACAGAGAAACCCTGTCTCGAAAAACAAAAACAAAGAAGAAGAATAATTGGTTCTGCCTTTTAAAAAATGTAAAATTTCTCTGGATGTGACTGCGCATGTATGGTTTTAATCCTATTACTCAGGAAGAGGAGGCAAGCCAACCAGGAAGTTTGAGCCAGCCCGATGTATGTAGAAGTTCCAGGCCTGCTAGAATTACACAATAAGACCCTGTCTCAAAACAAAACACAACATACAAGCCCCCACAAAAGAAAACAAATTTCAGTCATGTCTGTTCATAAAGAATAAGCCAGTGTGACAGTGCGGGTGAGCACTGTTGCTTTGTCTCAGAAGAAGCACAAGATTGATGGTGGCAACACATTCTAATGAAAACACTCTTATATTCTAAGAGACCTGAACTTTGGCTGGACCTCAGAGCTGAGTTAATGATACACCTCAAGGTCACTCAGGACTTGGCCTGCCCTCCTGCTGTGTGCTCAGCCTGTCTAACCTGCCTTTAAGAGAACAAGTAACAACCCACCTTACTTATTATTATTTCTTAGTAGTAGTAAGTCCATACTTACTTATTATTACGTATTTATATGACAGTGTACATCTAGGTATGAGGAGGTCAGAGGGCATCAGACCCCCAGAGCTGGAGTTGCAGCAGCTGTGAGCTGCGTGATGTGGGCACTGGGAACTGAATTCTTGCTTTCTGCAGGAAAAATATGTTCTTAATCACCAAACCATCTCTCCAGTCTCTTCCCCCATGTAATTAGCTTTTACAACCTATGCTAACACACAGCTTTAATTCTGTAATAGTAGTAGTAGCAGCAGTAGTTTTCTCAATGCCCCGTTCTTATATCCCAACTCCCAACCACTCAGAATAGAATGCGGATATTCTCACTCTACCAATGTTCTGAAATGGAAACAGCTATGCTACACTCCAAGATCCCATTCTAGGCAACAGGAAACCCGCATGGAAGTTCCTGAAAGTGGGGGTGATGGCCAAGCCTCACTCATCTGTGGAAGCCTCAGATGGAATTCTAGCCATTGGCACTGATCATGGTTTGAATGAGAATGTCCCCCACAGTTTCCAGCACTGGAACACTTAGACCCCATTGTTGGAGCTGTTAGGGGCGTGTTACTGGTGTGGCGTCACTGGCATGGTGACACTGGCATGGTGACACTGGCGTGGCAGTGAGAGCTCTTCAGACTCGCACCATTCCAAGATCCATTTCTGTCTCCTGATTGTGATTCCAGATGTGAGTCCTCAGCTTCTGCTCCAGCTGCCACGCCTCCACTCTACCATCATGGACTCTAACCCTCTGGAACCGTAAGCTCAATTTAACGTTCCCTCTAAAAGTTGCCTTGGTCATGGTGTTTTATCACAGCACCAGAAGAGTAACTAATACAGAGCCTGACAAGCCCTGTCTTGTGTTAGCCCTTCCTTTTCTCATTCTACAGAGGCACCACCCACTCCCATCAGCTGACATGAACCCAGTACAGAGTAGATGGGCCCCACTGATACCAACCATCTCTCCCATCTAGAGCAGTTTACAGGAACATTAATGAGGTACATAACGTTCAGTATTTTATGGTAATATAAAGCCATTGGTTCTGTCAGATAATCACAGTTCTTCACATTAAAATTTTTTTTTAGATAAGATCTCACTGTGTAGTCCTGGCTGGTCTGGAACTGGCTATGTAGACCAAGCTGAACTTGAACTCACAGAGATGTACCTGCATCCAGCTCCTGCGTACTGGAATTAGAGGCATGCGCCATAAGTGGCAAACATATATAGGCAAAATGGCCCACCAGGCAAACAAACTCCTCACATGAGAAGCAGTCCCACCCATCTTCCTTCCCGAGGTCACTGGCTCCCATCACTCAGATGGGATGATGAATTCCCAAGTGCAAAGGGCACTTCAGCAAATGGATTGAAGAACTATTTTACTCAAAATAGATATTTCATTTCCAAAGGAGCAACACTGTACAGACTCCCATAAAAGCTACATTAAACATAAACACTCTGTGTCAAGGCTTGAATGGGGAAGAAGAGGACAACAAGTCCAAACAGCGGTCACACGGTCAAACGTGCACAGGAGAGAACACACCAAGGGGGCTACTGTTCACTGACACCGTCAATTCAATCCTCACACCCAGGAGGCAGGACTTGTCCTCCATTTCCAGATGAGGCTGGAGGAGAGGGGCTATGATATGCCTAAGGTCCCAACCACTGAACTGGCAGGGAAGCTGCTGAGCCAGCTCAGGCCCAACTCTGAGGCTGCTTGTCCCTTCCTCAGTCCACAAGGACTCCATGTTAGGACAGCTGCAAGAGAGCAATATGTTCTGTTCTCTCCATTCCCTGTCCCAAGGGCGATGTCCAAAGATACAGCCATACCACATGTGAATCGTGGGAGTCAATGGGATTGCTGAGAGCGGCCGGCCAAAGTGCAAAAGACTCCCACATCACCTCAGGCCGGGGGGGGGGGGAATAAACCACAACATGGGATCAATTTATCAACGACAAACTAAAATAGGAAAGTGGTTTTATAAAACAAACACAGAGAATCCCACTGACCTAGACTAAATTAACTGACCCAGGAAAGTAACTTAGACATTCACAAGCTAAAATCCAGACCCAACTAGATATGTGTATGTTGGTATGGGGGAGGCAAGAGGCTTTTGACAGGGTAGAGTCCCCTGTGGCTGGCTGACTCGTCCACAGCAGGGCTAGGTTCTCGTGTGGTACGCCAGGAGGGGCCAATGGGGAGCGGGGAATATAGGCAGAAGCCACTCCCAGTGGAGCGAAGATCTCATGGCTCCCACTTCCCCTCTGTCCTGGGAAAACCAGGCCTGAAATCAATCCTGTTTATGACACCAAGTGAGCCTGTGACCCCTGCAAGGCCACCGACATGCAGCTACAAGATTAGGAGTGACAGCACAACAGAAGAACAGCTGGCCCGGGAGACAAGTAAATGGCTTACCTGCAGTTTGTACCTAGTGTCCCCCAATATTCATATAAAGGAAGCTAATCCCCAGTGTGGTGATATGAAGAGGCAGGGCTGATAGGAAATGACTAGGTCATGAGGCCTCTACCCTCACCAGCAGGCTACCCATAGAGAACAGGCTCCAGGGATCCTGTCCGCACCTTCTGCTGTGTGAAGACACGTAATGGTGGCAGTGAGGAGGGAGCACCTTCGGTGCTGAGGTTTCAGCAGCCCCTGCATATGCTGGCTCCATGATCTCGGAGTCTCTGGCCTTCAGAACTTCAAGGAATAAATGTCTAGTTTATAACTCTCACAGCCTAAGATATTTTTGTCATAAATATGAAGGACTAAGATGTTCGACAAAATAAGAAACCCCTCTCCAGACAATAATATTTTTCAGTCATAAAAATAATGAGCATTCAATATAAAAACCAAATCAGGGCTGGGCCATGGCTCAGGAGGTAAGAAGGCTTGCCAAGCAGGCCTGATGGCCTGAGTTCAATCCTCTGAGCCCATGGGGGAGAGCTAGCTCCCGAAGTTGTCTTCTGCTCGCCCTGGATGGCACACACATATTCATACACTAATAATAAAATAAAAATTTTAACTTTAAAAGTCCAAATTATAAAAACAATCTCATAAACAATGAGGTAGGAATTATTTGACATTTCCACTCATTACCTAAAGCTAACGGCTACATTTCAATGGCTACGTTCTCTGAAATCTCTCCCCATTGATATGTATGTGAATGCGTGAACATATAATTCTACTTACACATGGCCTTAACTTCATGTTGGTTATACCATAATATCCTGGACATAGTCTATGCAATTAAAAAACCTTAAATAGTCCTTTCTATCTTTTTAAAGGTAGGGTCCCATGTAGCTCAAGCTGGCTCGCCACTCCCAAGCACTGGGGTTAAGCTATGTGCTACTATACCAAGCTCTGTTGTCTTTTCTTTTCTCTTGAAACTGGGACTTTCTCTATTATGTAGCAGTGGCTGCCCTGAAACTTGCCCTGTAGACCAGGCTGGCCCTGAACTCACAGATATTTGTTCACCTCTACCTTCCTGAACACTGAAACTAAAGGTGTGTGCTACTATGCCCAGTTCTAAATCCTCATTTTGAACAAACATATTATTCTCCTGCATGGTGTATCATTATTTATGAAGTGGGAATTATTCCTTCTAATGCTTTAACTAACTTTTTATTTAATTAAAATTAATTCTTTATTTGTGTTTGTATGTTGTGGAAAGAGTGCATGTGCCACAGTACTTGTGTAATGTCAGAGAATAACTTGTCGAGAGTGTCCTTTCCTGTCCTGTGGGTACAGGGGAATCAAACGCCTTGCTTTACTTGCTGGGCCATCTTACTGGCTTCTATATTCTATTTCTCAAACCACCAGATCAAGTCTATTACGGCAGATTAAGGCAATTAAGACAAATGGCCTGATAGTTTAAAGAGCAGCCTAGGAAGCCACAAGAACATCTGCATCTGAGTTTTGTCTTAATAGTTAAGGTGGGGACATGGTAAGATCGCTGTCTCTGACTCTGGGTGTGTGTGTGTATGTGTGTGTGTGCATGCTAATGTGTGCCTGCACTCATGCTTACACACATGCACCTGCTCTAAAAAAATATTTACCAGGAACTTATAATGTGCCAAGAGCTGTTATACCAAAACGCACAAGGTCTTTGGCCCAGTGCTACCTACAGCATAGTGGCAGAGACTGACAGAATGTGGATGGGGACAGCCAGTTAGGACAGGTGGGTATTCAGGATGAATGGAGTGACCTTCCTATAGGGTGGCACTGTACCATGGAGACGGTAAGAGAAGCCTGGGAAGTACAAAGGCCCCCGATGCAGGAGGAGACCCAGCATCTCCAAGGAGAAGCAAGAGTACCATGGCCATGGGCAGCAAGGGGCACAGATGTTGACGTGAAATCATGGAGGTAAGTAGGCCTTTGTAAGTCAGTTAGGACCATGGTCAGCGTGCTCAGCTGAGGGCCCTGGAAAGCTCACATTGGGAATCAGACAGGAACCTGTTTAGGTTCCAGCCTCAGGTGCACTGAGAAAGGGCTCTGTGAGGCAACAAATGGGGCAGACAGCCCAGTACCTAACAATGGTTCTGGTCCAGGGCAGAGGGGCCAGGACCTCGGACAATAGTGCAAGGAGGATGGCAGAAAGGGCAGGGAGTGGGACAGGGGTGGGGGAGGGGTGGGATGAGGTGTTTCCTACAGGGAGGAGGACAGTGAGGGCTCTGGGCTCATGGTTTGAAGTGTGAGAAGTGTTTGCAGCTGGTCCTGTGGTGATTCACTTTTATCCATAAATCCTCTGATTTCAGGATGGTGACAGGAACTTTTTAAGGTCTTTGTTGATTGCCTGTATTTAGTGCCACAGTTATCCTTTACGTTTTGACCTTGGGTCCTGCATTGTGCTGAACCTGGTTAAAGCTCTAGGAGTCTGCTGCGAAAGTCCGTGGATTCTCTGGGATTCTCTGTGTGATCACGGAGGCAGCAGTTTAACCTCTTTCTAACTTCACCCCTTTCTGGGACTTTTAGGGGTGGAGCCTGACTTCAGGCTTGTGGGCTGTATGTCCTTGCAGTCTGTCTTACACTGTCTCTGTCTTCAGACGCACCAGAAGAGGGCATCAGATCTCATTATAGATGGTTGTGAGCCACCATGTGGTTGCTGGGAATTGAGCTCAAGACTTCTGGAAGAGCAGCCAGTGCTCTTAACCGCTGAGCCATCTCTCCAGCCCCTTTCTCTGGTTCTTTATAAGATAATCAATTTTGGCTCATATCCGGGATATTTTAATACTGTGTTATGAAATACGAGGCCTTGTATGAATCCAATGGAGGGTGTTAATTTTGTTTTAGGAGACAACTGAGTAGGCTGGGTCTGGGCAGCAGATCCTGGCCAGCCTTCTGTGGTTATGGTTTTCCTGTCAGCACCATTTTCCTATTCAGACCTTCTTCTGTGTGCGCCACCCAGTGTCCCGCTGACACTTGGGAGGTCATCCGCCCCTTGGTGGATTCTGAAAGCCTATGTTTGGAGTTGTTTTCTCAAACACCTCCTTCCTCTCTGTTTTTTCCCTGTGTGCTCTGGTTCCTTGGGCCAGAAAGCCAGGACCTCAGTTACCATTGTTTTTTATGAATTTTCTGAACGGCTGTACCCAGATCCAGGACAACCAGCAGGAAGACAGAGATCAAAACAAAAAGCAATAGTCCACATCCACCCTCTTGAGATTTCAGCTTCTCTCAAGTCCTCATAGATGGTACAGTTATTACCTTGGCCACCACTGTGGACACCTTAGGGCTGGATACCAGGAAAACAGAAGAAAAAACAACCATGGGATATCCTCCTCTGTCTAGGTCTTAGGAACCACCCCACACTCCCCCAACACACACACACATACATACATACATACATACATACATACATACATACATACACTAGAGCCATAGCTAGAGGCCATTTCCTGGAGCTGTTTGTACAGTGTCCACTGCTGGGGTGTGGGACACTGAGGGGAAACTGGGAAACACATTGGTTTGATAATGCATTAAGTTCTGGTACTCTTCCCAACCTGTCTGCTATGACTAATGTTTCAGAGTCCTCAAATAGCTTCGGAGTGCATTCTGTCCAAGCCATTATCGGTGACAGAGACATGGGGAGTGACTGAGTCCTTATCTAGGATGGAATCTCACTTCCCTATGTTTAATTACTCATGTTAAAGAAAGGACATAAAGTAGGGATTAAGTCCAAAGTTGTTTTGCTAAGATACTAAAAGTTTTTTGGCAAGGAGGTATGCCCAGCGCTATGAAAAGTCTCTCCACATAAAACAGTCCCGTGGCAGCTGAGGGAAGCCTGCCCACTAGCTCTCCCTGCTCTTGGGAATGATGCAAAGCAGAAGGCTGCGGGCCAGTGTTCCTCGAGAACATGACTAACGTGAGACTACCTGAGGAGTCTAGCAGGTGGAGTAAGGGAAATGGAATGCTGGGTAAAGTGAAAATTGGTCCTAACCTAAATTAAGAGTTTGCATATGACATGCCTTTATGAAGATGACATAACAAAATCCATTACTGTGTATGCTCGTTTTAAAAAGCTGGGGCTGGAGAGATGGCTCAGCAGTGACGAGCACTGACTGCTTCCAGAAGACCTCAGTTCAGTCCCCAGCAGCCAGGCTGGAGCCGGCGTTGACTGAGCTCTAGGGCAGCCAACGGATCAAATAACTGTTCACTATGGCATCTGCATGCATGCGCACATACCTACCCAAACACACACAATTTAATATTTTTTACATCTTAAAAAAAGATAAAGCTGACTTTTGATCAGCTTAAATCTATCCTCCACTACAAGAGCGTTAGACAGAAAAGAGTGGGAGTCTTCATCCTTTCTCTCCTTTCACAGTGGACCGTGTACAAACCTGGGAGCCTGTGTCCTTAGTTTTACATCAGTTTGAGACTCAAGCCAGAGTCATCTGGGAATAGGAATTCTGAATTGAGAAAAATGTCTCCAAAAGATTGGGTTGTAGGTGAGTGTATTGGGCATTTTCTTGGTTAATGATTGATGTGTGCCCAGCCCACTGTGGGTGATGCCAACTCTTGGCAGGTGGTCCTGAGTACTGCAAGAAAGCAGGCTGAGCAAGCCATGGGGAAGCGAGCCAATAAGCAGCAGCCCTCCCAGCCCAGGGCCTCCAGGTTCCTTCCCTGCTTGAGCTTGAGCACCGGTCCCTTCAAGGATGGATGGTGACTGACTGTGTGAGGCAGATGAGCCTTTGACACCTGTGTGCGTTCGGTCATGGTGCTCTGTCACAGCAATAGAAACCCTGGTTAGGACAGAACTGCACCCTGTGGTCCACAGTCACTGCAAATTAGACCTAATATATGCTTTTATAGCTCCAAGAGGGATGGAGGGGATGGACCAAAGTCCCCTTGAAAACTAATGAGAAGAGGAAAGAGGCAGGAACTGTTTGGACACGAATACAGATGCCAGCACCAGAATACCTTCCCTCAAGCCCAGCTCTGATATGTACTTGATATTTGATGTTGGAAAGGTGTTTCGCTTCTCTCTGTGTCAATTTCCTTAACAATCTCTATCTCAAAGCCTTGCTTTGAGAGTTGGCTCATATGGAGAAAGGGCTGAGAACTCTCACACAATGATGTTTCATAAATACTTTCTCCTCCTCCTTCTCCTGTTTCCAGGCAAGTGCTGCTTGCAGCATGCTTGTGTCATGGCTTTTGCATGTAGAAAAGAGTATGTAAGATCTTAATGTACAGCCTAATGAATTACTGTGAAAGGGACATTCCCATAACCCCCTCTCAGGTCACTAGAGAGAACGTTCCAGTTCTGAAATCTTCCCATTCCTATTCCAGCTATTACGGAATTCAGTCTCTTATTTCTCCTTACTGTTTTACCACTGAATTGTGTATCTAAACAAATGTGGTTTCATTTTACTTTTGAAGTTCATACAAATGAAAACCAGTATATATTCTGTCTGTTCTTTTTTAAGACTCAGCTGTGTGACTGCTGGGTACATAGCTCGGTGGTAAGAGCACTTGCCTGGCACACAGAAAGCACCAGGTTCAATTCTGAGCACCACAAAAGTGAAATACAATAAATAAAACTTAAGATTTTTTTCTCATCTCTTACAGTAGGGCTGGGTAACATGAGCACACATTTGCAATACCTGCAACCTGGAAGTCTGAGACTCAAGGACGCTGCAAGCCACTCTAGGCTACAGAGTACCCAGTCAGCTAGAAGTGGGGTACCTTATAAGACACGATCTTCAAAAGCCAGCTGTGGACATGCAACCCACAGGCATGTAACTCCAAGCTTGGGAAGCAGAGGCAGAGGCAGGAGGATTGCCACAAGTTTGAAAACAGCCTGGTCTACAAGGAGATTCCACAGTAGCCAGGATTCTCTCTCTGCAATGAGGATTCCATAGCAAGACCATGTCTCAAGAAATAAACATTTAAATTTTAAAAAGCAAATAAAAAAAAGACTTCTACATGTTGTCAAGTCTATGTATAGTTTGATTATTTTCTTCTGTTCCTTACAAATGGGATATGTGCATAATTACTGTTATATGTGGATTATGTTTTCATTTTACAATTCTGAGTATTGCTTGGGACTGGGAGAGCCACCTCCCTGACTTGAGTGAGGCTGGCTCAAAGGGCAGGGTGTGAATTAGTGTATCCTGCACTATAAACACTGGAAGGGAAGGGGTGTGTCTGCCTGTGGCTGTCACAGGAGGACAGACAAGTGTGGCAGTCCTCCCGTGTACAACAGGTACTTGAGCGTGTACAGCATCCATCCGTGACACAGCTGTCTAGAGGACTTGTCCAGAACTAGGATCTGTGTGGGTCACGGTTATCCATACATTGTCATCACCTTTTCTGAAGTGACTGTATAAACTAGACCTCCCACTCGGAGGAGACTGGCTTCTGCTCCATCATGGCTCCGTCAACACTGGGACAGTCTGCTTTCATGTCTGGTTGTTCCTTGGACAAGTTTAGTGATAGCTCAATGGGATTACTAATTAATTGAGAACCTTTGCCTGGGTTTACTGACCCCTTTTCTGAAATGCTTTCTCAAGTCCTCTGCTCATTTCTATACTGGGTTGTTCATTCTTAATGATTTTTGTAGTTTCTTTGCTCTAGGGACAAATTCTTCACTAGCTAATTATGATGCAAATCTCTTTTTCACACTACCTTTCCACTGTTGTAAAAGGGTCTTTTGATAATAAAAGTTCTTAACTATGATGTATTAAGTTGTCAATCTTTTCTCATAACTCAGATGGAACTTGGGGTTCCTTTAAGAACTCTTCCCTGTCTGTCCAGTCTGTTGAAGTGACTTCTCATGCATGCCTCAGCATTGTGGTGGAGAGGCCCCATATGGCAGGAGACAGAGGCACACATGGTCAACAAAGGTTGCGTGTGAGCTTTTTAGCTGGCCAGGCAGGGATGGATGGGCCCTGAATAGGTGACTGAGTGTTTCAGGTCAATTAAATAAATCAAAGCTACTGTGATGAATAAATAACTCTCCATACAGCACAGATGCAGAGTAGGCCCTCTTCCTGGTGGTAGGAACAGCTTTCCTCTTGTCCTCTCTACCACAACTTCCTGGGCCTTGTGAACATGAGTGAATCATGCATGAGGTTAGCAGAAGAGATTAACTACCCCCCAAAGGCCAGCCAAGTCTTCCTGGGATTCAGGGTGGCACCCCCAGTATGAAGTAGATCAGCTTCACCTAATCATACAGGGATACCTTTCCCCTGGTTCGAAGTTGTTCTGAGCTCCCCAGGGGTGGCAAGCTGAAAAATCAAAGCAGTTGTCTGTTCCTCCTTCCTGCCCTGCCAACAAGAACTGAGGTATGGGATTGTGTCTATGGGGATAGCCACCTTCTAGCTTCAGTGACTCTTCGTCAGAATAGTATGTGCCAAGCATCCTAGTGTGTACTGTAAATACCAGAATGGAGGGTGTGTCTGCCTGTGACTGGTGCGGTGCTCCCCTCCTGGAGCTCTCTACCAGAGCACATGGGTATGTATGTGAACGTACAATGAAGGGGGTGTCAAGTCCTCAGGAAGCTGGGCTGCTCTAGTTGCCCGCCATTCTGTAGGTGATCCCTGATGCTTATCATACCCAGAGCTGGTGGTCTCTCCAAGTCCTCTGCCTGACTCTGAGACGGGGCACACATTCAGAGATTAGATAACCTCTCACAAGAACCATCGAAGTTCTAGGAGGGAAAGTATCAGCTGTGATGTCCCAGTCCCAGTGCAGACTTTATTTTTATTATACACAGCCCTGGCTGGCTTAGAACTCCTCATGCACATCAGACTGACCTCATGCTCAGAGTCCCACCTGCCTCTGCCAGGCCACCACACCCAGCTCGGTGTCTGCCTGGAAAACAACTGGAAAAGTGTTTCCTGCTGGGTCCCTCTTCTGCTCCCTCTGTGGTGAAGCCACTGGGGTCTTCCCATAATTCTCTGGCTCTCTTGCCCATGGTGAAGCCTCCGGGGCCTTTCCCATAATTCTGTGGCTCTCTCCCCCTCCCCCGGGATCCCCAGCTCATCAGGCTTCTGTACAGAGGGCTGAAGAGGTGATAGAGGGGGAGGGGTGGTACCTGTGCCTAGGGTTTGTCCAGCGGAGTCAAGAGAAAGAAGCAATGAATCTGTAACACAAGAGGACAAGTTCATGTCGTTCTTCTGCAGTCAGACAAGTGCCTGATGGATCCTCCCAAGCCCTGCGGTGGCCTAAGAGCACTGACTCCTCCCCTTCGGCAGCTCACTTTCTTACATTCAAATGCGTGTTTGTTTGCTATTCCCACCCCACCCCCCAATAAAACAGCGAAAGTAGCATAAAATACTTTATAGCATATGCTGGAATAATAAAGCGAAGATGTCAAAGAGAGGGAAGGCATTAGCGCACAGAACCCATGCCACCAGGGCCTTGGCAAACACAGCAGGCAGAATCAAGGGGGTGGGGTGGGATGTGAGCTCCCAGGCAGCCAAAGCAAAGAGAGAAAACGGTTCCAGGACTCAGTGTCCATAGTGCATTCGTCTTCCGACATTCACTCAGACGGTCAGGAAATGCTGGCTGGGCATCTACTATGTACTAGAACACTATGATACAGTAGTCAGCAGCAACAACAGCAACATGTGGCCTGCACTCCCCTGGGTCTCCTTGCCTTTCATTTTGGAAAGAGACCTTATCAGAGAACAAACTACTTAGCTAGAAACTGGTAAGAACAAATTGGAGAAGAGATTGCTGTCTGTGTTAGGGACCACCCTGAGGGTGCTGCGCAGGAGAACCTCTCTGGAGAAGCTGGTCCTTGGGCTAAGGGTTGATGGATGAATGAGAATGAAATGAGAATCACAGGCAGAGAGATGGCCTCATGTCAGTAAAGACCTGAAGGAAGAGGGAACCAGGTGTTTCCAAGCAATTCAAAGACTCGAGTCCTAGCAGAGAGGGGACAGGGTGATGCTGCTTCTCCCACAACATTTCTTGAGTTTGTAGCTAGGAATTTTTATGGCTGTCTCTTAACATATGACCCAATCTCAAATGATGGTATAAAGCCAATTCACAGCAATTACACAGCGAGGGACACCTATATGAGGTGTGGTCCAAACACCCCAGACTCAAGAGATCAGATTCAGAAGGCTCACTCGCTGCAGAGAGTGCAAGCCAGACATACAGGATATGTGTGTGCAGCCACAGCCCACACCCTACAGTATCTTCCAGCTCTTACTACACATGGAAATTCAATATAGTTATCATAACTTTAAATAACAAGGCCCCCATGCTGGCATATAAGCTCAGTAAAAGTAGCTGCAACGACTGCTCATAGCACCACACCTGATCAACAGCCACTGCGGAAGGATAGTCTTCTAGAGAAATGCCCAGACCACAAACCCTTCAGACAACCCTTTGGAAATATGTTTACTAAGAACTGTGGGGCAGTGAGCTGGAGATGAGGTTCCTGAAAGGATACAGAGGCAAGCATCCTGCATCATCAGGTAAGGGCAGGTCCTGTGCTTTGAAATCCACCAAGAAAAAAGTCAGGGCAGCTTGCTCTTTACAGAAACGTGGACGAACCACCAGGCCTCTTGATGAGCAGCCAGCCTCACTATCTGTACCAGCAGGGTCTAACTGAGGTGTGATTTGTGTCTGCTTCCTCTCAGTGAAATGTGCTCCTCTTTTTAAACCCTCAGCCAGGGTGAGAAGGAGAAAGTTCTCATCCACCTGGAGGCTTCGGAAGACCTCCTGAGGAGTTGACTGCCCAGATAGGCAAGCCTTTATAAAGGCAGCTCCAGAGCTGGGCAGATGGGTCAATGAATAAAACCCTGGCGTGCAGTGTGTGGAGTGGAGTGCTGAGCCCAGCAGGCCTGTGAGAAAGCAGGCGGGTGTGATGCCCGGTGTCATCCCAGAGCGCAGGAGGCAGAGCTGGGGAGAGGCCAGGGCAAGCTGGGCAGCGAGACACTGAGCTCAGAACTCAGCACAACACCCTGTTTCAAAATACAAGTGTAGATCAAGGAAGACACCTGATGTCAACCTCAGGCCTGCATGTACACACACACATACACGCACACACACACACACACACACACACACACACGCAGATGCAAGAAAGTAAAATAAAATTTTAAGTACCCGATTTTCACTAGCTGACATTTTTCCAATTCTAATTTACTTTCTTCACACTCATAAGCAATTCTGATCTAATCTGTTTTTGAATTTTTTTTGTCCAGATTAAAAAAAATCTAATCTTTACTTAAATAACTAAAGAGCAGTAATTGCTGGCAGTGGCTGCCTCTGGTGGTAAGCCTCTACAAAATGTCCACAGTGAACATGTGTTATTTGTATCATGGAGGTGGGGGTGGGGCTGGGTACTGGCGCTTACTGGAGTCCCAGCTTTTTGAGCTGAGGTGGCAGAGTACTACTTGGGACCAGAAATGAGGGGTGTATGTGTGTGTGTGTGCACTCGCACGTGTGTGCATGTGTGTACGTGTGCGTGTGAAGTGGGGAGACAGAAGGGGGAAAGGGAGAAGAAAAAGATTAAAAATAACTGCTCGGCACAAACTTGCTGGTATCAAAGCCAAGGCATGGCAGGGTCCAGATCTCTTGCACTGTTTGTGTGGAGGGCAGTTCAGCTTTGCAGTCACTGGGATCATCCCGAGCGCTCAGAGCAGTTACATCAACTATCGGATGACCCGATTCTGCTTCTCTTCTTTTCATCCTTCCTTCCCACAGTTTGTTTCTTGATCCCAGGGCTCTGCACAAGCTAGGCAGTGTTGCCTCACAGAACTACATCTCTAGGCCCCTTCCCACAAATATTACAAAGCTCCAATGTGCAGTAAGAGAGGTCTCTGCCTTGCAGGCCAGGAAGATGGACAAGCTGCAGGTAAAGTGTGAACAGGGTCTTGGGAGGGAAGCCTGGGGAAGGTGGTTGTCTCCAGGAAAGCAGAGTCTCTGTGATGGTCGCTGTGCTCCAGGAGCACGTCCCTTCAGAGTTGAGATGTTGTGAATGAGGGGAAGTGAGTGACATATTCATGCTTTGTGTAAGTTCAAATGAATTTTGTTTTCAGTCTTAAAAGCATAGACCAGTTCGGTGATTCATTATTTGTGTTTATTCTAAAGGATGTAAGATTATTTTAGTTATAAACCACGTTGACAGCTTACGGGAAAACTTAGCATTCAACAAAGTGAGAGGTTTGCTTTGCAAGCATCAGAGCACGAATCCAGATTTTTCCCTCTGAAGCTAACAAATAAGTCATTTTTACTTGAGCGTTCCAGGCTCCAGCTGTTCCTGGCTCCTAGGCCAGAGGCGGCCATGTGGTATGTTGCACAAGTGATCGAACAGAATCCCAGACCAAAGCATGACAGAGTTTGCTGCACAATGAGGAAAGCTAGAATTTACTGGAAGCTTTTTATTACGGTCAGATGTTTCCTGTGTCTGGTTTCTGAAGCAGAATGGGGGAGAATACAGCCTGAAGCAGAGGGGTAGGGAAGAGAATACAGCAATATTCTTAGGTTTGGCCAGGCATGCTTGAAAGCCCCAGGCATGCGTGAATGAGCTGCACTCTGGGGTGCTGCCTGCCTGCTATCCTATGCACACATCCAGATCTCCTGCTGTCCACCCTGTGCAAGCTTCAGGAATGGGAGAATGAGGAACAAGCAGATTCCTCCCAAGCAAACAGGTAGAATTCAAACATATAAAACTAACATGTCCCTGTGATAAGACAGAAAAAAAGAGTGATCAGGGTGATTTCACTGCTCCTTAATACAGAAAATATTAACTCCTGGACACCAGACACAGTAAGTACAGCAGTGACACACAAGAATAAGAACATGAGTGTCCCTATTCTCAAGAAAGTCACATGTTAGTGGGTGAGGGGTGAAATGCCACGTAAGTAAAATGAACGAAGCCATTTCTCACAGTGGTGGTTGATGTGAAGAATATGACACAATGGCCAAGGGGGGGGGGTGGAGAACAGACATGACCCATAGCATGTTTAGGGCATGTGGACCAAGACCTGAAGACAGGAGCCATCAAAAGCAAGGGCTAAAAGGGAGTTCCAGGCTGAGAGAGAGCACGCCCCAGAACCTCCCTCCACTTAAGGGACAGAGTGGGCCTGACTGCTGCAGCAGGGAAAGCAGCAAGTGTTGAGAGAAGAAACCAACCACATCTGCCTGAGGCTGTGGAGAGATGACGGCTGTGGAGAGACGGCTGTGGAGAGACGGCTGTGTCCTGCTCAACAGCAGAATTTTTCTTTTTTTTTTTTTTAAATCATGTGTTCGTATATTTTCAAGATTTATTTATTTTTATTTAATGTATGGATTTTTTCATGTGTTCGTATATTTTCAAAATTTATTTATTTTTATTTAATGTATGAATGTTTTCCTTCCATGAGCACCACATGAGTGCCCATTCCCCATGGATGCCCGGAGAAGGCAACAGACCCCTTGGAACTGGAGTTATAGCCGGTTGTGAGCCAACATATGGGAGCTAGGAACTGAACCTGGTTCGTCTGCAAGAGCAACAAGTGCTCTAACTGCTGAGCCACCTCTTCATCCCATGTATGGGTGTCTTGCCTGCACACAAGTCTGTGCACCACTTGTGTGCCTAGTACCCATGGAGTCCAGAAAAGACTGTGGGGTCTCCTGGAATTGGGAGTCACAGATGTTTGTGAGCTGCCACATGGGTACTGGGAATCAAAGCCAGGTCCTCTAGTAAAGCAGTCAGTGTTCTTAACCACTGAGATAACACTCCAGGACCCAAGAAGCCTTTTAAAACAAACAAACAAAAAGTAGCCTCGACAGGATGGAGGGGAGTGTGCCAGTGGCAAAGTGCCTGCTACCGTACAGCAAAAACAAAACAAAACAAACAAAAGCTTCCAAAAAATAGGACAGCAAAGGGTACTGGCTTGTATTCTCAAATAGAAACTTGGAACTGAGCTGTTACCCTGACAACAGGGAAGGTGGATCAGGAGAGGGAAACTGAGGCAGGATGTGGACACAGAGGAGGTGGACACTACAGAGGAGAGGGAATAGTGCTGTGAGGGTTGGGGAACAGCACTGAGGACTCTTAATGGGAAAGCTTCAGGATTTGCAACGAATAGAACAGGAATGAGAAATAAGACAGACAGAAGATCATATCCACAGTTCGGGCTTGTGCAAACTGAGGCTGACTTCTCTAAGAGTGGCCTACTGATGCACCACTGAGGTGGCCTGATTACAGGAAGGCCAAGTCACTCCCTGGGGGCTGCCTTCTGGAGACATGTACTGGGAAGCACAGAATATTGGGGAGCTAGGAACAATCACAGCATAGAAGGGAGATGAGGGCGGGGCCTAGGCCAGGCTAGATGCTTGGTCCTGCAGTCCACATGGTAGAACAGAGCCAGAGCCTGCTGCTGAGAGCATCACAGAGATGACACTCGACCCTCAATTCAAACTGTTCTCCTGCTTCCTCTGTGGTGACCAGCTATGACCAGAGCATCCTTCCTCAAAGCCTTAGGCTTTGCTCTGTTTCCATGAGGCCTGATCACCCACTAGGAGTCTCCTATTCCTGTCTCCTGCTACCTGGATGCATTCTGCATCTGCAGGGAGCTCATCCCCTCTTTGCAGCATGCTTCCTGCTCCCTTCCCCGCCCACCTAATGGCTGGTGTAAAAGCACGCTTGTCACCAGGGACAACACATTCACAGGCTGACTCAAAAGAAGCAGAGGACAAGTTAGATTATGGGTCTAAGCTATAGTCACCAATCTGGCTTCACGAAGAGCCTTCAACTTGGCTGGGAGTGGGGGTGGTGCTGGTGGTCTATTAAGAGAAATGATACTTTATTTTTCTTACTGTTATTTATTTGTTTATTTTTTGAGACAGGGTTTCATGTATCCCAGGCTGGCTTTGAACTCAGTATGTATTAAAGGATGACCTTGAACTTCTGATTCTCCTATTTCCCAGTGCTGAGATCACAGGTGTTCTTCAGTGCACCTGGTTTTATTGAGTGCTAGGAATTGAACCCAGGACTACATGCATGTTAGGCAAGCACTCTTCCAACTGAGCTACAGCCCCATCCAGAGGTAGTATCTTTTTTTAAAAAAGATTTATTTATTTATGTATGTATATAAGTACACTATCACTGTCTTCAAACAGCATCAGATCTCATTACAGATGATTGTGAGCCACCATGTGGTTCCTGGGAATTGAACTCAGGACCTCTGGAAGAGCAGCCAGTGCCACTGAGCCATCTCTCCAGCCTCCCAGGTAGTATCTTAACATCCACATAGCCACCTGTTTCCTTAGTTTCTCCACTGCTTAGATCCTGGAACGAGCAAGTACTCTAGCTCTAGTCCCTCAGTGTCTTCCCTCTCAACTTCAACCCCGCACCCCCCGACACACAAAACAAACAAAACTTGAATAAACAGATTTCTAAAGAAACACAGAGGGAAAAAAATGTCCAAGGAGAGTGAGCCAAGAGCCATGAGAACTGATGTCAAGAAGGGAGTCCTAATATGGTGCACAGATGGCCATCAGACTGGGAGGGAGGGCGTTCCTGACTTCAGTGGGATCAGGTTCTGTCCGAAGGTCCAGCTTCGAGGATTCAGCTGAGAGTAGAAGCTGAGGACGCAGTAAACTTCTTCTGAGAAGGCTCTCCTCAGATCTTATCAATCCAGCTTACCAAGCATGTGCTCCAAAGCCTTTACAAAGCTCAGCTGCTCGAAGGCTGGTGGAATGCCTTAGTGGATAAAATGTTCGCTGAGAACTGGAGTTTGGATCCTCAGAACCCAGGTAAAACCTCAGACATCAGAGACAAGCTGCCTGGCTAGACAACCCGGAATCAGCACGTCTGATGAGGAGGACACAGGACACAACTTAGGGCTTCCACAAGTGTGTATCTACCCACCTTCAAACAAGAATACACAAATGCATGCACAATGTGTGTGTGTGTGCGTGTGTGTGTATATGTGTGTGTGTACGTAGGGGAAGGCACCTGAGCCAGTGTAAGGTGAGCAGGCCACAGTGGTAGGCTGGGAATGAGTAAGCAAAGCACTGAGGTGTGGGAAGTGAGGGATGTGTGCCTTTGGTGGGGTACGATCACTCCTAATTAATATCTTAGGGTTTCTTTCAGGAGGTAAGAATCCATGTGACTAAGGAACCAGTCAATACAATGACTAGTTAAAAAAAAAAAGGCGTTGACACATCAAAGACTATTTTTAAAAAGTGAGTCACCATGAAATTAAGGGTCAAAAATTGCTATGTCATACCAGGAGACAAAAGGCACTTGGCTTAAGATTGAGGCAGGAGAGTCCCTGGGGCTTTAGCACACATGAGGAAGTCTGGTAGGAGCAGGCCCCCGAAGGCTAGGCTGTGGAGGTGGCACTGTTTCCACGCCTGCGTGTGTGAAGAAGCAGAGGGAATAAAGATAGACTAGGCACGTGAGGAAACTGAGAGTGAACCCTGGGAATGAGCTGTTAGGCTCCAGGGGTGTGGGAGAGACGGGACCACCCCAGGTCGTTTGCCCAGTACATGCTGGAGTGAGTGAGCAGTACTGGATGGTCCAGCCTGGGTACAAAGGATAGAAGGAAAGTCTTAGCGGGTCACTGAGGAAACAGTGGGCAAAGGCAAGGACCTGAAGCTGTCTGAGGGCATGACATGGCCCGTAAGGTGCCAGGTTTGAGGCAGACTATCATGTTTATCTAGACTGACCCCACACCCCCAAACACACACAACATCTTTGGATCTGCTTCCTCCTGTGTAGAAAGGGTAATATGGGAACGGAGTCTCGCCTGAATGCTGAGACTCATAGGTTGCTTCTTCTGTTATGTGTGTGTGCTTGTGTGTGTGCTCATGTGTGTGCATGCACGTGTGTGCACATGCGTGTGGAGGCCAGAAGACAAGCTCCAGTGCCATTCCTTATCTTTATTTACTTTTTATTTTTTGACAGGGGTCACTCACCGCCTGGAACGTGTCAAGAAGGCCAGGATGCCTGGCCAGCAAGCTCCAGGGATGGGCCTGTTTCTGCCTCCCTTTCCTCTCCTTTTAGACGTGTCCTGGGATCAAATTCAAGGCTCGTGCTTGTTAGCCACACCCTTTACTGACTGAGCTATCTCTCCCGCCCACGGCAGTTTTACTGATTTTAGAACATCTATACGCTGCACAAATCAACCATTCATTACTTAACACCCTCCACTGTGAGACTGGAGGCAGCGTGCTGGAATGAAATACTTCTGCCATCAATTTTTACACAAAATGGGAGGGACTATAAATATATTCACACCATTTTAGATTAGATTCTGTAGACAAATGAGTTTTTATACTAATCTCATGAAAAAATGCTTTAAAAAGTCATTAAGGGTGGGGAGTAAGACAGCTCGGAGGGTAAAGGCACCTGCTGCCAACCCTAATGACCTAAGTTCAATCCCCAGGACCTGCACATGGAAGAAAAGAGCTGACTTCTGAAAGTCGTCCTTTAGCCTCCCACACACAAACACATGTGTGTGCATACATGTGTGTGTGTGTGCCACTCATGGGAGGATATGTGTGCATGAGCATATTCATATATAAGCACACACCCATACAAACATACACTCACACATATGAACACATACATGTAAGAGTTTTAAAGTCCGTGCTGTGAGGGTGGTGTGTGTTAGGATGAGGTTGGTGTCAGGCTGTGTGTGTGTGTGTTAGAATGAAGGTGGTGTGAGGCCGTGTGTGTGTGTGTGTGTTAGAATGAAGGTGGTGTGAGGCTGTGTATGTTAGGATGAGGGTGGTGTGAGGCCATGTGTGTGTTTGTATGTGATTTAGGTTGATGGTGGTGTGAGTCCGTGTGCATTAGGAGTCTAGATTTTATCAAGTGAATGCAGAGAGCAAAGACATTATACATTTTTTTTTTAAGTAAACTGATGATGTCAACAGACTTCAAAGAGCCCCACTGTAATAGTGGTGAGAGGCAGTCAGATGCACATGGCAGGCACATCAGGAGAGCCTTCTAGCAAACCACGTGGGGCATGAGAAGGGTCTAGCGTGGTGCTGTGGTGCCAGGGATCTCAAGAGCAGGTTGGTAAGTTACTAAGCATGGAAGCCACACAATCCCAAATGCTATGGAGGGGAAATGCAGAGTGAGGAGGGCCGATCTGGATGTGTGTGTCGCTGTGGACTAAGACAGGCTTGGGGGACAGGTGAAGCGCGCTCCTGGGTGTGTCTGTGAGAAACGGAAGGATCTGGTTAGGTGTGGGGAGTTGAGGACTAATCGAAACTGGAACTGCAGAAGAAGGGAGTACAGATACCCTAGAACAGACAACAACCACAGTGCTGGGCGTAGCAGAAGAAGGGAGTACAGATACCC
>NW_021604579.1:3619079-3622401 GCF_004785775.1 Grammomys surdaster | reverse complement strand
AGACAACAACCACAGCGCTGGGTGTAGCAGAAGAAGGGAGTATAGATACCCTAGAACAGACAAACAACCACAGTGCTGGGCGTAGCAGAAGAAAAGGCAGCAAGCGCTTGAGACCTTTCCTCTGGTGCTGTGGCTTGAACAGGCTTTGCTCCCTCTGAAGCTCAGGCTGGAGTTCGATCCCCACAGTGAGGTACTAGAGAGGGTAGGAATTTAAGGCAACTGTAGTGGTAGAGCCACTGGGAGGTGATTAGGGCTGGCAAGGGACACCAGGGCGGAGCCCTCATGAATGGCTGGTGGCCAGAGCATAGCTCATATGTACAACTCCCACCATGCAACCCCCTGCATGGCTTCAGGACTCTGCCAGCAAAGAAGGCTGTCTCACCTGACATGGACCCCTAACCCTGGTCCAAAACCAGAAGCCAAAGGAAACCTTTATCATTTACTCATTCTATGGTGCTAAGTTAATAGCCAAGAGACAATGAAACTAGACACTTGTACCTGGCAGTTAGCCAACCAGTGACCTCAGAGCAGGTTCAAGTAAGTTACTAAGCATGGAAGCCACATAATCTTAAATATTATAGAGGGGAAATGAAGAGAGGGGAGGGCAGATCTGGAAATGTAGCTGTGGTCTAAGACACGCTTAGGGACAGGTGAAGCGTGCTCCTGGGTGTGTCTGTGAAGCTGTCTGTGGCAATGATTAGATCATGAGGACTCTGACCTATAACTGGATTAATTTCTAGATGGCTCCAAAATATGACAGTGTTGTTAGGAGGTGGTGACAGAAAAAGGTGGGGCTGCTGAAGGAAGTGGTCACTGGTACCTGTCCTTGGGTCTGTATCTGGCCCTGGTCCCTTCCTGTACTTCCTTGCTGCCTGTCCACCATGAAGAAGCTCTTGTGTCCGCACCTCCACAACCACAATGTCCTGACCCTTGAGGTGCCCAGAATTATGGAGCCAAAGGGTAACAGACTGAATCTGCTGAAACCGGGAGCCAAAAGAAATAATTTCTTTTAAGTTGTTTATGTCAGGCATTCTGTCCCAGGGACAAGAATAGCAACTAATGCAGAGTGAACATGCACCCGGCGAGTTTGGGTAATGAGATCTGTGGTGTCGCATTGCAGATGGACCAACTGAAGGCCTGGGGCAACCCACAAGTATAGAGGTTTAAACACTGGGACAGGAAAGCATTAAGGAAGTCATCCATATGTTCGGGCATTGGTCAGTTCTGAATGGGCACCAGCCAGGGAAGTTAAAAGCCAAGGAATCAGTCACCCAGCTGAAAATGGATTTCAGTTGGGAATTGGAAATCTTTCTCTGTAGGTGACCAGTAAATATTTTAAGCTTTGTTGGCTACATCAAGTCTCTGTAGAAGATATCACTTAAAGGGTACACTTAGGGGATGGAGACATGGCTCCATTTTGTGAGAGAGTATACCAGTTTTGAGGACCCGAGTTCGATTCCTAACACCCAAGTAGGGTGACTCACAACTGCAGGTAAGTACAGATCCAGAGTTCTACTTCCATATTCTGCTTCTGTAAGCACACATAACGAGATACTGAAACCATAGCTGGCCAGGTGTTACACCTGGGAGCCAGAGGCAGGTGGATCTCTGTGAGTTTGAGGCCACCTTTGTCTGCATAGACAGTTCCAGGTCATTCAGGGCTGTATAATAAAATCCTGTCTCAAAACAATAAGAAACACACATGGGGCTGGAGAAATGGCTCAGCAGTTAAGAGCACTGACTGCTCTTCCAGAGGTCCTGAGTTCAATTCCCAGCAACCACACGGTGGCTCTCAACCATCTATAATGGGATCCAATGCCCTCTTCTGGTCTGTCTGAAGACATACATTAAATAAATAAATCTTAAAAAAAAATTGGGTTAAAAAAGTGAAAAGGAAAAAAATTTAGAGAAATAATTTAATGAAAATTTCCTAAAACTTCAGGGCCTGAGTTTTTGTGGGATTCTTGTTTTTGTTTGTTTCTTTTTGCTTTATTTAAGCTTCAAAGGGTCTTTGGGGGCTGAGGAGATGGCTCAGCAAGTAAAGTGCCTACCACACAGCATGGAGACCTGCGTTTGGATCCCTGGCACTCATGTAAAAGCCGGCAGTGTTACATCTGAAACAGCACAGGCCGCCGCCACTGTTCCTGGCTGCCCACCATTAGATGGTAAAACACCACTCATTTTGGATGCAGGACACAGAGAAGTCTTCCTTAACTGACCAGGAAACCCTCTCCCTGTTGGATAAGTTACACAGTTCCAGAAGGTGCTGTACAGGCTGGTGCTGAGAGAAGAAATTGATGGTCTTCCATAGCGCTGGACCCTGCATATGCAACCTTACAAAATCTTCCTGGAAAGACTTGCCTACTGGTGCAATTGTGGCACAATGGTTACGCAGTTAACCAACTGCCTTCTGATTAGATCCAAGGTCTCCCGATACAGGGTTTCCTACGGTTGCTGTTTTGCTAAACAGTCATGCAATCAATCATGCTATCGAGCAGCCGTCCAAATATTCATGTTTACACTCATAGATTTGTGCTGCTTTCAATTTTGGCTAGAGAAATTTCTTTTTTTGCAGAGTTAGTGCAGAGACTCATAACTGGTCAAAATGCTGAAATACATATATATATATATGTATGTATAAATGTATGCATGCATGCATGCATGCATGTGTGTATGTGTATATATCAGCTGTGTCACTATATGTATGTATCAACCTTGGGGAATATCAAAGAGTAGGAGGTAAAAAGAATGTAAGAGTGGGCAGATGGGAAAGAGAGTGAAATCCTGACTCCTAGACATGAGGAGGCTGCTGCACACATTAATCTACAGCAGCTGTAGTTAGCTGCTCAAGATCAAGCCATTCAAAATTCTAGCATACAGAAGAGAGGAGTCTTTGAGGGCCTACCCTTGGTGGAGGACCATTGGTGGGTGCTGAGGAAGAGCCATATCCCATGCTCCTTGGGAATACGGCTGATGGTAGGTTGTCCATGCTTCAGTGGATGGCTCCACAGAAGGCAACACTAATTGGACTAAGTGACTTACCAGTAACAACAAAATGAGCAGGTGCGGTTGGGAGGGGCACGGAGTGGGAAGGCATGGAGTGGGGGTCACCGAGGAGGAGGGCATGGAGTGGGGGCACTGAGGAGAAGGACATGGAGTGGGGGCACTGAGGAGGAGGAGGACATGGAGTGGGGGCACTGAGGAGGAGGAGGACATGGAGTGGGGGCACTGAGGAGGAGGACATGGAGTGGGGTCACCGAGGAGGAGGGCATGGAGTGGGGGCACTGAGGAGGAGGACATGGAGTGGGGTCACCGAGGAGGA
>NW_021604579.1:3614579-3618679 GCF_004785775.1 Grammomys surdaster | reverse complement strand
GGGGTCACCGAGGAGGAGGGCATGGAGTGGGAGCACTGAGGAAGGAGTTGGTGATGGACGGATACACTCAATGTATTATATACATATACTTTTAAAGAATGAATATTTTTTAAAAACTGAAAACAAAACACTAGAAGAGATTACCCGTAAGAGATTGAGCAGCTACAGTGATAGGCCTGGGGCTTTAAGTCTAATTGACCTGGTTTCCTCACATACAGATAACCCACAGATGTGTACAAACAAGGCCAAAGAAAGGGTCTACCAGCAACCCGGATGTCTTCCATTTTATCACACTAGCTGAATGGCTTATGTAATACTGTCTTGCATTAATTTTATAGTTTTTGTTTTAGATGAGCTTTGGTACGTCTTTATGTTTTTTCTTTTCTTTTCTTAGATATTTTCTTTATTTACATTTCAAATGTTATCCCCTTTCCTGGTCCTCTCCCCCCCCCCCCAGATCCCCTATCCCCTCCCCCTCCCCCTGCTTCTATGAGGGTGTTCCCCCACCACCCACCCATCTAAATTTTATTTTATGTGTGTGTATAGGTGTTTTGTCTGCATGTATGTCTGGGAACCACTATAATTGTTTTACATATCCAAATAATGTCTCCAAGAATAACAGATAGAGGTAAAGAGATGGCTCTTGTACAGGAGTTGGGTGGGTGTAATTCCCAGCACCCACATAAGACAGCTCATGACTCCCTGCAGCTACAGTGCTATGGTATTCAACGCCCTCTTCTGGCTTCTGAAGGTATTGCCTGCCTGTGGGACACAAAGACAAGCAGGCACACACCTGTACATATAAATGAAAACAAATCAATTTTAAAAAAATTAAATATCGCCGGGCAGTGGTGGCACATGCCTTTAATCCCAGCACTTGGGAGGCAGAGACAGGTGGATTTCTGAGTTCGAGGCCAGCCTGGTCTACTGAGTGAGTTCCAGGATAGCCAGTGTAACACAGAGAAACCCTGTCTTGAAAAAAATTAAATATCAGAAAAAAAGATAAACAAAGAACAAAAAAGCAAATATTTGGCCCTTGCTTGGAGGAAGCTCTATGGCACTATGGAAAGAAATTTGAAAGAAAACCATAATTTTTTGAGTATGGTTTAGATATTAGAAGACATTAAGATATTATTAGACATGTAAGACAGTAACATGGTCCCTTAATTTTACTTTGTAATTTTTAGATAATATATATATTATCCACAATGGGCAGAAGAGGGCATCAGATTCCACAGAACTGGAGTTACAGAAAGTTGTTAGCTACCATGTGGGTGCTAGAAACTGAGCCTGGACTCCCTGGAGGAGCACTCTCTGAGCATCCTCTCTAGTCTCTGGTTGCTTTATTTTATAAAGCTGTATGCATTAGAGATGCCCCCCAAGTATGTGTGAATAAAATGACATGTTGCCCAGGATTTGTTTTAAAATCCAAATACTAAATGGTAGGAGTGTCTGCAAGAGCAAGACCTGTATCATATACACACCAGGGGCCCTGGGATAGGGAAGATGCTGAAGTCTCCGCCTCTGACATCCTGTCCTCCAGCTGGGAGAGAAATGCAGAGACCCACATCAGAGAATCTAAAGAGCAGGGTATTACCTCGTTGTCGTGAGAGACAAAGAAGGAACAAATGGAACAGTACTCAAAAAGATTTTTATATTTTTTTCTAAGAAATCTCCAGTGCCTATTATAACATTTCCACTTAAAAAGGGATGACACACAGCTCTCAGTGGCCCAGCTGATCACTGAAAAGTAGGGACAGGTGGCTAAGTATCAAGAGAGGGAGCCATGAGGAGAAACCACAGTCATTCACTGTAAGGAGGAGGGAAGCAGGAGCAGGGTAGGGAAGGTAAGAGGATGTGTCCATTTTAGGGGCTAGTCTGGGAGTTCCTCAGTTTGTCTGGTGGCTATTCTTGATTGTCAACTTGACTACATCCAGAACTAACTAAAACCCAAGTGGCTGGGCACACCTGTGAGACTTTTCTTTTTGGTTTTTCAAGACAGGGTTTCTCTGTGTAGCCCTGGCTGTCCTGGAACTTGCTCTGTAGACCAGGCTGGCCTCGAACTCAGAGATCATCCTGCCTGTGCCTCCTGATTGCTGAGATTAAAGGTGTGTGCCATCACCACTTTTCTAACCTGGCACATTATTTTTTATGGAGGGTCATAATATAGATGGTTTCCACCTAAAAACTGTTCTGTCAGGGTTAAGAAGATTTTTGCCTGGACTGTTAAGCAAATGTGTATTTTATATTCATTTTGGCCTTACTATCTTCAAAGCAGAAGTTTTGGTAACTCAAACTAAAAAACACATTTTGGTCTTTGATAGTAAATACTTTATATTGAAAAGGGATTATTATTAAAAAAATCTCTTGAGATTTATATAAAAATATACTTTAACCAATAATATAACCTGTTTTGAGAACAAATATTTAGACAACTGCATATATACTACACACACCATAAGTAAAGATCAGTGCATGCAGTAGTCCACTAAATCCTTTTTATTACATGTATGTATCTGTTTGGGGGCAGCTGTGCTATGACGTGCCTATAGAGGTCACATGACAGCCTTCAGGAGTCAGTATGCTCCCCTACAGCACGGTCTTGGGAACTGAACTCGAGCTGTCAGGCTTGGTGGCAAGCTCCTTTACCCACTGGTCCATGTCACCACTCAAGTCCACCAAGTGTTCTATTTTTGAAAATAAAATTATTCCTATGTATCTGTGTCTGTCTGTATCTGGGTATAGGTATATCACATACATAGGTGTCCATGGAAGCCAAAGAGGGTGTCAAATCCCCGGCAGTTAGAGTCACAGGAGGTTGAGCCACCTGATACGGGTCTTGGAACGGAACTTAGGTCCTCCACAAGAGTAAACAATGCTTGTAACCACTGAGCCACCTCTCCAGCCCCCACAAGTCTATTGTATTTCTTAATGTTCCTTTGTAGTCTCTCCCACTCACTCCCAGTTCACCTTTTTTCTGAGACAGGGTCTCTCTGTATAGCTCTATCCTTGAACTCCCTCTGTAGACCTCTGGCCTGGAACTCAGAGCTCTGCCTGCCCCTGCCTCCGAGTCCGGGATTAAAGGTGCACGCCATGACCGCCTGGCCAGTTCTCCTTTTGTAATCCTCTGTAATAGCAGATCTGTTTTCTGTCTAATTTCACATAAAAATGATATGATTTTTACTGCTGAGCAATATTCCATTCTATTCTAATTTTCTCACCTATTTATGTATTTATGGACCTTGAGATGGTTTCTAATAGTGTAGTATTAGAAACAAGACTTCTGTGAGTCAGCGCGCTAAGCCCTATTGGGGCTTATGGTCTAGTTTCCTCTGGATGAGTATCAATGAACGGAAAGTATGCACAACGTGACGTGTGTACTCCTGCCATATTAAGAACACGAGGAAAACACTTCCTAAAGTAGTTGCATAACATTGTTTTGTCCTGATCTCCGCCAGAGCTGAGAGTTTCAATGGGAGTACAAGCTCATCAGTAGTGTGTGGCCAATTGTTAAAATGTTAACCCTTCTACCAAGCATGGGATTGTAGTTCGTGTTGCTGCATCACTGAAGACTAAAGAGTTAAACTACGAAAGGCTCAGTAGATGTGGTGGTATTTGCACAAATCTGTGGTATACTAGAGTTGAATGCTTAGCTTTAAATGGGTGAACTGTATGGTATATAAATTATACTTCAAGAATGCTGTTATCAGTCATACTTGGTGTTCCAGGCCTATAATTCCAAGTACTCAGGAAGCGTCCAAGTTCAAGGCCTGCCCAGGCTATAGAGCAAATTCAAGGCTAACCTGGGCAACTTGACCCTGTCTCAAAATAAAACATGTTTTCACAAGAAGGTTGGAGATATAGCTCAGCGGATTGCTTACCTTGCAAGTGTATCCTTGCAAGGAATCCTTAGTACCAAAAGGAGGAGGGGCACCTAGCCTCATAGAAACACTGCTCAGGATGGGTCACGGAGGCTGGCAAAGGACAAGCTTCCTTTGCCCACACTTTATATGTGGATCTTTGTTGTTTGGATCCACAAAGGGAAGGAAGGAAGGAAGGAAGGAAGGAAGGAAGGAAGGAAGGAAGGAAGGAAGGAAGGA
>NW_021604579.1:3605832-3614569 GCF_004785775.1 Grammomys surdaster | reverse complement strand
GGAAGGAAGGAAGGAAGGAAGGAAGGAAGGAAGGAAGGAAGGAAGGAGGAAAGGAGACAGCACATTCCTTATTTAAGACTACACTGAGGAGGGGGCTGGAGAAGGGCTCAGCAGCTATGAGCATTTGCTGCTCTTTCAGATGACTGGGGCTTGGTTCTCACACCCATGAAAGGGGGCTCATGACCACCCACAGGAAACAACTTCACACAACCACAACTCCAGCTCCAGGGGGTCCAAAGCCTTCTTATGGCCTCTGTGGGCACCTGCATTCACACGGACAACACCCCCCCCACACACACATGTACACCTACACACAATTAAAAACAAAATTAATTTTAAGAATTAGGACTAGGCAAGAAAGGAACTTCTCCTAATCTTTAAACCAGAAATCTCACTAACTCAATAACTAAACTTTTGCGTCTCAAGATGTTGTAAACTGGAAGTTCACAGATGTATCAAGTTTAACCCACAGAATGTTTGGAAAATTCTGAATTTGTTAACATTTATAAGTCAGGATATTTCAAAAAACAATTCCTGTTTCTAACTTCTGGGGGTGGGGAGAAGATTCTGACAACCAGGCAGAGTGCTGGTTTTACTCAGCAAGGATTAATGGATTTTATCCTTATAAACTGGTGTCCAGGGTATTCATAGGGTAGGCCAGCTGGTTCTTACTCTAAGACCAGGGAAGAGAACATGCCAGAATCAGGGAGACAAGCTTGGTGGAAGAGGGGCTGGAGGAGGTGGAGGGTCAGCATCTTCAGAGCCACACTGAGATGCCCCGTCTGCTCTTTCACAGCGTTTCTGCCTTCTCCCTGGAGAGTTACTACAGACCTAACTACACACTTGTTTGTGTCTGACGTTGGTTTCCTAGTGGAGACTGAAAACTCTGAGCATCATAGAATATCCTTTTTATAATACAGTGTTCTCCCCTTAGCCACAATTTCACTTTCTGTGGCTTTAGCTGCCCATAGTCAACAGTGACTTGAAATTGTGTGATGGAAAATTCCAGACATAACTATCCCTTGAGTTGTAAACTTCCATGTTCCCAAGTAGTGTGATGAAATCTCTCGCTGCCTCCTTCCATCTGTGCTCTCTGCCGCTGGGGATGTGAACTGCTTCTTTGTTGAAAGTGACTGCACTGTATGTGCTACCCTCCCTACAGGAGCACAGTAGTGTCCACGCTGTATGTGCTACCCTCTCTACAGGAGCACAGTAGTGTCCACGCTGTATGTGCTACCCTCCCTACAGGAGCACAGTAGTGTCCACGCTGTATGTGCTACCCTCCCTACCGGAGCAGAGTAGTGTCCATGCTGTATGTGCTACCCTCCCTACCGGAGCAGAGTAGTGTCCATGCTGTATGTGCTACCCTCCCTACAAGAGAAAGCTGTACCCTGGTTCTCAGAGCGATTGTCGCAGAACTGTAGTGCCTGGGTCCAAGTGATTCATTTCTCTTAGTCTTTGCCCCCAGATGTGTAAGTAGTGACACAGGAAATGCTAATAATGTATGGCCATAATTATTTTACTTTCCTAGTTATTATTGTTAATCTCTTACAGTGCCAAACTTGTAAATTTTTATCACAGGAATGTATCTGTAGGAAACCCCAATATATTATAGGGTTTTATACAAACTTCCAGAGACCCCCTGCAGTTGCATCAGTTGGTACCCTATAGCATATCTCCCATGGATATGGGGATTATTCAGCTCTTCACTGAGAACCATACCTGCCACCCAACACACACCCTACAAATATCTACTGACAAAGGAGTGAGCGAACGAGCCGATGACAAGACGACAAGACAGGAACTAGGGAATCTAAGAAACAAACATCCTACTACTGCCTTTTACACTGTAAATCAAAGGACACAATTCTACACAGTCACAACACTTAACAGCTGCTGTCTTACAATAGCCAGATATTACCCTGGGGATATGGGGCTGGACTTCCACACAGACATTAGTCATAGTTTTCCTTCTCCTGGGGGTTACACATACTAGGCCTTCAGTCCAACCCTCACTTAGTTCATACTCAGCAAGACAAAAGTCCTGACTATCCCAGAAGGAAACCTACTGGGAGAATCTCCTAGACACCTGCACATGCTACAAAGTGGCGGACTTCTGGAAACATCAACACTTTCCACAACAACAGGACATAAAACTGTTCATTCTCCCATCTGTGTAATGAAACAAGAACAGGTTGTCACAAGCCCCCAAGGACTGGATGTTCCCACACACACACTCGCATGTATCACACTGCCTTCTCCCCCACCACATCTTTCCATCTTCTTTTCCTCTTCTTTGGGCTCTAGAAGAGCTTCACCCTGACCTTGGCTGTTTTGTCTCGTGAGCCTCTCTGACTTAGGAACACCACTCACTCTGTTTTATTTTGCTCCTGTCAGAGCCTTTTTTGGAGTCTGGGACACTGTTTGGAGCACACTCTGCAAGTGTGGGTTTCCTGGCCAACCCTCGGTGCTTGGAGTCAGGTTAAGCATCCCAGCAGGGCAGCTGGAGCAGCTCTGTGCTTCATGCTCCAGCCTCTCTACAGAAGGCTCACCGTGACAGGATGTCCTACCACCACTGGCGATGGTAAATTTGATCATCTGCTAACTACTGAACCACAGAACATTTCATCCTCCTGGAGACTAGTAAGTAACTATTAAGTAATTCATGTAAGAGTTAATAATTTCTTTAGCCTGAAAATGGCACTCTTCTATGTAGAATAACCTTGTCTTTTAGAACCAAGCTGAGATGGTTTATAGAATATCAAAAACTGCAATTTCCTTACATTCTGTAAAGAAAAATGTTAGCTGGGCTTGGTGTCGGTGTCATATGCCTGTAATTCAAGCACTTGGGGAGTGGGGGCTGAGAGGATCAAACCTCAAGACTACCCTCAGCTTGACAGTGAGGTACCAGTGTTGGTATCAAATGTTGGTTCCTCCTGCCCAGTGTGTAGGAGGCCCTAGGGTCTACCCTCGGCACCCCAAAAAGAAAAGGTTAAAAGTTAATCTGTTGAATCAATAATAATGCTCATCCTGAAAGTCAGATGTCACAGAGCCCTGGCTCTCAGGACACTAGTACAGAGACCATCCACAATGCAGGATTAAAAGAGGACTGCCTCTCCTGGTACAGTGTCCAGTGGCCGCCTAGAGGAGAGGACAACGGTGCCTATGTCCACTGCTGAAACCGACAGTCTCCAAAAAGCAAGGAGGGGTGTCCATCTGTCTATGGAAAACTTTTCTTGAAATTGCCAGATTAGTTTCATCATCCTAACTGTAACAACCATGACCTGGATAGGACAGGCGTGGCCACACATATACAAGAAAGCTGAGGACTGGTTCCAGGGCTCATGTAGTCTGGTCAAGTGCTCTACCACTGAGTCACATCCCCATATAAACAGAGGGAACAAACGAAATGGCTGGGGACGTAGCTTGGTTTGAAGACTGATCTTCTAGCTTACATGAAGGTTTGCATTTGAGTCCTAGAACCACATACACCAGGCATGGTAGGAAAAAAAAGACCTGTAGTCAGAGACAAGAGGATCAAAAGGTCAGGGTTAATCTCAACTACATAAAAGCTTGAGGGTAGCCTGGTACACATGAGGTTCTATGTTTAATGCACACGAGAATTTGAATTTGAGTTCTCATCTGATTTTTAGATCCTAAGTCAAAAGTAGTTTCAAGGAGTTGGAGAGTAGGCTCAGAGGTTAAGAACATTGGCTGCTCTTCCAAAGGATCTGGGTTTGATTCCCAACACCAACATGGCAGCTCACAATGGCTCTGAAACTCCAGTTCTAGGGCATGTGATGCCCTCTCTGGCTTCCATAGGCACGGAACTCACACGTGGCGCACAGATACACATGCAGGCAAACAACCATACACAGAAAATAAGAGTGGTTTAATTTATAGTAGTTAAAAAAAAAAGTCACCCACTGGCTTTACTGTTTAAGTGTGAAGCATTCTAGGAATTAAGTTTATGGCTCATGGGGAAAAAATATCCCTTAATTCCCATTTTTGTTTTTTTAACCAGCCAGCTATTGATAACAGACATGTTGAGGCCCTTATTTTGAAGATAAAATATATTCACAGCTTTTACTGGTATGCCAATAAAGGATTAAGTTTATTGCCCAAATGGAACAATCTAGAAGAAAGAGGAAAGTAGAAGTGTCAGGGAGAGGGAAATCCATGACTGGAGAGGGACGACCCTCAGCCTGGGTTCTATAATTGGAAGAGGTAAGGCAGCGAGCCCTCACGCTCAGGACCCTCCCTCATGGGTAGCATTGGTCTCCATCTTGGAAAACAGGGCTGCAAAGGCCGACAGAGACAGAGACCCAAAGTGCCACGAGAGGAGATCCTGCTGGAGGCCGGGCCTCAGGACGCTCTCCGGCTCAGAGCCTGGGCCTCATGGGACTTACTATTTTATGCTTTTGGCACAGGGCCTATCAGCAGCAGGGATTTTGAAATGTTTGCTAAACTGAGTGATTTCTTCTTCTTTTGAAACGACTGGAAGCAAGGCAAGATTCCTTCAGACCCTTGTCTGTCCAAACCATTTGCATGCCTGTTCTCATCTCCAGGGTAGTTTACAGTCCAAAACTGTGGCCTTTCAACAGGACACACCCTTCATTACTTTGTCCCTGGCATGGACTGAACCTCAGCAAGTCATGATAAGGTGTTCTTCCCTCCTGTTCCTGACTTCTAAATGCTCTGCTGACTGCTCTTCCACAGAACCTGGGTTTAATTCTCAGCACCCAACATGGTGGCTCACAGTTGTCTGTAACTCCAGTTTCAGGGGATTCAATGCCCTCTTCTGGCCTTTGCAGGCACTGCATGCACACAGTGCATAAACATACATGCAAACAAAACACTTTATATCTAAAATATAAAAAGACACTTTAAAAAAAATCTATTGTTTGTGTTAATTTTCTCACAGAAAGGCCTGAGCTGTTCAAGTTTCTCTCACCCTCTCCCCACCCCCTATTTCTATCCCCTTCATTATTTTCTTTTTCTTCTTCTCCTTCTTCTTCTTCTTCTTCTTCTTCTTCTTCTTCTTCTTCTTCTCCTCCTCCTCCTCCTCCTCCTCCTCCTCCTCCTCTTTTTCCTCCTCCTCCTCTCCCTCCTCCTCCTCTTCTCCTCCTTCTTTTCTTCTTCTCCTCCTTCTTTTTCTTCTTCTTCTTTCCTTCCTTCTTTCTCCTCCTCCTCTTCTTCTTCCTCCTCCTCCTCCTGTCTTTTAAAAGGGCTCTACCTGGCCCACGCTGGCCTAGAACTTGCTGTGCAGTTGAAAATGACCAGGAACTCCTGATCCTCCAGTCCCTACCTCCCCAGTGCAGGAACTTCAGGTATGCATTACCATGCCTGTTTTTTCAGGGTACCAGGAATTGAACCTAGGGCCTGGTGTATGCTAGACAAGCACTCTACCAACTGAGCTGTTTGACAGCCACAGAGATTTCTACTTCAAGCATCTTTTGATTTTTGTGCTTGTAAGTTATGGGTCGCTTACTATCCTGGTGGGAAGTTCAAGTCTGGGGCCCATTGTGGCCCATCAGTGTGCTTATACTTGTTTCTCTGTCTATAAAGGCAGCAAGAGGTCAGTCCCAAGCTGCAAGTGTCCTTTTACTTCAGAGTCTGCTACACAGATGCAAATGTCTCGGTATACCATCCCACCCATCTTACTCAGTGCCTGATCCTCATTCCATTCCCTTATGACTGCATGAGCTTGAGAGAGCAGAGACTGTAAAGGAAGTAAGAGAGAATGCATGGAAGCCAGCCTGGAGCTTCTCTAATGGGAACCAAATAAATATTAGGCCCCTTCCCCTTGTTTCAGTGCACCGGGCTGAACATCCAAGAGGGGTTTTAAGTAGCATCTCTGTTTTACTTTCAAAACTTTACAAAATCTACCCACTGAAAGTTTGGTTGAATGTGTGTGTGCTGTATATATGTGTATGCTAGAGTGTGAGAGAGAGAGAGAGAGAGAGAGAGAGAGAGAGGAGAGAGAGAGAGAGAGAGAGTATGTACGTATGTATGTGTGTACTGGCACACTCCATCTTTTTTTTTTTTTTTTTTTTTTTTGACACAGGGTCTCTCACTGAACCTAGAGATTGCCAATTAAGGTAGCCGACCTGGCCGAGAGCTCTAGGGACCTCCCCACCTCTGGCTGGCAGCACTGGGATTTCAGACACAGACGCCTGCTCACTTGTATGTGGGTCTTGGTGCTTGCACAGCAGGTGCTCAGCCCACTGAGCCATCCCCCCAGCTCATCTGCTTGAATTTCCAGATTCTCCTTTGCAGGCTGGAGTTCTCCACTAGTGCCAGCAAGAAAAAATGTAGAACTTTATTTACTTACTTCAAAAAATAATTTTGCAAGCTGGGTGTTGTAGTACACACTTAGGAGGCAGAGGCAGGTGGATCTCTGTGAATTGGAGGCTAGCCTGGTCTACAGAGCAAGTTCCAGGTCAGCCACGGATACACAGTGAGACTCACCTAAAAACATTTTTTTAAATCTGTGTATATGCATGATAAACGTGCATGTGTGCATCCATATTCCTGTAGAGAGAGTGTGTGTGTGTGTGTGTGTGTGTGTGTGTGTGTGTATGCACACACACAGGTGTCCATGCTTGTATGGGCCCAAAGTCAATGTTGGAGTGTTTTAGGGTTTCTATTGATGTGATAAAAACTGACCAAAAGCAACTTGGGCAGGAAAGGGTTGACTTCAGCTTAAAGTTCCACATCACAGTCCATCACTGAGGGAAGTCAGGGCAGGAACTCAAGCAGGGCAGGAACTGATGCAGAAGCCATGGAGGGAGGAGAGCTGCTTACTGGCTTGTTCATGGCTTGCTCAGCCTGCTTTCTTACAGCATTCTGGACTATCTTCCAGGGGTGGCCCTGCCCACAGTGAGATGGACCCTCCCATATCCATCATCAATCAAGAAAGTGCACCTTAGGCTTAACCACAAGCCAATCTGGTAGAGGCATTTTCTCAATTGGGGTTCCCTTCCCAAATGACTCTAGTCTGTGTCAGGTTGACATCCATAGCCAGCACACTCTTCAATGCTTTTTTTTTTTTTTTTAAATGAGTCAGGGTCTCTTGTTGAACCCAGAGCTCATGGATTCCAGCAAGAGTAGCTATCCATCCAGCTTGCCCTGGGGATCCTGTCTTGGCCTCCCAAGTGCTGGAATTACAAGGCGCTTCCACGCCTGGCTGGCTTTTATGTGAGCTCTGGGGATCTGAACTCCAGTCCTTACATTCTGATGAGCCATCTCTCTAGTCTAGTAAATACTGGATTTTCTTAAATTGATTCATATATACAAATTCTCAGACCTTTTTGGCATGAATTTGTTCACAGTATCCCTGTTGTCTGTAAAAGCCTGCAGCTTTTGTGGCGCTCACTTGTTCCTTTCCAGCTGCTCCTCCTCCCCCAGCTCCTCTGTCATCTGCTCTGCCAGGGATTTCTCAGTTTTATCGCTCTCTGGAGAGACGTCTTCCTTTGGTGGTCTTCTGTAAAGTGTGATCTCTTTCCTTCTTACCAAATTCCCTCCTTATTTCCTCCTTTGAGTTTAAGCTGCTGTAGTTTTTTTTTTTAACTTAAAAATAAGTTAGAGACTTAGATTTATTTGTGTGTATCTGAGTTAGTGACATGTACAGGTGCCCAAGGAGGCGAGAAGAGGACACTGGATGCCCTGGAGCTGGAGTCTCAGGCTGCCATGCAACTGAGGGAGGTGGGTGCTGGGAACTGAGCTCACTCAGGTCCTCTGGCAAAGTGGCAAGAGTTCTTAATCACTGAGCCATCGCTCCAGTCCTTACGGGTTTGGTTTTTTTAATCTTTATTTTGTTTTCTGTACGTGGGTGTTTTTGCTACATCTCTTTCTGTGCACCACATGCGTGCAGTCCCCATGAAGGCCAGAAAAGAGCATCATATTCCCTGAAACACATGTCTGTGAGCCGCCATGTGGATTTTGGAAATCAAACTGGGGTCCTGTGGAAGAGCAGCCAGTGCTGAGACATTGATTCTTAAGTAACCTAGGTGGGCTTCAAATGTGTAATTCTCCTGCCTCAGCCTTTGAAGTTCTAGGATTACAGGCCTGCATTACCATGACTATTTTCTATCTTCTTGAAATTGATGTTTAAATGACTGACTGTTTTCTAATAAATACAATTAACTCTATAAATTTTCCCTTAAGGTTATTATTAGCTTTACCCAAATTCTAATATGTAATATTCTCATAATTACTTAGTTGAAAGTATCTTCTAATTTACATGATGCTTTCCATTGGTCCAATGATGAGACATTTACTGATTAACTGCAAACACACAGAGAGAGGGCTAGCTACTTTTCCATAATAGGATCCACCTGTGGTCAGAAACATACTTGCTATCAGTTCTGGGAAGCCTGCTTTATGCAGTATCTGCGGCCTCCCTTTCATTTACTGGGTAAGGTCTAAGCCCTTTGTTGTGATACAACTCTTTGTCACCCAACTTACTCCCTGTTCACTCTGAGTGCCAGCAGCCACCCATCCTGTGTGCCAACCGGCTCAGGTCCTCCTGAGGCCGCTTCTCTCACCTAGCACCTTGGCCCACATCCACTCTCCATCCTTCCTGTCTGTGGGGCTTGCTCTTGCACTGCTGAGATCCCATCACGGCAACAAAAGCACATGGGAGGTTCACATCATGGAGGCCAGAGCATGAGACAGAGGGGCAGAGATGCAGAGGGGCAGAGATGCAGAGGGGCAGAGGGGGAGAGGGGGAGAG
>NW_021604579.1:3587188-3605732 GCF_004785775.1 Grammomys surdaster | reverse complement strand
AGAGGGGGAGAGGGGGAGAGGGGGAGAGGGGCAGAGGGGGAGAGATGCAGAGGGGCAGAGGGGCAGAGATGCAGAGGGGCAGAGGGGCAGGGGGCAGAGGGGCAGAGATGCAGAGGGGCAGAGGGGCAGAGGGGCAGGGGGCAGAGGGGCAGAGGGGCAGAGGGGCAGAGATGCAGAGGGGCAGAGGGGCAGAGATGCAAAGGGGCAGAGGGGCAGAAGGGGAGAGAGGCAGAGGGGCAAAGGGGCAGAGGGGCAGAGGGAGAGAGGGGCAGAGGGGCAGAGGGAGAGAGGGGCAGAGGGGCAGAGGGAGAGAGGGAGAGAGGGAGAGAGGGAGAGAGGGAGAGAGGGAGAGAGGGAGAGAGGGGCAGAGAGAGGCAGAGGCTGTTCGTGTTACATCACAGTGCAGCACAAAGCAGGAAGCAGGAACAAGGTGGAGATCCTCCCTCAAAGGCCACCCAAGGACCACGTACTCCCTTCTGACTCCCTCGGACTCTCTCGCCTGTCAGTCTGTCCTGCTGTTAACCTCCTCCTTCACTGCAAAGCAAACTGTATTTCTTTCGTGCTGTAAATCCTCTCGTTGGCTGTTCCCTCCTAACTCAGTAACCGTAGTGCGCGACTGAGCTGTAGTTATGCCATCTCATGAACGTATTCTAAGAGCACTCCTAGTGCTAAAGCTATCTAGGGTAGGACTGGTCTCTGGACCAGCCATACGCTCCTATACAGTATGACCCGGAGCTAAAGGTTAGCTGTCAGGACAGTTAGCTAACCGTTACCGCTCTGCTTCTGTAAACAATGCTTGCTTTCTGTACAGTCACAATTATATCTTAATTGTTGGGGTTTTTTCCCTCTTAACAACTGAAACCAACTGGAGGCTGGGGCTGCTTCCCACTTATCAGTTTGGGACAGTCCCACCACGTGGTTAGTAAAGACTCCACTCATCTTATTCAGGCCTCTTGGGAGTTCCTCTCTTCAGGTACCCTACAACAGAACAAACTCAGCATCCCATATAAGAACAGCCTTTCCAGGTCCTTGCACCTCATGCCTGCTCTTCGATCTGTCTAGCACGCACCCGGCCTTATTCACTCCCCTGTAAGTCCGGGCTTGAGCTGTGGGCTCCAAAAAGCCTGTCCTGTGCCCCCCTCCCCCAACTATGTCTCTGGGTCAAATGAACCATTCCTTAGATGTTCCTTTTAAAATATCAAATAAAGGCGACTGCAGACATTCTTCAAGGTTGATTCGCATGACAAGGGCCGCCATGTGTTTCCCAATCTTAGCTCTCAGAACACCAACTGCGCTTAGGTTTTTAAAAGCTTACTTTTCTTAATCAGACTGCAGTTTCCTCAAAAGGAGAAGCAAACTCTAATGTAATTCTGGTTTCACAAATTAGGTCAAATCAATTTTGATCTTAAAAATGACTGCCCTAGTCATACAGACTGACAGAGTAACTTGTTTAGTGATGGATGTGGGATGGAATTTGCTGAGAAAGTAAGGGAACATATCCCCAGTCTTCAACTCCAGACACTATTATCCTAGTACTTGGGAGGTGGTGGCAAGAAAACCAAGAATAGGGAATTCAAGGCCATTCTTGGCTTCAAAGCAGGTTTGAGCCCAGCCTGGGCTACATGAGCCCAAGTCTTCAAACAAGCAATAAAGAAAATGATAATTGCCAGGCAGTGGTGGTTCACGCCTTTAATCCCAGCACTTGGGAGGCAGAGGCAGGCAGATTTCTGAGTTCGAGGCCAGCCTGGTCTACAGAGTGAGTTCCAGGACAGCCAAGGCTATACAGAGAAACCCTGTCTCAAAAAACCAAAAAAAAAAAAAGATAATTAATTAATTAATTAATTCTAGGCACTCAAATAGAAATTAGAAATACACAGACGACCACAGCCACCACCTCCTCCTCCCCCTCCCTCATTTCCTGTTCCTCCTCTTCTTCTTCTTCTTCTTCCTCTTCCTCCTCTTCCTCCTCCCCCTCCTCTTCCTCCGCCTCACAGGTCCCTCACAGACAGCACTGGGACCTGAGAAACCTCCTAAGATTCCACTCACCTGGAGCACTTCCCCCAGGTCCCTAGTGGCCACACCACCTGTCACAGCACAGCTTTCTCAAAGTCTTCCTTAAGCTGACTTCTTCCTCACCTCTAAAAACCCCCTTCTTACTTGGTCTTGTCCTCAGTTTCTTCCTGTGACCCTCAGGTATGGTTCTACAAGACATCTTAGCCCAGATGCCTCTCTCCTCTCACACCCATTGGGATGGACCTGCCTAAATAAGAAACTGTCCTGGGCAGTAATCCTCCTTGACTGACAGATAAGTAACTGAGAGCTCTTCTGGGCTTCTCTAGCCCCAGAGCTCCGTGGGTGGTATCCACCTGAATTGAGCAAGGTACTGTCAGCACTATGTGCATGAATGTTTCCTTGTAATCCAAGATCCCCCGATTGTCATCATGTCACCTGCTGGAGTTGAGGGAAAGAGATTAGCTAGTTCTCACAGTTTCCTGACAAGCTTGGAGCTTTTCAATCTAAAAATAAATACTTGCACACGAATGCAAACACACGCCCATGCAAACACACACAGTCAAACACATTCACGCATGCACGTACACAACATGAAACTGTTTTGCCTCTTTTTGTCTCCCTACAGCTAAGAATCTTTGAATTAGTTTTGTATCTTTATATTCATTTTATATTCTTTCCTTCTATTTCTTCTCTCTGGTATAATTTAGTAGCTCTCCGTAGCCTTTTAATTTCATTTTTATTTTTTCCCCTCTGTCTTTTTAAATGTCCCTAGGTAAGGAAAATGATGAAGTTATGTTGGTAGTGACTTAAGCTTATGGCTTTAATGAATCTAAAATGTAGTTTTTAAAGTACCCTTTGGTGATTTAAAAAAAAAAAACCTACCCTCCAGCTATGAACCATGCAGTATGAACCATGCAGTACTGTAGCAGTGAGAACCACATGGTCTTCCTGTCTTCCCTCTGCTAGGTGGGACCATGTGAAGCACATGATAGCTAGACCTGATTTGTTCAGACCCGATTCCTAAGCACCCAGATAAAAGCTGGGCACCACCCTCTATAATCCCAGCACTGGTGAAGCAGACACAGGAGAATCCCCAGAACTGGAAGGCTCCAGGTTCAGTGAGTGAGAGGTTCCAAAGGGGAGAATGACTGAGATAGTTGGTGTCAACCTGTGGGCTCCACACGCCTGTGCATGTGTAAAGGTGTGTATGCATGTGCACATGCTCCCCACCCCCATCCAAAGCCATCTTTTTTTGTACTAGCCATGTGTTACAGCTGGAAAATAGTTAATTCCCAGCAGGTTCATGTCCTACAAGCTCTATTCCCAACACACTAGTACTGAGAAGTAGGTGGTGGGGCAATTTAAGAGGTAGAGCCTATTGAAGGGGCAATTAGGTTTTAAGAGTACCATCTTCTCGAGGGGTTAATGCTTGCCAAAGAGAACATGTAATAATGCAAACCTGGGAGTCCAGAGTGTTAAAGCACTATCTTGATCCCAGCACTCAGGACAGAAGGCAGACAGAGCTCTGTGAACTAAGGCCAGCTTGGTTTACCTGTCCAGTTCAAAACCATCTCTCAGTAAGTAGTCATGGACAATCTTGAACTTCTGTTCTTCCTGCCTCCTTACCACCACGCCTGGTTTAGCTGGTGTTGGGGACTGAATACTGGTTTTCAGACATGCTAGGTGGGCACTCTCGATCACCTGAGCTGCAGCTCCGACCCTGAAAACTTTGATCCCACACTAAGTATTTTGTCATAGAAATGTAAATGGATTAGATACCACCTTCCTCATTCCCCTTTCAAGGGACTTGAACACCATGGCAGAGCTACAGGACACTGCAGGATGCTACTCAAATGTCCCTTGAGAAACAAGATCTGCTCACCAGCTGCTGTGATCATGGTGGCCAGAAATCCCCCAGCTGTCAGCACTCCGGACTGACGGGCACTGTCAGCTCTAAGATCATGTCCCCTCTCTGGGGCAGCCTTGAACCTATGAGTAGTAGTGACCAAGGAACTATAAGAGCAAACTCCCTTCCCTTCAATTCAAAAGGACCAGCTCAACTCTGAGCTCCATGGGCACAGCAAAGTGGTTACTTAGACCAAACCATAGTGTGACTTCTTACATAAGTGTCCCCTGGATTCCTCTGCCTCCCTTCCTGTCCTTCCAGGGGCTGCTCCCAAAACTGCACCCTGCTGAGCTTATCTCACCTGAATTTTATCTCAGAGTGTGCTTCCCTCAACAATACAATCTTGCCCAACTGCCTCACACGAGCTGTGACACCACACTTTCCCATCAAAAGCACACAGAGATACACTGGGATGGGGGCTTTAGAACTGAGACTGAAGAGATCTAGAAGTCATGTACACACATACATGCATACATGCACACATACAATTAAAAGACTATTTTATAGAGGGTAAATGAGGCCATAAATACATTGTAAGCCCCTCTGAGAAAAAGCGGCTTTAAAATGGTTCTAAATAAATATTTCTACCTTGCTTGCAACCAAACAAAAACAATTACTAAATACATAAGACAGAGTCACAAATCAAGAAGCCAGTAATAGCACTTGCCTTTAATCTCAGCACTCAAGAGGAAGAGTTCTCTGTGAGTTTGAGGGCAGCCTGATCTACAGAGGGAGTTCTAGGACAGCCAGGGCTACATAGAGAGACTCTGTATCCAATAAAAACCAACCAACTAATCGAACAAACAAACAAACAAGCAAACAAACAAAAATAACCCACTAAGAATCTATTACCTATCTCTGCTGGTAATTATTTTAATTATGAGCATCTATTTTTAAATGTTTTAACGTCAATGTATGTATTGTGTGTGTTTATATATGTGTGGGTAAAAGGGCATGTGGAGATCAGAGGACAACCTGCTGGAGCTGGTTCTTGCTTCCACTAAGTGTGTTTAAGGGATCGTGCACTGGATGGCAGGCTTGGCAGCAAGTGTCCTTCCCCACTGAGCCTGTAATCAGCTATTTCAAATGCTTACCACGGCGTAGTGCTAAGAGGTTTACTTAGATTATCTCACTGATAATCTTAGGTTCGAAGAGTAAGAACATAAGTGGCCCAACGCTGCAGAGCCAGGACTCAATGTCAGGTGGGGAGGCTCCAAAGCCTCAGTGCGTACGTGCGAGCATACTGCAGCACCCCAGTGTCTCCCATACTGCTCGGTAATCCACTGAGCCACCTGTAAGAGAGGAGGGAAGGTGCCTCGGAAACCTACCTCTTCCCCTCTCACCTCTCTGCTGCCTCTAAGGACAGCTCACACAGTGCCCTGACTTCTAGGTGCACACAGTTGAATTGAAGGACAGCAAGCAGCTGGACTTGGCCAAAAGCCTTCCTAAGTCAATGCTGTTGCAACCAAAGGATTCTGCTGCCCCCTTGTGGCCAAGGCCGACTGCTACTCTGCGCTGCTCCAGTACAGAGCTGAAATACCATATAAAGGCACTTGGCCACCAGACACAAATCAGTAGGAGCTCACTCTGATTGGCTCAAAGTGGAACAGATTTAATAACTCGGAAATGTGATTTTGTCACTCCTCTGTGCCAAATACTGTTCATAATAAGAAATCTCATAATAATGACATGTTAGAGCCCAGAGGAAAATGTTTCAAAACTATTTTACAATAAAAGGAATGGAATAACCCGCTGCACTGGCTTCAGATGATGATGAACACTTTAGAGCATTGCTAGTCCCATGCAAAATTCCTGGCACTTATGTCCTTCATCTGAAGACACATCCTAGAAACTCTTTCCTACCAGTGCAGAGGCCTCTAGCTCCAGCTGCAGACCCACTAAATGGGAACCATAATTCATTGACTTGTTCCCTGCTGATAAATACCTAAATAGCTGCCAAACACTTGCTATTAAAAAAAAAAAAAAGAAAAGAAAAGAAAGAAACAATGTCGGGTTAGCTCAGCCGCTAAGAGTGCTCACTGTTCTTACAGAGGACCCAGGGGATCCAATGGCCTCTTCGGGTCTCAGAGCACCAGGCACATACATGGTGCATAGACACACATGCAGGCGAGACGCCCACATACATAAAAGAGAAAAAGAAAAACGATGGTGCAAACGAACACACAGAAAATTCTGCAGTGGGTAACTCTGCAGGAACCTTGTGGATGAACTCTTGGGAGTGGGAATACTGGGTCACACAGCATGGGAAAACACACACACACAAACATACACATATACACACAGAGAGACACGCACAAAGACACATATACACAGACACACACACAGAGACACACATATACATACACACATAAAGATACACATATATGAACACACACAGAGACATACACATACACTCACAAAGACATATATACACAGAAACATACAGAGATTCACACATACACACACAGACACAAATACACAAACACACACAGAGACATACACACACAGAGACACAAATACACAAACATACAGAGACATATACATGCACATACACAGACACACATACAAAGACATACACAAACACACACACACAGAAACATACATACACAAACACACACACACAGACACACATACACGTGCAGAGAGACACATACACAGACACACATAGAGACAGTATACACACACAGAGAGACATACAAAGACACATGTGTACACACACAGACAGACACACACACATAGACACATACACATATGCACACACAGAGACAGACAGACACATACTTTCTTCAGCACCCTCTCTCTCTCCAGCCCTCATCTCTCCCAGCTCTCTCTCTCTCTCTCTCTCTCTCTCTCTCTCTCTCTCTCTCTCTCTCTCTCTCATCTTCTCCAGTCTCACCTCCCTCTCTCTCTCTCCCTCCCTCCCTCCCTCCCTCCCTCCCTCCCTCCCTCTCTCCCAGTCCTTGGCTCTCCCCAGCACTCTCTCTCTCACCTTCCCCAGTCTCACATTTCTCAGCTTTGTTCCTGGAAGGCAACCAAAGTTATTATTTCTAGATTTCATGCTCACAGTTATTTTATACACATCTATGCAAATCTAGATGTGATCTATGCTTATGTATATAAAAACATGAACATATGGACAATTTCCCGCCCTCTTCTGAATAAACGGAGACATTTTAGACAGCCACCTTCAAGATCACACGTGGCTTCAAACATTTTTCAACTTATATTTGGGCTTTTTGCCAGCCCAGTGCTATAGACTCACAGGGGAAGATCAGACCAGAAATACTGGTTTCCACCAAAGCCTTCTAGTTTGGAGGGTCTCACAGAGTCCATTGGGCCAGAGATGGGGGTATGGGTGTTGGAGAGATGGCTCAGTGTTTAAGAGCATGGTCTGTTCTTCTAGAGGACCCAGGTTCAATTTTCAGTACACACACACACACACACACACACACTCACAACCACCTGTAACTCCAGTTCCAGGAGATTCAACACCTCTTCTGGTCTCCTGGGGCACCAGGAATATAATGGCACTCAGATGTACATACAAGCAAAACAACCACATCCATAAAATTTAAGAATAAAAAATAAGGTTGTCTTTTTCATACTGAATATTTCAAGATGTGTGTGTGTGTGTGCCTGCATACGTGTGTGTGTGTGTGTGTGTGTGTGTACTCTATTTGCATGAACACCTGTGTGCCAGAAGAGGGCATCAGATCCCATTACAGATGGTTGTGAGCCACCAAGTGGTTGCTGGGAATTGAACTCAGGACCTCTGGAAGAGCAGTCAGTGCTCTAAACCGCTGAGCCATCTCCCAGCCCTCGTACTGAATTTTAAGAATTGTGCTTTCAATTTCCGCTCTTTATAATGAACTTAAAACTTCTTTATCATTCAAGAAACTAATGTTTACTTTCTTTTTTATTTTTTCTCTTTCGTTTTTAAGTGTTGGGGATCAGACCTGGGAGGATCCACCTCATGGATTTAGGCAAGTATTCTATTACTTCTATGCCCAGCCTTGATTTTCTTTTTAGTGTGTGTGTGTGTGTGTGTGTGTGTGTGTGTATTCATGTTTAAGTAGACACATGCACGTGTGGAGCAAGTGCATTTGGAGGACAATCCCAGGTCTTATCCTCACAAAGCCTGGCCACTCCCTTTGAGACAGGGTTTTCCTTCGCCTGAGGCTTACTGGTTAGGCTGTCCAGTGATCTGAGGCTCCAGCTCCCACTCCCAGGGACTGGGATTCTATGTGCAAACTGATACCCTGGTACTTTTTACACGAATTCTTGGGAGCTAAACTCTGACCCTCATGCTAGAAAGGCAAGAACTTGACCAACTGAGTCACCTTCCCAGCCCTGACTGGTCTTTTTCTGCAGCGGTAAGACACCACCAAGCCGAATATGGAGTCTTAGGCTTATAATCCTAACACTGGGGAGGCTGGAGCCCAAGCTGGCCTAGAACGGGAGAGAACATGTTCCCACAACCAAAAGCAAAAAGTTATCAGGTCACAGATATTCAGTTCACAATGGAGCTATGTCCCGTCAATCCTCAACTGGAAAAGATAGTTAAGTTGAAATGTATGCAACGGAGAAGCTGGAAATATGGTTCAATGGTTAGGACCACTCACTGTTCCTCCAGAGACTCAAGTTCAATTCCTGGCAGGCATGTCAGGCACCTCACAACTGCCTGTAATCCCAGCTCCAGTGGATCTGGTTTCCAGGGGCACCTGCACTCACATACTCACATGCACACAACCACACAGAGATGAGCACGTGCACATACACATTTGGAAAGCAGAAGCAGGTGAATCTCTGAATTCAAATTCAGCCTGGTCTACATACTAAGTTTTAGATAAGTCAGGGGTACACAAGTGAAACCCTGTCTCAAAATACAAACAAACACCAAAAAAACCTATCTGTAATTCCAGGTCCAGGGAGATGCAACACCTCTGCCCCTGTGAGTACCTGTATAAGTTTAAATAAAAATGGCCCCCAAAGGTTCATAAGTCTGAATGCTTGGTCTCAGCTGGTAAAACTGTCTGGGAAAGATTAGGAAGTGTTACCTTTTGGAGGAGGTGTGTCACTGGGGTGGACTTTCAGGTTTCAAAAGCCGACACTATTTCTAGTCTTTTCCCCATCCCCAATCTCTCTTCCTCCCTCCCTTCCTCCCTTCCTCTCTTGCACTAATGGATAAGATATAAGCTCTCAACTACTGCTCCAGTGTCACGCCCGCCTGCCTGCCTGCCTGCCTGCCTGTCTGCCTGCCTGCCTGCCTGCCTGCCTGCCTGCCTGCCTGTCTGCCTGCCTCCCTGCCTGCCTCCCTGCCTGCCTGCCTGCTTCCCTGCCTGCCTGCCTGCCTGGCTCCCTGCCTGCCTGCCTGCTTCCCTGCCTGCCTGCCTGCCTGCCTGCCTGCCTGCCTCCCTGCCTCCCTGCCTGTCTGCCTGTCTGCCTGCTTCCCTGCCTGCCTGCCTGCTTCCCTGCCTGCCTGCCTGCCTGCCTGCCTGCCTGCCTCCCTGCCTGCCTGCCTGCCTCCCTGCCTGCCTCCCTGCCTGCCTGCCTGCCTGGCACTGTGCCTGTACAACCCTCTGAAACTGTGAGCTTTTTTTTTTTTTTGAATGCTTTCTTTTACAAGTTGCCCTTGGCATGGCGTTTTATCACAGCCATAGAAAAGTAACTAAGGCATCACCTAAACTCACATCATCCACATGTAAACATGCACACATTAAAAATAATTTTAAAAATGAGCCAGATATGGTGGCACACACCTTTAATCTCAGTACCCAGGGGGCAGAGGCAAGTAGGTCTCTGTGAGTTTGAGGCCAGCCTGGTCTACACAGTGAGTTCCAGGACAGACAGAGCTATACAGTAAGACCCTGTTTCAAAACAAACAAACAAAGAAATGTGTGATGCAATGCAGCTAATATGTCAAATACAGCTTACACTGCTGAGCACTATAGTTAGGCTAAATCATCTAACACGGCACCTGTAAGGCTGTGTACTGAACCTTAGTGTAACGTATTGAATATGGTACTGCAGGGGAGAAGCAGGCGATTGTATGGGGACTTTTAAGATTTATTGTGGTGTATGTGCTCAGGTGGATGCATAGCTGAATTTATATGCACCACACCTGTGTAGGAGCCCTCAGGTGACAGATAACATGGGGACATTTTGCCTTCCTATAAAGTTAAAAGGCAAACTGTACATTGCATTGTTAATTGTCTTTTGTTTCAAACCTACTCTGCTTCCAGAGCAGGGAAGAAGTGAGGAAGGCATGTCACCAGCTCCAGTGGCTCCAGACCAAGCCACCTCATCTGCCATAGCCTCCCCACCAACAGCTGTATCCCTTAAACCATGAGCCAAATGACTACTTCCTCCCTAAGGACAGTTCTGTCATATGCTGTGCCACAAAGACAAGAAAGGTAATAAAAGGCACCTGGTTCCAATGGGTTTCTGCATTCACTCAATGTTACAAATCACTATTTTGAACAAAGCATATAAAATTGACCGCTCACAGAAAAATGAAAAAAACAAGAGTTTTACAATTAACTTCTCCACATGGTTATGGACGGTCTTCAATGCTAACCCAAGCTAAAATTTAATTTAGAAATGCAACTTTGGACTGGTAGGTATCAGAGTACTCCTAGCATCCATATCATTAAAATCTATGATGCTCTCTTAACTGCATGGTTTTGTAGCTTCCTAAAGGTGGAGTGTGGGCATCACTGTTCCTCGGGTTGTGGCCGTCTTCCCATGCCTCTCAGTGATCATACAACACAGCCACCCATGTTAATATCACCACCGATCATAACAGAAAGGAACTTGAATGACACAGCGTGTGGCAGTGCTGTGATTCAACCATTTCCTCTGGGCATAACATGACTGTCCATCACGGAACAGACTGCTGTCCTGATCTTTAGAACACCTTGGCCCCAACAAAGGAGGAAACAGAACAAGCAAAATTCAGTGCCAGTCAGGCCTATGGCAGAGGTAACGAAGGCGTTAACTCCCCCTTATGGGGAGGGGTCCCCAGACTCTCTCCCCTGGCATTCTGTTTACCATCCTCATCCTCTTCTCCCAGCTGCACGGGATCGTGGGGCTGGGGCGATACTAGAGTACAGAGATGACCTATCAGGGGTAAATTCATGTCTTCAGGTCTCCCTGGAAAAAGTCATATGACAGCAGCAGATGCAAGTTCTCCAGAACTCTGATCACTTGAAAGCTGGGTGAAAGTTGGGGGCTTCCTTTGGGACAGCAGGCTCACCTCACTCATTTCTGAGAAAAGGTCATCCATGTCAACCCTAGATAATGCAGACAGTCATTGTTTGCCTATATGTCATCCTTCATGCAGAAGACTATGTCCAAACGGCAGCTAGCTCAGCTTACAGGTCACCAAGCGCACACATGCAGTCTTGAGTCAGACAGGCTTCTGTGCTTTATCACACCACACTTGGGTAAAATGACCATATCCAAGGTCAACATCTAATGAACTTGAGACTGCTTCACCAGTAACATTAAGTAGAAGTGGCTTTTTAAAAAAAAGTATCAGAGTCATGGTGGTGCACGCCTTTGATCTCAGCACTCAGGAGGTAGAGGCAAGTGGATCTCATGAGTTTGAGGTCAGCCTGGTTTACACAGTGAGTTCCAGGACAACACAGAGAAACCTCATCTTGAAAAATCAAAGACAAATAAATGAAAATCTTGAGTAGCTCACACTGTTTGGTGCTCCTGCTTTGATCTGAACAATGGAATGAGCTTCTTCCTTTGTGATATCAGTACAGACACAGGGCAACTGGGTAATATGAGAGCACTTGGAGGGAGCACCATGCACTGGTTCTATGGAAGCCAGCTCCTTGCTTCCCTCAGAAAGAACATATGAGGCATGGCTCCCTGGCCTTCAATGTCAGTACATGCCACTGTTTGGTCCAGATACTGTGGGCCTTCCTTCGACGTTATTTTTTCCTGTACTGACTTTTCTGCTTCCTCCACCTCTTATTGCATTTTTTGCTTCTGTTCAGTGTTTTGGGTTTTGTTTTGTTTAAGATTTTATCTCATTTTTAAATCATTTGTATAAATGTAGATGCATCTGTGTGCATGCAAGTGCAGGAACCCAGGAAGGCCACAAGAGGGCGGAAGAGCCCTCTAGAGGTGTAGTTACAGGCAGTTCTGAACTAGAGTTCTGGGTATTCAACCTGGGTTCTCCGCAGGAGCACCAGGCGCGCGCCTAACCACTGAGCCATCTGTCCAGACTCTTCTGATGGCCTTTAAGTTATTTTTTTCATATGCACTTTCTTTTCTTGGAATAATTAACCTAGAACTTTCACCTGCCCATTTAACTTAACAAGGGTATCAATGTATCTATACTACTGTACATACTACCAAATAACACAGGAAAAATACAATAATGGCTCCTGAGACGCTTCCTAGTTAGATCCTATCACTAACTGGCAACATACCACCTTTAGTTTATGATGCCACCTCCTTTAGTTTGTGATGATGCCAGTGCTGACTGGACAAAACTGCCCGGAGGGTGGGGCCAAGGCTTACTTAAATTCCACCATGGTCTTTGCCCTTTCCTCCCACAATCCCTCCCTGGAATTTAAACTTCATTAGCCCTTTATTGGTAGTGAGTTTTCTTCAGCATGTCTCTCATTAAAAGACAGGTTTCCTTGCCCATCTAGTGCGCATGCGCGAGTGACAGCTCCTCCTCAGCTGGCTTTTGCTGCTCTTTAGAAGCCAACTCTGTCCAAACAGCGTCCTTTCACGGGTAATGTTTTTTTACTCTCTGGATGTTTTTCAGACAGCACCACCAAATCAATTCACGTACAGTAAACCGCCTCTCTAAAAGATGTACAAGCAGATGTACTTTGACCATCTTCATCTGGGACACTGGAACATCGCAACTAAGGTACGGAGCATGCTCTCCTCACGCCCCACTCATTCACGAGGTCCCTCATCTGCTTTTTTGTCACAAAAATGTCTTTGTACTTTAGAGAACTCTACATAAATATAATTACAAAGTATGTTTCTTATATCTGGATTCCTTCACTCAGAATAATCGTTCGAGATTCGTGTAAGCTATTACAGGAATCAATTGTTTGTGCATTTGAATACTGAGCCGCATCCCACGGCGTACATGTGCCACAATTTAATGTTCAGGTTGTTTTCAGTTTGGGCTGTTACAATAAAAGTTGCTAAAACCATTCGGTATGAGTTTGAGCATGGATATATACCTTCATTTTTCTTGGTGTGAGATGGCTGTAGGATGCTGGGTAAATGCTAATTTTCAAAATATTGCCAGATTGGTTTTCAAAATGGCCGTACCATTTTACATCCCCACCGGCAGTATAATCGCTGCTGCAGTTGCTGGCGTGTCGCTAACCTGATAGAGTCTTTTAATTTTTGCCGTTCTAAAGGTTTATTAGAGCAGTCTATTACCACAGCTTTAATTTGCATTTCTCCTAATTACTAATATGGTGAGCAGCTTTTCAAATGATTACCTGCCATCTGTAGGCCTGCTTTTGTGAGGTCTATTTGTACCACTGCCCGGTTTTAATTGACCCTTTGTCTTCCTGTCCTGGGTCGTAAGACTTCTTAAGTGTTCAAAATACACGACATGGAAGTAGAAAGGACAAAATGGACAAAGAGAAAGAAGAGGGAGGTGACCAAATGTCTCTCATTGTGTGTGTGCACATGTGCACATACATGTGTGTGTGCATACTGTGTGTGCACACACATGTGTGCACAAACAGAGAAATGGGGCAGGAGAGTGGTTAAGAGCACTGGCTGCTCTTTCAGAAGATCCAGGTTCAATTCCCAGCACCCAGATGGCTCACAAGTGTCTATAACTTCAGTTCTAGGAAATCCAACACCTTCTGGCCTCCACAGGCACGGTATGACTGTGTCCCACATGCATATACATACAAATCTTTCCTGCTAAAATTTATTTATTTTGTCTGGATTGGTGTTTTGCCTACATATATGTCTGTGTGAGAATGTCATATTCCCTGGAACTGGAGTTATGCACAGGTGTGAGCTGCCATGTAGGAGTTGGAAATTGAACCCAGGTTCTCTGATTCTCTGAGACAACAGCCAGTGCTCATAACCACTCAGCCATCTCTCTAGCCCCATAAAACCCTATCTCTCTGTCTCTCTGTCTCTCTGTCTCTCTGTCTCTCTGTCTCTCTGTCTCTCTCTCTCTCTCTCTCTCTCTCTCTTTCTTTTTTGAGACAGGGTTTCTCTGTGTAGCCCTGGCTGTCCTGGAACTCACTCTGCAGACCAGGCTGGCCTCGAACTCAGAAATCCGCCTGCCTCTGCCTCCCAAGTGCTGGGATTAAAGACATGTGCCATCACTACCCAGCGTAAAACCTTTCTTAAAAAATAAAAATAACTAAAACTTTGTAATGGCTTATTTGTTGATACAGGTCCAGTCTCCCTGTAGCCTAGGCTAGCATGGAACTCATTATGTGTCAAGGTTACCTTGAACTTCCGATCCTTCTGTCTCCATTTTCAGAGTGTTGGGGTAAAGCAAAAATTTTGAGGTAAGTTTTCTCTCTGTTACCTAGGCTGGCCTTGAAATCTTTCTTCTTCAGCCTCCTGAAGCTGCAACATCGTGCTTGGCTAAATTTTTATTTTCTTAAACTTTTTTGTTGTTTCAAAATAGGGTTTGTGTGTAGCTGGCTTCCCCTGAACTTACTATATAGACCAGGTCACAGAGATCCACCTGTCTCTACCTCCCTAGTCCTGAAACTAAAAGTATATGCCACCACTACCCTGCTTAATTTTTCTTTTTTATCAAGTTCAATATATTAAGTGTTTCTTACATCATTTAAGAAACTATTACCAAACCTAAGGTCATTTGGATTCCCTTCTGCACCTGTAGATTTCACTGTCTTCTCTCCACTTAGGCCAGTGGTTCTCAACTTATGGACTATGACCCCCTTGATGAGGGGCACATACCAGATATTTGTGTTACAAGTCATAACAGCAGCAAAATTACAGTTATGAAGTAGCAATTAAGACAGTCTTCTGCTTGGGGGTCACCACACCATGAGGAGCTGTATTAAAGGGCCACAGCATTAGGAAGGTTGGCGAATCATTCATTTCTAGTAAATGTCACTGGAGAGAGGTCAAGTCAAAGTCTGTATTTCTTGCAACCAGTAAGTGAACAGATTGTCACTGAATTGGTCTGGCACTCTGGTCAAACATCAGTTGGTCACACACATGTGGATCTACTTCTGGAGTCTATCATCCCATTGGTCTCCACGTGGACTTTATACAGCACTCCCTATCCTGGTTATTGTATAAATCTCACAGCAAGTGATGTGAACCCTCCTCCACCTTCTTCTTTCTAAAAATGTCTTTACTTCCATATTAATTTTAAAACCCATTGTCAGTTTCTATTAAAAAATAATAAGAGAGGGAAAAAAATCTCAACCTTTTTCAGATTTTGATTGAAAATGATATTGAATTTTAAAACAAATTGAGGAGGTTCAGTGTGTCAGCAATCGAATGGCTTCTGACCCTCAGCAAGAATGGTCCTCTGACTCAATAGCCTCTTACTCTCAGAGTGTCTCGTGGGCTCCTGTACCTGCTTGCCATCTTTGTTGACTGGCTATCCTAGCTGTCATGGAAGGTACAGGCACACAGAAACAACTGCCCCAAGATACTAAGTGAGTGGGTACCCTACCCTCCTCACTGCCCAACCCCGGCCCAGGCCGCATCCTGCTGTGTTAACAGTTTGGACTCCTTTAAGTCTGGAGTGGAACTTTTCAAATCAGTTCTACTGGAGAACTTGCAAACAGTAAGCTGCATTAAAGTATTCAACTTAAAAAGTTTGACAGACTCGAGTTCACGGAACCTTCATCACGGTCATCCGTGATGACGGGCTCATTCCCATCGGTCTCGGAACCTCACTCGCCCTGTACCCCGTCCCTCCACTCTGCCTGCAGAGAAAGGCTGGCCTTCTCTTCAGTTACCAACCATGACCTTCACCTTCTTATGAAAGGAACCACGTAGCAGGTTCTCCTTTGTGAGCTGCATTTGTTTGTTTGTTTGTTTGTTTATTGGCTACTGGAGACAGGGTTTCTCTGTGTAGCCCTGGCTGTCCTGGAGCTTGCTCTGTAGACCAGGCTGGCCTAGAACTCAGAGAGAACCTCCTGCCTCTGTCTCCCAAGTGCTGGGCCTAAAGGTATGTGCCACAATTGCTACCCAGCATACTTTTATATAATTAATTAGCTAAAAACTAGTGAACAGGGAGAGGTATGCGTGAGTTATGCGTATGGCTGTCAGAGGATAACTTTCGGGAGTTCTGTCCTTCCACCGTGTGTGTCCCAGGGATTAAACTCAGACCATCAGGCTTGGCAGCAGGCACCTTTACCCACTGAGCCATTTTGCTGTGTTCTTTTGTACCTAGTTTCCTTAGCTCAGATTGAGTTTGATGTCTAGGCATAGTTTTGCATGTGTCAATCTGGTTCTGGTGTGTGTGTGCTCTACAAATGTGTGTACACATGTGTAGAGACATGCTCACCCACGTGGACACGTGTGGAGGCTAGAGATTGACACTGCGTGTCTTCCTCTATCATTCTGTACCTAATACTTGGAGACAGGGTCTCTCACTGAAACCGTAACTGGCCAGGTGTTACACCTGGGAGCCAGAGGCAGGTGGATCTCTGTGAGTCTGAGGCCACCTTTGTCTGCATAGACAGTTCCAGGTCATTCAGGGCTGTATAATAAAATCCTGTCTCAAAACAATAAGAAACACACATGGGGCTGGAGAGATGGCTCATTGGTTAAGAACACTGGCTGCTCTTCCAGAGGTCCTGAGTTTAATTCCCAGCAACCACATGGTGGCTCACAACCATCTGTAATGGGATCTGATGCCCTCTTCTGGTGTGTCTGTGGACAGTGACAGTGTACTCACATAAAGTAAATAAATAAATCTTAAAAAAGAAAGAAAGAAAGAAACACACACACATGCAATAGAAAAACAGAACCTGTAACTCATCATTTTGGCTAAACTAGGCTTTCTGGCCAGTGAGCTCCTGGGATCCTGCTGGCTCTGTCTCCCCAGTGCTGGGATGACAGGTATGGGCTACTATGTCAGTGTTTTAACAGGAGTGCTGGGAATCCTTATGCTGACACAAGCATACCTACTTAGCTGTGTCTCCAGATCTTTTTACATTGCTGCATGGTGCTCCATTACATGACTTTTTTTTTTTTAAGATTCTTTGTTTAAGACAGGGTCTTGTGGGGCCTGGGCTAGCCTAGAGTTTGCTACACAGTGTTGGATAGAGTTAAACTCCTGACTCTCCCACTCCACCTCCCAGTGCTGAACACGGGCATGTGACATTACACCCTGCGGGAAATGCCGCCTTCTGTCTCTCTATCCATTTGCTGATACACACTGGGCTGGGTTGTAGTTTGAGGCCATGAAGAATGGAGCTGCTGGCAGCATTCTGATGCAGGTCTGTGCTGACAGAGCCTCACACTATTCCATCTGTGTGCCCAGTGACCAAGGCTGAGAACCGCCTGTCGCCTGCGCCCTCAGTCTGTCACTGAGAACTGTGTCGCCTGCACCCTCAGTCTGTCACAGAGTCTCTCTCATGAAGCAGCTCCCAGTCCTCACTCAATTTTATTAGGCCGCTTACTGTCTCACTGTTAGTCGTAAAAACCTTATATTTTGCACATAAATCTACACAAGGATTGAATTTTTACTGCTGGATAATCTACACCCAAGTACTTAGTATCTTCCCATTCTGAGTTTTATCGTTTTATTCTTTTAATTACATCTTTTGAATAGCAGGCAGCTTTCATTTTGATAAAAATCATCTATTTTTTTTTCTTTTTTGACAACTGAATCCTCAGCTTAGTGTGGGCTAGGCAAATGGCCCAGCACTGAACCAGAGCCCCGGCCCAAGTTCAATAGTTTTGAATTTTTCAGCTCATTCTCCTTCCTTCCTTCTTTCCTTCCTTGCTTGCGAGCGTGCTCTCTCTTCCTCTCCCTCCCCTGTTTTATTTTTTCTATGTAGCTCTGGCTGTCCAAGAACTCAATCTGTAGATCCAGCTGGTCTTGAACACTCAAAGTTCCTCCTGCCTCTGCCTCCCAAGTGCCAGGATGCTTCAGCTCATGCATCTTATAGCCTACCTTACAGTCTTTGTCCATGTACCTTTTGTGGGTTTGTTTGGTTTTTGAAACTCTATCCCATGCTGGCCTTAAACTCATGGGAATCCTCCTGCCTGAGTTTCCTAAGTGCTGAAATTACTGTGAGCCATCATACCTGATGGTGTTCTTTCAACTTATAAAAAACTGTATAATTATAACTCTTTTTGTTTGTTTGTTTTTGTTTTTTTGAGACAGGGTTTCTCTGTGTAGCCCTGGCTGTCCTGGAACTCACTCTGTAGACCAGGCTGGCCTCGAACTCAGAAATCTGCCTGCCTTTGCCTCCCAAGTGCTGGGATTAAAGGTGTGCGCCACCACAGCCCGGCTCTAATTATAGGTCTTTTATTAATTCAAACAGGGTTTTCTTTTTACATCCTATCCATGTCTTGTGTCTGTAGCTTTTTGCTTTAAATTGCTCTGATCATTTATGACATCACCCTGCCTCTTGCCCCTCACCCCCATCCTCCATCTAT
>NW_021604579.1:3580712-3587178 GCF_004785775.1 Grammomys surdaster | reverse complement strand
CCCCTCACCCCCATCCTCCATCTATGACATCACCCTGCCTCTTGCCCATTCACACCACTCTCAGGGTAGAAGTTCACTCTCTCTAGCTGCTTGGTCCAAGACAATGTGTGTCTCTGATGAGCTGTGTGGAATATGAAAGGGAAGGGGAGGCATGCTGGGTAAACAACGCTCTTGTATAGCTTAAGGCAATCACGTTACCGGCTCTCCAAAGAGTTACCGGTTCTCCAAAGAGTTACCGGCTCTCCAAAGAGTTACTGGCTCTCCAAAGTGGTTGCACCATCTACCTCCTGCCTGCAAAACTACAGTTACAGGGGTTTTATATTCTGACCAGCATTAGACATTATTCAGCTTTCGAATTCTTGTCAAAGAGGGAGAAACAGATACTTTGTTTTAACTTGAGTATCTTGTAGCCTGAGAGTTTGTCTGTCTTCTTACAGGTAGTCTTGGTGGTTTGTTATTTCTTTAACATGCCTGTTACAGTTCTTTGCTGTTTCCTGTTGAGATACTGAGACCTCTACTTGCTTCTCTCCCTCTCCTCACAAGGTCTCACATAGCCCAATCTGGCCTTGAACTCAGACCTTCCAATTCTGCTGCCAACCCACCCTGCCCCATACTGGGATTTCAGTGTGTAGCCCAATGGCTCTGTTCTGGGGATCAGAGCTGGGCTTCCTGCATGCTAAGCCAGCACTCTGCCGACGCCGATCAAGCCCGTCAGGGTACCGCTTGCTTTCTCAACTGCAGCTCTCTGTATGTTCTATACATCAATCCTTGCACATTTCTAACACTGACACTTTCTTTCCTGGCACAGTCTCTGTATGTTAATTTTGTCTGTGTTATCCTTAATAACACAAGGTCTTTACATTTAGTTTAAAGAAGTTCAGCATTTTTTCCCTATGATTTTCTGGAATCACTGTGTTTGTCCTTTGTTTTTATTTGTTTGTTTGTTTAACAATCTCATGTAGCCCAGGCTGGCCTTAAATTGGCTCTGTAGCTGAGGATGATCCTTCTTCCTGCACCTTCCAAGCGCTGAGACTGCAGTGCACCGCCATGTCTGGCACTGCCTAGGATGTCTGCGGTTAGGGTTTATCTCTCCTCTTCTCTTAGATGCCTCCTCTTGACTGTCAGCTTAATTATAACCAGAAGTTCCTGGGAGGTTAATAAAAAGCGTCCCCCGGTGTGTCTCTGAGGGTATTTCCAAGGAGACATAATGGGAAGATGGGGACATGGCAGCATCTCCCAGGCTGGAGAGAACAGAAGCAGCAAAGGAGACAGCAGTGGACACCTTTCCGGTTCCTGAGTGCCATGCGTCACTTGCTCCACTCAGTTACAGCTGCCCAGCCACAGCAGACAAGAGGCTCAGAAGAAAGAGCCAAGTCACTAATTCCTCTCTTTGCTGTTCTAAGGCATTTGTCACAGTGACGGGAACTACAATTAGCACTGTCACAAAGGCATTCTCTTATTTTCTCCTAACTGACCACACTCCTTGGGATCTTTTCTTCTAAGTATGTGTTCGTAATGCTTGCGTGCACACGTGCAGGTGTTCAGGGAGGACAAGCGAGTGGGCCTGGGCCCCGCCCCCAAGCTTGAGTGACAGATTCACACCATGTGGGTTCTGGGAATGGAACCCTGGTCCTCAGCAAGAGAGAGTGCATGCATGCTGCTAACTGCAAAGCTATCCCCAGCCCTGACCCTGAAAGCTTGAGGCTTCGCTCAGTCAGTTTGTGTGTGGATTTCACTGAAACAGTCCTCCTCGGCCTCTTTAGTGAGGTGTGTGTCCTCTCTGCTCTTGGTATTGCTGTCACACTCATTAAATTCCTGTACACAGGGCTTCTGTCTCTGCTCTCTAGTTTTCAAATTGTTCCTTTTTTTAATTCCTGTGTTAGCATCAACACTACCACTTTCACTGTCTGACATTAAAAATGTCTTCATACGTGAGAGAGCAAGAGCCCCTCCTGACTATGGAGAGAAATCAATCTGGATTTCTGCAGCTTCAGAGACGCAGGGGAGCGGCATCAAGCCTGGGGAGGGGAAAGGACAACGGCAAAGGTCAGATGTCTAGACACGAGGGCTACAGCATGAGTTCTGAACCCGAGAGGGGAGTGGATGACTAAGGCAGTCAATCGCACAGGAGGAAACAGGGCTTTCCCAATTCCTCGCCACATATACAGCAGAGAAAGCCCGGTGAGTCTGGGGCTGGGTGTGGCTCGGCTGGGGGATGCTTGCCTTGCACACATGGAGCCCTGGGTTCAATCCCCAGCATACAGAAGGTGGAGGCAGAAGAATCAGCAGTTCAAAGTCACCCTCAGCTACATAGGGAGTAGTTTTAGGTCAGTCTGGGCCACATGAGACCTTGTCTCAAAGAAAATTAAAAAAGTGATTCTAGAGCAGCTCACTGGTGGCTTTTTCTAACAGTCCACAAACCGACCCAAAAATGCAAATTCATTCTTCGTGACAAGGGCAACTCCACGTATTTTCACTTTACTCATAATTAGACTGTACCTACTTATCAGAGGTCTACAGAAGAAATGACTGAATGATAAGAATTTGACTTAAGCAAAACCGGAAGGAGCATTCTCCTGGAGTGCACTGCAAACTCAAGTCTCACTTGAGCAGTTGGCAGATTGTGCCTCGGTGAGCTGCTGGCCTCCGACAGTTCCCATTCACTCACACACACCATTCTAACCCTTGCTCTAGGATCAGGACATGTCCAGTACTGCCTTTAAACGCACATGGTATGAAATCACTGCTATTCTTGCTTAAGGTTCCAGTCTGAGTCAGCTCAGCCGTGAGATCGGCTGGCTGCGGCCTGTGCACCGAGGAGCTCTACAGTGAGGACCAATGCACACCGACAGCAGTATGATGTCTGACATACTTTCACAGTAAGACACCTGGGAACTTGGGGTGGGGTATGGCTCAAACAGCAATACTCTCTTGAATGATGTACACACAATCACTTCCAATTTACTTGTACAGAGACCTTCACCCCTGTCCTTCATTCTGTTTCCTCTAAAGTAAACTTGTAACTCCAGAAGAAGATTCTCTGCCCTCAGTTAGCTATGGTCAGAAATGCTACCGATGGACAAGCAGAAGGAAAGATGGCTCCAAACAAAAGCACTCTGTCTCATGCCTGTAGAGGATCAGACCAAGACACCAAGTACTGAGGCTAGAATGCAGGCCTGTCTCCACTCAGGACCTACTCACTTTAAGTTTTCCCATGGGAGCGGTGGCATAGGCCTTTAATTATCATAGGCAGAGGTAGAGGCAGGCAGATCTCTGTGAGTTTGTGGACAGCCTAGTCTATATAGTCAGTCCCAGGCTAGCTACAGCTGCATCATGAGATCCTGTCTTAAAACAAACAAAAACCTCAAACCCTGAGTTTTTCTATCTGTAAAACTGGTTAAGAATGGTCTAGACTTTACAACTCCAGGAGTGTGATTTGAAACAAGGTTTTGATAATGTGTTAAGCCTTGTGAGTCTCAACTTTAAAAACGGAAGTACTACCAAAACACCTAACAGGGGCTAAGCGTGAGTGCAAGCTTGTCGTGGAGGCACACGCTGGTAGTCTGTGATCTAGGGAGATGGAGGCATTAGATAAAGCATTCAAGATCATTCCCAGCTACAAAGCCAGTTTGAGGCCAGCCTGGGCTACATAAGACCTTGTTCTCACAAAAGCGTAGATGCATGAGTTCAGCTCTTCATGAATCTTTAAAATACTGTACTAGGGTCTGGAGAGATGGTTCTTTACTTACGAGCACTGGCTGCTCTTCCAGAGGACCCAGCTTCAGCTCCCAGCACCCACATGGTGGCTTTCTTAGTTAACGCTCTATTGCTGTGAAGAGATGCCATGACCCCGGCAACTCTTATAAAAGAGAAACATTTTATAATGGCTTACAGTTCAGAAGTTTAGTTCCTTATCATCCTGAGGAGAGGCAAGGTGGCATGCAGGCAGATGTGGTACTGGAGAGGTAGCAGAGAGCTCTACATTTAGAAGGGCAGGCAGCAGGAAGAGAGTGACACCGGGCCTGACTTGAGCATTAGAACCACAAAGCCCGCCTGCCCCCAGTGACACACTTCCTCCAACAAGGACACAGCTATCCCAATAGGGTTGCACCTCCTAATAGTGCCAGTCCCTGGTGACCAAGCATTCAAATATATGAGCCTATGAGGACCAATCTTATTCAAACCCCACCGGAGCTCGTGTCTGTCTGCAACTCATGTATGCATGCCATGCACATACATATGCTCAGGCACACACGCGTACACGTAAGCTTCTTTTTAAAATTTTTGTCAAAGTGCTGCCAGATCATGATAGCCATGAGAGAAGAACAGCAATATGAATACATGTGTTTATGCCAAAGTCCTGACAAGCGGAATGTGAGGGCCACCCTGCCAATAAATGCTTCCTGCTGCTGATTTGACACTCCCTGTCCTGTATGGATGTGCACTAGTGTGCACTCCAGTGTAAGCATGGGAATAGACATCTTTATTAATGTTCTTCATGTCAGTATGTTCATTCACCTCACCTGTCACAGTGGCTCCAGCGTGTCCCTCCAGTGGAGACACCATTACAACCACACTAAAAGAGCTACAGGCCTCCTTCCCAAAACCAAACTCCAAGGTGCTCTAGGCCTCCTGTTTTGAGTTTTCTTCATGAAGCCTGGCATATCCTGCCATGGCCTGCCCACCCTCCCCAGCATACCCTCCCCAGTGCGCCCTCTCCACAACCACCCAAGGCCATGTGAAAGAGTGCTTGGAAGTCTGCTGAGCTACTTAGGAACAGTTACAAGAGGAAAAAAAAAGCAGGGGACACTGGTGCGACTATCTTAGTGTGTTATTCCATTTCTGTAAGAAGTAAAACTGCTGCTGGCTTTATGTCTTTGGCAAATAAAACCTGATTAAGCAGTGCTATGTTTAAACTTGTGAAAATGAGGCTGGAGAGATGGTTTGGAGCACTTGTTGCTCTTAGAGGAGACTTAGGTCTGACTCCCAGCACCCACATGGCAGCTGCAACTCTAGTTCCAGGGGACCTGACATCCTCTTTTTTCCTCTGAGACCGGGCTTTTCTGTGTGGCCCTGGCTGTCCTGAAACTCGCTCTGTAGACCAGGCTGGGCTCAAACCCACAGAGTCTGCCTATGCCTCCCAAATATTGGGGTTAAAAATGTGCCCCACCATGACCAGGAATATTATACCCTTTATAACTTTGAAATGGAATTGAGTTTTGTGTGCTATATGAGAAGGTTTTAACTTGACTTTTTCTGACTAAATCAGAGAATGTCTGAAACTAAAGTAGGATAGTCCACCTTTGTCCTTAGATCTGAACGCTCCTGTCTGTCACACTTGTGCCCTGCAGCGAGCAGACTCACCAACCTCTTCCTGTGCCAGTGCCCCACGGACTGACTGTGGCTCTGCAAGAGATCTGAAGGTTAGAAAGGTAAAAGTCTCTTGTCTGTCTGTCTTTCTTTCCTCCTTCCTTCCTTCCTTTCTTCCTTCCTTCCTTTCTTCCTTTCTTCCTTCCTTCCTTTCTTTCTTTCTTTCTTTCTTTCTTTCTTTCTTTCTTTCTTTCTTTCTTTCGTTTTAGTTTTAAAAAGAAAATTGGGTCTGAAGATCGGCTTAGCAATTAAGAACACTTTTGCTTTTATAGAGGATCTCAAGTGTCTGTTCCCAGCACCCACATGGTGGCTCACAACCATCTGTAACTGTAGTACCAGGGCATCTGATGCCCTCTTCTGACCTCTATGAACAATAGGCACACACATGGTGCATTTACACACATGCAGGAAAAAATGCTCATGTATATAAAATAATATTAATCTTTTTTTAAAGAATTATATTTATTTTTTTTTGTGTGTGTGTATGTGTGTGCATGTACAAGCTTGCTACGGTGCATGCACACATGGAAGTCAAAGGACAAACTGAAGGAGTCTGTTCTCTCCTTCCACCACATAGGTGCTAGGAATCAAACTCAGGTCACCAGGCTTGGCAGCAAGCACCTTTATTCACTGAGCCATCTTGCCAGCCCTAACTCTTTATTTTAAAATAAAGACTTTAATGAAACATACTTACATTATTTTTAAAAATACATAAAAATAAAATTCACATTTAAGTAGACAGGTCTTCTGACTTTTGGCAAATACATACACTTGTAAGGGAAAGACCTGGAACAAGATGTTCTGAATTTCATCATCCTAGAAAATCCCTTCAAGTTCCCACAATCCTCTACATAGATCACCCACAGATCAACCCTTTCTAGAACTTAATCTAAGTGGAATCACGCCATTTGTATTCTCTCTTACCTAGCTTATTTCAGTGCATGGCTATAGGATATACCTATGGTGTCTCCTGTAAAGGGACCTAGATCCCGATTCACTGATAAGTGATATTCCATGGTGCACTACGGCATTGTGCTCCCTCATCACTAACAGAACAGGGTGCTCCCTCACCACTAACAGAACAGGGTGCTCCCTC
>NW_021604579.1:3569810-3580702 GCF_004785775.1 Grammomys surdaster | reverse complement strand
ACAGAACAGGGTGCTCCCTCACCACTAACAGAACAGGGTGCTCCCTCTTCACTAACAGAACAGGGTGCTCCCTCATCAATAACAGATTCTGAAGGTATTTTCAGTACATGCCTATTGCAAATAAATTTGCCATAAACATTTGTTTTCAAATCTTTTTGCAGACAGAAGTTTTCATTTCTCAGAAGTAAATAGTTAACAACAAATACACATGCATGTGTAACTTCTTACAAGGTATTTTCTAAGATTGAGGTGTCCTGAACTTCAAACACTGTCTTGCTAGGATCTCTGTGGGCCACATAGTACATTTTGCTCTCGGGGAGACCTTGACACCTAAGGCGCAGCCTTTCAATGACTTGACTGCTTACCTGGTGTTGAGAGCTTTCCACTGTTGGGTGAGGACTCTGATGCCCTCGTTTCCCCATCACACCTGCTCTGTCACCTCTTCTATGTCATCCCAGGGCAGAGCCCTAGACAGAAAGCCAACAGCTCAGACTCACTGGAATCCTCCCACAGATGCCTGTGGGCCACCCCACAGATTCCCATAATTTCAAATGCCCTGAATGCTTGCCCTGGTCTCTTTAACTAGCAGAAACCACCGCAGCCTGTCCCACTGACCTCTGAACAGGGGCGCCCTGGCAGGAAGCTGGGAGGCTATGGGGCTCCCTGGGGGTTTTCCTTCGCAGGTGCTAAAATCTACAGCCCTCCCTGTCATCTGACACAGCACTTTGACACAGTGCTTTAGTTAATTTTGTCTGTGTGAACAATTCATGGAGCTGAAGCCACTTCTGACACTGGTTACTCTATCACCACAGGGAGCAGAAAGTCTAAGCCAGTGGCTCTGTTCTCAGCCTGTGAGTCACAAGCCCCGATGGACTGTGTAGCAGATACCCTGCATAGCAGATATTTACATTATGATTCATAACAGTACAAAATTACAGTTATGAAGGAGTAGCAAAAATAATTTTATGGTTGGGGGTCACCACAACACGAGGAACTGTATTAAAGGGTCACAGCATCAGGAAGGTTGAGAACTGCTGTCTAAGCCAAATACCACCCTCCACTTCACTTCGTGGAGAGATTTCTTTTCTTATTTATCTATGTGTGGGTGTTTATGTGCATGTGTGTAAGAGTAATTGCAGAAGTCAGAGGGGTGTTGGATCCGCTGGAGCTGCAGTTACAGGTGGGTGGGTGGGAGCCACCCAGTGTGGATGCTGAGAACTGAACTCAGGACCTTTGGAAGAGCAGCACACATTCTTAACCACTGAGCCATTTCTCCAGTCCCTACATTTTGTTTTTAAGAGACAGAGCTAAGAGTTAATATGTCCTATGTGTATCAGCTCGGTTCAGCCTGTCCTTTTTAAATATCAGACACAGTTTCCAACTGACTTGCTCCATGAGATTTTCAGTAGCAATCAGATCAGCAGCATGTATTTTAGGGTCCTTCTGGTTACAACTGTTCACAAATAGGAAACTCAAGGGACTTACTATAATTGCTAAACACTGTGGCAAAAATGTTTAAGGATCTTAGCATGCAGAGAGAAATACTGCAAGATTCATTTTATTAATAAGGAATAACAGAACTTTAACATGCATAGTTTTCATGGAACAGGACACTGGAATCGTTTCTAGGAAGAGACACCTACCTCTTAGCCAGAGTGATGGCCCAGATAAACCATCAGGGCAAAGAGAAACACAAGCACTTCATCTCCACTTGGAAAGGATGAAACTGAAAGATGCCTGAAGCTTTCTAACCCTGTGAACTATGCTGGTTTGCTTATTAATTTATGAAAATAACTGTGCAAAAGACAGATGTGTATATTATCATTACATTATAAATATAATCCTACAGTTTGTGTATACATGTGAATGTGTGAGTGTATATTCATGTGTATATGTGAATGAATGCGTGTATGTGTCTAAGTGTGTATGTGCATGAGAGTATATACACCTGTGCATGTATTATATATGTGTGTATGAGTGTGGGAGTATGCATGCATGTGTATATGTGTGTATAAGTGTACATGTACGTCTGTATAATGTGTGTTAGTGTATGTGTGTATGTGCATATGCATGTGTTTGTGCATGTATGTGAAGTATATATGGGTGTATGTGCATTAATGTACGTGTGTGAAAATGTATTTGTGTATATGAGTATATGCATATGTGTATGTGTTTGTATAAGTGTGTGTAAAGGAGTTTGTTAGTGTACTCGAGTGTGTATATGGGTGTGTATATGTAGGTGATTGTGTATATGTTAGCATATGTGTATGTGTGCATGTGTCTATGTGAGTGTATTATATGTATGTATGTATGCAGGTGAATGTTTGTATATATGTGTTAGTATATGATAGTGTGTATGTGTGCATGTGAGCGTATGCATATGTGTGTATGTGTGCCTGTGTGTGGGGGTGCTGGGGACTGCACCCAAGGTTGCATGGTAGGTCACAACTTTACCAATAGCCATGCTTCCAGAGGTGGGGGGAGGGAGAGGGAGAGAGATTTTTTAATCTTAAGACAAGATCACAGTGAGGTGCCCAGGCTGCCGTTGAACTCACTATGTAGCCCAGGATGGCCTTGAACTCTCTCCGGAGTCCACATAGATCTGAGCTTTCGCTCTTTTATGTCAGCTCCTGAGGAGCTATGATTGAGACCCGGGGCCACCAGGCTCAGCTTATCCACGTTGGAAACAGTGTCCTGGCATGGCGCCCTGACTGCTTCTGCTTAGCCACCGGGTTTGTACGTGTGTGCCACAACATGTAGTTTCTATGCTATTTTCTGTCTGTAATAACTTTTTTTAAATATTTGTTTATTTTATTTTTTGTTTTTCTGAGTAAGGACTTACTGTGTTGCTCTGACTGACCTTGATCTCTATGTAGACCAGGTTAGCCCTAAACTCACAGAGATCCTCCTGCCTCTGCCTCCCAAGTGCTGGGATTACTGGGTGTTCAGCTTCTTTTAGTTTTTCTCCCTCTCCTTCTCACTCTGTCTCTGAGAACCCTTTCTCTTTCTATCAAGTAGAATACGGAGTTAAACTCTCTCTTCAGTATCTGTTATAGTTTTCTATACGAAGTGGGTCTTAAAGATGAAAATCAGAGTTCAACTCCAGCTCAACTGTGTGACTCTGGTAGATTAATTAAGTGCTAGGGCTTGTCCAACTGGAAAATGAAGATTAATAACATCTTCTCAGACCAGTATTAAGAATTAAATTAGATGAAATAAAATGTCTACACTGTCTGCCTGAATGTCTGACATTATGGGTCTCCCATGAGGCTAATTCCTTTTTACTTCTCTAGGAAAACATTTGATCCTTAGTCATGACTTCGAGGGGGGGTTAGAGGGGGCTCTGTTTCTTGTACACGTTTTCCACTGACATAGAGCCACCATTCGGGATTCTACACTGTCTGATACAAACAATCCTTACCTTGGAATACTCAAGCTCAACTCTAAAAATAAATCAAGGCAGAAAAAATTTGAATAATTTCTTAAACACAAAGTAGTGAGAATTATAAACTAAGCTTTTTTGTTTTTTTAATAACAGTCTCATGTAGCCTAGGATGGCCTTGAACTCACTACATAGACAAGGATAAACCTGAACTTCACCTCCTGAGTATTGAGATTATAGGTGTGAAGCCCCATGCCGAGTTGTAGTTGGTGCTGGGCTTTGTCCATGCTAAGTAAGTACTCCTCCCACTGAGACCCAGACCCAGACCCAGACCCAGACCCAGACCCAGACCCAGACCCAGACCCAGACCCAAATGCAGACCCAAACGCACACCCAGACCCAGACCCAAACGCAGACCCAGACCCAGACCCAAACGCAGACCCAGATCCAGTCCAAGTTAAACATTTAAGAGGCACAAACAATCTATACAAAACAATAAAGATTTAACACAGTATTTTAAATTTCATCTTAAAATATGCACGTAGTTCGGAACATGTGAGAAACACCTAATCTTCTTCATGGCAACAGCTGTCTGTTAAGACCTCAGTATCTCAGTGAGCAGTCACCAGCTGCCTCCTCCACCTCAGCTTACCCTAGGCCCAGAGATTGACCCTACCCTCTAGATCAGTTATACACTGATGTCCAGGAGCTGTTGGGAAAGATACAACTGGCCTTGACCAGTGGCAATCAGATTTGGCAATGCAGTGTTTCCTAAAGCAGGCTAAGATTAAACAAAACAGCCAAAGACAAGCTGTGAGGGCTTCCCTAAGTGAGGCTTCAGGCTACAGTCAAGACCAGAGTGTACAATGACAGGGGTCAAGTAATGCCATCGCGTCAACTGCACGCCTGTGACTCAGAGGACACTGGGGAACAGAAGCCAGAGCAGTCAGGCCACAAGGGAGATACCATGTCACACCTGAGACCAGAGGCTCATATGGAGGGACGGGGTTGGGGTTACTGGGTCACTGGTACTCTAGTTAAGTATGAGTTCAAAACCAAAGGGCTGCAATGGTGAAGGAGACAACGATTCCTCAGGGAAAAAATAAAACAAAGACAATCTCAAACTGAAAATACAAAGAAAAAGTAAAGATGGAATTCTCAGGGCAGAAAAACCAACCAGCTTCAACAACCAACCCAAGGCAGTAACTGAGAAGTAAGGGGCGGGGCACTTTACTAATAAAAAAGACAAGAGCCTTCAGAAACTAGAAATGCAGGTACAGGTTTGAAGTAAAGAATAGCACATGCTCACTGGGCTCGTAAAGGAAGCTGAGATTTGGCACAGCATGCAGGGGGAAGGGGAAGCATCAAAGTTCTCAGGCCCCAGCAACTAGAACCGCTCAGTGGGAGATGCTTCGCCCCACAGGGATTGCAGCTACATGGTAAAACTACAGGCTTGGGGTGAACTACAGTGGCCATACTTACTGGAGTCTTCCCATTGGAGTAAGTGTAGCTTCCAGGCAGAATAATACAAAAATCCCAGGACCAGAAAGAGGCAGAGGGCTAGCAGCAGATTGCGCACAAATACCAAGAGTCCCATCTTCACATGACTCACAATTTCCTACATGACCTAAAAACAAACAGAAAAAGCCATTAAGATATTAAGCAATCGTCCTCCGCATAGTGAGGAAACTGTAAAGACAGGTTCCAAATGCATGACAATCACTGAGTCCCAGCAGGGCACCTGTCTCAAGGGAGCACTTCTAGACATACATGTTCAACAGCAGATTTCTGGCAATTATAAGCCCTCAAATAAGTTTTGTAAAAATTTATTTTGATTTCATGTATATTGAGTGTTTTGTCTGCATGTGTGTATGTGTGTGCACCATGCATATGCTTGGTGCCAGCAGAGGCCAGAAGAGGGCATCAGATCCCCTGAAACTGGAGGTACAGATGATGCTGAAGATGTGGACGCTGGGAACTGAACCTGGGTCCTCGGCAAGATCAGCAAGTGTTTTTAATGACCAAGCCAACTCTCCAGCCTTTTGATTTCTTAAAAAAAAAATTTAAAAAAGATTTATGTATGTTTATTTGTGGGTATACTACATGCCTGCATGCTCACCACATGCAATCAGGTACCAGGGAAGCCAGAAGAGGGCGTCAGATACCCTGTTAAATGGAGTTACAGGCAGTTGTGAGTGGCCCAGTATAGGTGCTGGAAACCCAATCTGGATCCTCCGGAAAAGCAACACATGCTCTTAACCATTGAGCCACCTCTGTAGCCCTTTAAAAATTATGTGTGCACTTGGGTGTATGGTGGGACATGTGCACATGTATGTGCAGGTGTCTCCAGAGTCCAGAAGATGACCTCAGATTCTCCAGAGCTGGAGTTATGGGTGGCTGAGAGCTAGGAGCCAAAGTTCAGCCCTCTGCAAGAGTAGTAAGCACTGTTAACCCCTAACTATCTCTCCAGCCCTCAAGTAATTCCTCCAGTATATGCCTTCCCACCGTCACTGCACTAATCACGATGTTACTGGATTAGGACAAATCAGCTTATGTTCTCTGCAACCATTTGGCACACAGCACCATTGTTTGGTTCTTTTTCGAATTTTCAAGACAGAGTCTAACACCTAAACCTAAGCTGACCTAGAACTTGGCCTGTGTAACCCAGACTGGCCCCAAAGCTATAATCCTTCTGTCCTAGCCTCCAGGTGCTGGCTGAGGCTGCAAGCACATGCCACCACTCCCAGCTCATAATCATTTCTAACGTAAGATTCATTTTCTTCTGTTGCTAAAACAAGGTAGGGGCAGACTAAACAGCTTATGGTAAAACATATTTATTATCTCAGAGTCCTGGAGGCCAACACCCCCACTCTGGAGTAGCTCTGCTAGGCCCTTGGTGCATCACAGGCTGCCTAGAAACTCCCAAGAAGAACCTGAGTCCATGCTCACTCCAGATGCTGCCCGAATCTCTTCCCTGCAGCTGGCTCCCTTGTAGGAAGGGCCAGCCTTTGCTCCTGCAGTCTTCTCCAGCTTTCTCCATGGCCCCATCAGTCCTGCAGGCTACTAAGCCTCTCTCACTCTCGTTTGCCCTTCAGCAGCAGCTTGCTTCTGTTTTCAACTAGAAAATTTCCTTCACTTTTCAGGGCTCCTGTGATTATACTGGGCCCATATACATAATCCAGGCTAACGCCTTCTTTAAAGGCTCATAATCTTCACTATTTCTAGAAAGACCCTTTGCAAAGTGAGGTAACATATTTACTGGCTTCAGCAACCAGAGGGCAGGCGTCTTCGGTGACCACTCTGCTAACAGAGCTCTTGTTCCATTCTAAATTCTGCTCTGTCGGGTAAGCCCCTCCCTGCTACCCTTCAGGCTGCTCTCAGTCTCACCAGTGCCCTGTGCAGCAGGCATTCTCTGACCGCCACCTCATTCACCCATTTTCCATCCACTTTGCCTCCTTCTGTACACCCTTTGATACAAACTTGATAGTATCCACGGTCCAAGACTTCCCTGGGTCACACTCCACCCCCCAGTCCCAATCACTTAACCCAGTTACCAAACAACATGAAAAAGACATATGTATAAATATTAATAACGGGCCAGTGCGATGGCTCAGAGGATAACAAAGCTTGCTCCTGAGCCCGAAGACAAGAGTTCATTCCATAGAACCCACGTGGTAGAAGGCGAGAACCGAGTCTATAGGCTGTCCTCTGACCTCCACACATGCACTACAGCATGCCCATCCAACCCAAACATACACAGTAGAGAAGTAAGTGTAATAAAACTGTATCGATAACAAGGTGATACAAAGTTGCAATTTGCAGATGATGGATGTCCCCTTAGGAAAGCTTTCCTTTGCAGCTGAGGGAACTCCCTTACTGTCCTACTGAAGAAGACAGTAGAATGAACCAAAAATTCAATAAAATAGGTAATTATAAGATTAATTTACAGAAAAGTTAAGAGCTTCTTTAAAAACGTGCCAAAAATATGCAATTAGAAAATGTAAGATGAGACACCGAAGAGACAGCTCAGCAGTTAAGAACACTGCCTGCTCTTCCACAGGACTCGGGTTCAATTCTCAGCAACCACATGGCAGCTCACAACTGTCTGTAGCTCCAGTTCCAAGGCATCTGACACCCTCACACCAATGCACATAAAATAAAATATTAAAAAAAAGAAAATGTAAGATGAAAAGAATTCCATTCATCATGGCAACAAAAATCTGTAAAGTACTTAAAAATAAATTCAGAAAGAAATGGACAAGGCTTTCGCCAGAGAACACAGCCAACAACAGAAATTAATGTAGGAGCCGGGCGGTGGTGGTGCACGCCTTTAATCCCAGCACTTGGGAGGCAGAGGCAGGCGGATTTCTGAATTCGAGGCCAGCCTGGTCTACAGAGTGAGTTCCAGGACAGCCAGGGCTATACAGAGAAACCCTGTCTCGAAAAAAAACAAAAAAAAAAAAAAAGAAAAAAAAGAAAAGAAAGAAATTAATGTAGGATGTTCCTCATGAGTGTGCGTGCACATGGAGAGAGGCACGTGTGGACACAGAAGCCAGACCCGGAGCTCTCACTGAACCTGCAGCTACTGATTGGCCAGTGGAGTCCTCTCCTCCAACTCTGCTGGAGTAACATCTACCTGGAGACAGCATCCGATCCCAAAGGCTGAGAGTACAGCCCCACAGACCCACACCAGATGCCAATCACGAGCCTCAACCAGATTGCCCAGGACTTTTGACCCAGGGCCTACAATCAGGATTGTCTAGACTGCCTGCCTAGGTTCCACTAATTTGATGGACTAACTCATAAATCCCAAAGAAAACACTACGTTTAGCAGAAGAGATATGCCAGGTAACACAGAGGAAAGGAGACAAGGGGCTTCCATGGCCTATGCAGTTGGCACCTCAAATCTTCACTTGTTAACTCCATCTTTTGGGGGTTTGGGGAAACTTTGTTACATGGAAATGATTATACAATGGCCACTGGTATCCAACTTAATCTCCCTGAAAAGGCTGGGGAGCAAGATTAAAGGTCCCTACCTTTACTTGTCCCTTAATCTCTTCTGGCAAAGTGTGGTTTGAATAAGAATGGTCCCCAAAGACTCCTGTGTTTAAATATGTGGTCCACAGCTGGAGGAACTGTTTGGGAAAGATTAGAAGGTGCCTTATTAAAGGCAGTGTATCACTTGGAGTGAGCTTTAAGGTTTCAAAAGACTAAAGTCATTCCCAGTATCCCTCTCTACCTTGCAGATGTGACTCAAGGTGTAAGCTCTCAGTTACTACTCCAGAGATATGCCTGCCTACCTGAGGTCATGCTTCCTGCCATGATGGCCATGGACTCTAACCCTCGGAAACTGTAAGCCACACATTAAAGGCTTTCTTTTATGAGCTGCTTTGGCCATGGTGTTTTTATCCCAGCAATACTGAGATAACCAGTCCCCATCCTATAGCTACACAGCAGTGCTAGCTGTTAATCAAGCCATGAGCACACAGAGACATCATGTCAGATAGTCTAAAGACGTTAGCAGTTATATAATCAGAAGACAGAAGTGAAGACCAAATATATGTGTCACGATATCACTGATGAGAATTTACCTTCTCTCATATCAACACTAACTCCAAGCTGTAATTATTAAGAGACAGAAATAATGACATGGTACAAAACAAACATAGTGGGACAGTGGGTTCTGAAACTGAGCCCCTCAGACAGATGTTCAGACATATAGGCATGAGTTTATCCATGCACAAATACACATGTTTATTCAATGCTAAACATATACATATACAGGCCTGAGTGGCACCATAATCTGCTGGCTGCTCCTAGGGAACAGGAAGGGGTGTGACATGTGCATCCTTGGGAAGCATCTGTTTTCCCCTGTATACACTTCAGAATTACAACTGTTATGAGTCACAGTATTGCCTCCATAATTTAGATTTACAACATATTCTACACCTTAACTTAACTCTTCAATAAATAGTGAGTGGTTCTGTGCAGGGCTCAGCTGGTGGGGAGCTTGCTGCTAAGCCTGACAACCTGAGTTCAATCCTGAGATCTATACGGTAGAAGAACCAGACTTTTGCTAATTGTCCTCTGACCTCCATGTGTGTGCCACAGCATGTACAAATATAAATACTATTTAAAACCGGCCCTGTATAGGAATGCCCATTAGCAACACAGATTTTAAAGATAAAATTAACAACAGTTAAAATACCCAATTAGTAAGTATGATGATTTGCATATGCTTGGCCCAGGAAGTGGCACTACTAGAAGGTATGGCCTTGTTGGAGTAGTTGTGGCCTTGTTGGAGTAGGTGTGTCACTGTGGGCATGGGCTTTAAACTCTCATCCAAGCTGCCTGAAAACAGTCTTCTGTTTGCCTTCAGATGAAGATGTAGAACTCTCAGCTCCTCCTGCACCATGCCTGCCTAGAAGCTGCCATGTTCCTGCCTTAATGATAATGGACTGAACCTCTGAGTCTGTGAGCCAGCCCCAATTAAACACTATCCTTATAAGAGTCGCCTTGGTCACAGCATTTGTTCACAGCAGTAAAACCCTAGTTAGACAGCAAGGAAGCCACAGATCTCGGCCTCTCTGCAGCATGTCTGCTGGGCCTTGACAGGAAGCATGCTGTACACGCAGAAGGGATCCCGGAGGAGGTGTGATGGCAGGATTTTACAAGCTGTGTGGGTAGGGTTTAAAAGAGCCGTTAGGAGAATAGCAAGGGCAGGAGGCTGCTTCTCCTCTTCTGAAAGGGTAAGAAGAGAATGTCATGAACACACTGGTGGGAGAAGGCAATGCTGGATGGAAGCAGTGGGGTGCACAGCACAGCTTCCATCATGGTGGCCAGCAGCGGGGGGCTGACATGACGCTCTGACCTTTCCCACTCACGCTTGGATTTGCTCTTCTGCCTTTTGCCAGATGATCCCAGATGGAAGCCAGAGGGCAAGAAAGTGTGATGTTCAGCACACAGGCCAGCCATAGCACACAGGCCAGCCACAGCACACAGGCCAGCCACAGCACACAGGCCAGCCACACACACACACAGGCCAGCCACAGCACACAGGAAGGTGAACCATGCATCCTCAGGGCCAGGGAGCAAATGCAGTACATTACACACCGGTCAGAGAGAATGTAGCTAAGGGTGTGCCCCAACACAGATCAGAGCCTAGACACATTGCTATTAGAAATGATCTACAGAGAGCAGAGTATGCATATGTATATAGCGTCACACTGGCAACAACAAATGGGGGTGCCAGGATCTGGGGGTGGAGAGATGCCTCAGTGGTTAAGACTGCTCGATGCTCTTACAAAGGACCTGGGTTCAGCTCTCATAACCAACCAAGATGGTAGCTCAAAACTGTCTGTAACTCCAGTCTCAGGGGAGCCAACATTCTCTTCTGGCCTCCAAGGGTTCCTGCATACATATGGTGCACATAAATTTACACAGGCATGCATACATCCATGCACAGAGAGAGAGAGAGAGAGAGAGAGAGAGAGAGAGAGAGAGAGAGAGA
>NW_021604579.1:3560852-3569800 GCF_004785775.1 Grammomys surdaster | reverse complement strand
AGAGAGAGAGAGAGAGAGAGAGAGAGAGAGAGAGAGAGAGAGAGAGATGATTGATAGATAGATGATAGATGGATAGATAGATGGATGGATGGATGGATGATAGATCTTAAGAAATTAAGTAGATTTGGAGGGGTATATTTCACAATCCATTCATTCATATATTTATTTTCAGTCTTTATAAAAGTCAATATATGAAGTTTTCAAAGTGAAAGAGAAAGCAGAGACTCTGTGAGTCTATGTGGGTTTTCAGCCTTGAGTGTCCTTCCCCAGAAACCACCTTGTTTTAATAGAGACAAGGTCTCTGACTGTGCAGAGAGCTCACCAATCAGCTAGACCGTTCACTTGCAGAGCAGTACTTTACGGGCTGAGCTGCCTCCTGGGCTCCAGAGGCTTGAACCTCTGGCAGCACAGTAGACTCTGTGCCTTCACTTTCCTCTGCGAACTAAAGAACTAAAAATGTATAGAATGTTCAGTCTGCCTAGAAACACACTGATTCTAAGGGGCTCTCCTCTGAGAGGGCAGAAGGGATGATACCAGTGTCGCTTCAATTGGTGCAGCCAGGTGACGACCACAACCTTAGGCTCGCAGACATACGACAGTCCATGAGTCAGTCTAACCAATGGACCCCTTTATTCAACAAAGAATTCAAGAGCAGCAAGTGCTATATACACACCAAGAAACAGTGCCTCCCTAGCATGTAGGAGGCCCTGGGTTCCATTCCCAGTACCACAGGAACAAAGCAAAACCCAACACCTAGAAGTCCTGTGTCCTCACTGCCTTAGGTCCTTTCAGGGGATGAGCTGGGCAGTACATGTGGGCATACAGTCGAATGTGCACACATGCTACCTGCACTGGTCTTTTCATCTTTACATACTGAAAACCATCAGTTCACCCTGATACTTCCAATTCTAACTAATACAAACCAAATGATTAATCCTAGTCTTTCCCTTTACAGGTCATTTAGAAATCTTGTCGCAACCACCGGCTTCAACAGATTCACTTTTCTGTTCTGTGACCCCTTGAACTCTCTGTGGACTTCTGCTTCTCCCTCCCCTTCACCTACCTTGCTCAGCCCTAAAGCCAATGATTTGTTTAACTGAAATATTCAGAAAAGCAGGGAGAAAAAGACTCATCTGTCTCAGACTATTGCCCCAAGAGGATGTCATTCTATCATTTTGTTCAGCTAGCTGTTCCACAGGTCCTGCTGACTTGCCCTCCAAACCCCTCTTCCTTGAGCTGACCATCACAGGTGATGTAGAACTCTGCCATTGTCATCTTCATCAGGGCAGCTGTGACATCTGAAAGGGACCTTCACGATCAGGCCCATTTGATTGACATTTTCTCTCAGAAGAAGTGGGTCGGGAAGATCACTGCACCCTAACCTAACAGGGAGATTCAAGCCTCCCCTCCTACATGGTCCTCTCAGCTGTGTGAGTCTACATACGCTGCACGTGGCCTTGTGATCTTTGGAGGTGACAAGGGAGTCCTCAAAAAGTGGAAGGTTTACTGAGTGGGAGACCCCATCTATGCAGCCACAGGGAGGTTGTTATTCCATTCAGGGGTGGGACTTTCTGGTGGTATGGATGTTTCAGGGTTACTAATACTCCTGTGACCTCTCACTCATTCTCTGGACTCTGATAGAATTGTACTTTGGTCTGTGGTCAATGCCTTATCAGGGATGAATAGATAGTTGCTCACCTCTGGAAAATTTCACACACAACAGGAGTACCTCAGAAAGCCTGGTGATGATGCTCGACACTCCCAACATACGTCAAACAAGCCTTAGGAATTTTACCTTCTGGCTATATCTGGAAGCCTCGCCTCCACCCATCCTGTTCCCAGCCCACTATAATCTTAGGTTCTATAGCCTCATAGAAACCTGTGGCCTCCTCCATCCCCACCCTCCCAACTCACACACAGTAGCCAATATGATTCCCTCCAGGCATAAACTTCCCACTTTCCTTAATTTACTTCCCCAAACACTATTCCAGGCTCCTAGCTCTCCTCCCATCCCTATCACCCCAAGTCCCCTCCACAAGCCTCTTTTTCCCACCAGTCAACTGTCAGTGTCTGGAGTGTACCCTTCCCACCCGAGGTCAAGCTGAAGCCTTTGCTCCCCATTTGTTCTAAGATGGGGTCTCACTGTATATCCCAGGCTGGGCCTCTGATGAAGCCTCTTGTTTTAAAAAAAAAAAAAAAGAAAAAAAGATTAATTTTTATTTATATACTTGTGTGAGTATGCCATACATACAGACCAGAAAAGTAGACATTGAATCTCTTAGGGCTGGAGTTTAGAGGTGGCTGCGGACTCTCTGCTGTGGGTGCTGGGAACCAAACTGCAGCCATGGGTGAAACTGATCAGACCCCTTCTCCAGCCAATCCTACTCACTCTCCACTCCCATCTGAGAGTTGGATTCTTTCCACAGGGAACTGTTACCTGTCTCACGTTTAGGCGGAGGCTTGCTGTCAGATGCACCCCGCCCTGTGCCGCCCACCCCCTTTCAGGGTGCACTTACAGTTAAGCATAATCACCCAGCACTTAGACTCTGGCTCACCCAGGCAGAGAAAACTACTGTTTTGTTTGCCACTGTGCCCTGGTACGTGTTCAAAAACTTACCTGTGACTACCTGATGACTCAGTAGGTTACAGCATGCTTTAAAAGAGTCATTCGGACCACTGAAAACTAGATTGTCTTAACGAGCCATAGGAGGAAAGTTATACAAAAGTCTGAACTGGCTGAAAGAAACTGCACCCAAACCATCTCTAAAACACTCGAGTTGATTATTTTCTGGACTAAGCACCCGGAATGGCAGTGCCAGGGCCTCAGACCCTCAGCCGTCAGCTAAGGACAGAAACGCCACCATGCACAGCCACAAGGCACTTCTAGGGCATCCTCCTTTGAAAACTTCTGAAGCAAGCTGATTGGAAGTTATCACATACAATTTATTAGCCAGATTCCTGAATCAGTTCCTGAGAAGTTTGTCAATTCTTCAACAACAACGTTTTTGCTGAACACATCCAAGCTACTCAGAATGTATTGCTGGACTGAGTAGATTTAAACAGTTAATATATATGAGATCATTCTACTCAGAACAACTGTGTTTGTTTTCATCGTGGGCAATAAAATAATTAATAGTGCTGATATTCACATAACACTTACTGTGGACCAGACACTGCTCTAAGAGTTTTATCTGAGGAAATGTATTCGTTTATCAGTTCTGCTATCAGGTCTGTGGATTTATCATCTACAGTTCATAGTGAAGAAATCCAAGCGCGCAGCAGTTCAAGTTCACAGCCTAGTATGCAACAAAGCAGGAGACTTGGCTCCATTCAGATCGCACCACCTCTAGTAAAGAGGGGGCTAGGGATTACCTCGCTGGCAGAGCATGGGGTTCTGGGTTCAAATTCCTAGCAAAGAGACAGAAACGGGGAGATGCTGAGAAAAGCTGCATCAGAACAGTAACAGGGCCAGCACTCAGGTAGCAGAGTTGATGACCAACCTGATCAACACAGCAAGTTCCAGGGCAGCCAGGGCTGCTACACAGTGAGACCACGTTTCTAATAGAGAGATCAGAACAGTGACGAATTGGTACATACAGGGGCTACATAAAAATACTGCAATGGTAGTAGAAAGAACAGGCAAAGTCAAGAAGGCAAATCAAGGAAAGTATGGGAGACAAAAAAAAAAAAGTCAGGGATCCAGCAAAACCCATTAACAAGATCAGCATGGAGAGGTAACAGGAGCTCAAGGTGTAGCCTAGGTGCAGAGTGTTCCAAGACATCGAGTCCAGCACTGGGTTCCATCTCCAGCAAGAAGTCAGTTCTAACCTCCCCACACACCAGGGACAGAGGGCAAAGAGCAAGCTCTGGGGGGAAACAAAACTATGTGCAATTACCTTCATGTTGCTATGACCAAACGCCTGAGGGAAGCAAAGAGAAGAAAAGTTTTCTTTCTCTTGCTCACAATTTCAGAGGCATCGGCCACAGCCACTAGACTTCCATCTCCAGGCTTGTGGTGAGGCAGGAAGGCTGGGTACTGCAGCGGAGTGTGGAGTGCAGTGGAGGTGATTCACTCAGGGAGTAGCACAGTGGCCAGAGCAGTAACAGGGGCCACGCTTCCTCTATCTTGGCTCCACCTTTTGCAGTCCTACATCCCAACAGACTACTCAAATCCTGAATCCAGCAATCGATAGTTGGTGGAGTGTGCAGGGCCTAATCCTCTTTGAAAACACTCTCAGACACACCCAGAAGTTCGTTTTACTAAATCGCTGGGTCTTTCTCAGTCCAATCAAGTTGGCAATCGAGATTAACCATCGCAAGTCGTAAAACAACAAGGGCATTATAGTCAAATCAGCAAGGGGTGGAGGGGACTGCACACAGGGGCACAAAGAGCTGAAGGGAATACCATAAAAGATAAAAGAAGTAGCGGAGAGAAAGTGGACTCTCCTGAAAATACAGTGTCATAAAGGCTGTAACTGATTAAAAAGGAAGAAAAAAAGATGAACAAGATAAAACGAAAAGTCTGAAGGATTTCCTGAACAAATCAAAACCAGCACAAGTCACAGGAGGTTGGCACTGTCTGAGCAGCAACCAAGCCAATGGGGCTAAGAGGTCACTGGTGGAACTGGCCCCTCTGAACCTTATGACAAAGGCAGCAAGAACCGGCTTGAGACCTGCAAAGACAACTCTGCTCACAGCATGCATCAGCGCTTTGTCTGCATGCATGTCTGTACACCGTGTGCATGCCCAGGGCCTGTGGAGGTCAGGAGAGGGTCCTGGGTCCTCTGGAACCCAAGCTACAGATGGTTGTGAGCCACCAGACGTACACCAGGAATCTAACCCAGGTGCCCTGGAACTTGTGTTCTTAATGCCTGAGCAATCTTTTCAGGCCCCAGCACCCCATCCCACTCCCCTTTCCACCTCAACAAAGGGAATTTAAACTCTAAGGATACCCTAAGTACCCAGCTACCTACTATGATGGGTACAGGCTTACTGCCTATTAGTTTCTAACTATGATTCATTTTTAAGATTAATTATTGTTAAAAAAAAAACCTAAAACAACAGATGTGTGTGTGTGTGTGTGTGTGTGTGTGTGTGTGTGTGTGTGTAGGTGTGTGCACGAGCAAATGATGAACTCAGGAGATGAAGAGGCTAGAAGACAACATAAGGGAATCAGTTCCTCCTCTACCCCATGGGCCCCAGGACTGAACTTGCTTTCAAGGCCTTTACCTGCTGAGCAACCTAGCTGGCCCACTCTACTTTTTAAAAGCCCTTGAGACAGCCTTCATATATCGTACTTTACCCATTGAGAGTAAGTAACTCGGGCTGGCGAGCTGCTCAGAGGTCAGGAATGCAGGCTGTGCAATCAGGAGCACTTAAGTTTCAACTTCCACAAAACAACAGGCATTCATTCCCCCAAATGTTTTTAACTCCAGTTCTTTAGAGGATAGGCATGTCAGGGCATGTCTTTAATCCCAGCACTCAGGAGGCAGAGGTATGGAGATCTCTTGAATCTGAGGCCAGCCTGGTCTATGTAGGGAATTGCAGGACAGTTAGAACTATATAGTGAGACCCTGCCTCAAAAATAGCTCTAGTTCCTCGGGATCTATGGCCTTCTTCTGGTTTCTGCGCACGCGCCTCTGGCCTCCTCAGGTATCTTCATACAGATGCACAAACAGATACGCACACACATGCATAACTTTAAAAAAAGAATTACAATTTTGAAAGAGTATATGATTTAGTGGCTCTTAAAATACTCACAAAATGCTGAGTGTGATGGTACATACCTTTAATCTGATCACTCACAGGGCAAAGACAGGAGGATCTCTGAGTTCGAGGCCAACCTGATCTACAAAACCCCTCAGAGCCAAGGCTACAGAGGGACACCCTGTCTCAAACAGTAACAACAAAACAATACTCACAACAGTCACAGAGTTGCACAGACCACCATAGTCATTTTTCGGATGTGCTCACTTGTCTAGAAAAGGCGTCCCTTAGCTGACACCACTTGATGGAATCTCTTGTTGTTCCAGCCATAATCTACTCTTCATCTCTAGGGATGTGCCTGCCTATTCTAGAATTTCATAAAAACAAAATCATGCAATACGTGGGGTGGGTATTTGTGGTTGGCCTCTACCAATTCATGATGAGTTTGATGTTCTTGTTTGCTGTGGCACATATCAACACCTATTGCTTTTTATTGCCAGATAATACTCCCTTATATGGACGTACCAGATCTTATTTACCTGTCCATCATGGGTAGGTATTTGAGTTCTTTCTTCTTTTGGTTTGAATAATGTTGCCACAAACATTCAACTGTAAATTTTCACACAGACATAGCTTTCTAACTGTTCATGGAGATAGACTTTTGGGGCAGCAGTGGGTAAATATGCCTCAAAATGGTGTATGTCTGAGCCTGACATTAGCTGTGTTTGACTGAGGAAAGGTCAGTGTTTTCCACAGTTGACGACCCCAGGACCAGGGCTGCAGAGCTCTAATCTCTTGATGTCTACCCCAACACAGCCTCTGAGTGAGTATGAGCCCTATGGTCTCGCTGCCGTATGGTCTTGCTGCCGTATGGTCTTGCTGCCGTATGGTCTCGCTGCTGTATGGTCTTGCTGCCGTATGGTCTTGCTGCCGTATGGTCTCGCTGCTGTATGGTCTCGCTGCCGTATGGTCTCGCTGCTGTATGGTCTTGCTGCCGTATGGTCTCGCTGCTGTATGGTCTTGCTGCCGTATGGTCTTGCTGCCGTATGGTCTCATTGCTGTATGGTCTCACTGCCGTATGGTCTTGCTGCCGTATGGTCTCGCTGCTGTATGGTCCCGCTGCCGTATGGTCTCGCTGCTATATGGTCCCGCTGCCGTATGGTCTCGCTGCCGTATGGTCTCGCTGCTGTATGGTCCCGCTGCCGTATGGTCTCGCTGCTGTATGGTCCCGCTGCCGTATGGTCTCGCTGCTGTATGGTCCCGCTGCCGTATGGTCTCGCTGCCGTATGGTCCCGCTGCCGTATGGTCTCGCTGCCGTATGGTCCCGCTGCCGTATGGTCTCGCTGCCATAGCTCACTGCTGGCTCCTGATGCTGCCCACTGGTCCACCAGCCGTTGATTTACTTCTCATTAGTCAACCCCACGGTATTCCAGCTCTTTCAATTAATGATCCTTATATTAAACGTTGCTGGTGACTGGAGATGTGACTCAGAAGTTAAGAGCACTGGCTGTTCTTTCAGAGGAGCTGGGCTCAATTCCCTACACCCATATGAAGGCTCACAACCACCTGTAACTCCAACTCCAGGAGATCTGACACCCTCTTCTGGCCTCTTTGGGCATCAGGCACACACATGTTCACAGACATACATGCAGACAAAACACCCAGACACACAAAAGGAATAAATATGATAAAGTTAATAAATTTGCCTGTTCTAGTTGCTATGTGGTCTTTCTCCTGACTGGTCTCAGCCTCACAGTGACTTCCTAAATAGAAATTAAATACAGGGTTTTTAAAACCAGAAAACAGAGGTTCAGCAAGCAATGGCACTTGTCAAACACCTGAGTTCAATCCCCAGGACTCACATAGGGAGAGAACCAGGCTACTGGCACAGGAGCTCCCCCATATACACACAAGCAGATAAATAAGTGTAATTAAAAACTAACAACAACAAAGGAAAAAGAAGAGTAAAGATAGAAAATATGCTATTACCAATCATAGTCTCTGGGTATGTTGGCCCAACACATTTAGAATAGTATTTAAAACATGCTTGGAATTATTGCAACTTTTTTGGTCTCCCAACTATGTGGTTCTCAAGCATGAACTTTGTAATGAGTCATGCTGCCATATCAATAAGTTGAACACAGGCTGGAGAGATGGCTCAGCCATTAAGAGCACTGGCTGTTTGTTCTTCCAGGGTTCCAGGTTCAATTCCCAGCATAGTGACTTACAGCCATCTGTAAATCCAGTTCCTGGGATTCGATGACCTCTTCTGATCCACACTGGAGCCAACCACAAATGCAGTGCACATGCATACATTATATACACACATGCAGGCACACACGTACTTGGAAAATAAAAAATAAAATAAATCTTTAAAAGCAGGAGTTGGGGGACAGGCCAGTGAGACGGCTCAGTGGGTAGAAGTTATGATTAAAGCTTACAACCTGACAACCTGAGTTAGATGGCCAGATCCTGCAGTGGAAGGGGAGAACCAGCTGTCAAGGGTTGTCCTCTGACATGCAGACAGCCGTGCCATGGTTATGCCCACAGGCATTGATGCACATACCGCACATACACATGCAGTAATAACAAATGCACTGTGCATTGCTCACGCTTGCTGGGAGTTAGGGAAGGCTGAGAGCAGGGTCTCCTGCCTTTAACATCAGAGGCCTCTGGAGACTGCGGAAGGATATGGGGAGTGAAAATCCACAGGAAGAAAACTTTTGGTTTTGCACAGGTGAATTCATTATCACTTTTACTGGAGGAAGCTGGGAGTCTTCAGAAAGGAGTTGTTGAGGTGTGGTCTTACATATATATATATATATATATACATATATACATACATATATATATATACACACACATATGCACATCTTGTTTGTCTCAATGGTGTTCAGAGGAAAAAGTTGTATACATAATTTTTATTTGGAAAAGGTGAGTTCTATGAGAACAATCAGAAGGCTGAGCGCAGACGAGAAAAATCGCACTTCAGTATTTGAGAGACTGGCCCGCCTGAAACAGGGGTGGGAGTCGTGTGGAAAGTAAGGCTAGGAGATGGCAGTATGCCCAGAAAACGGGAAACCACACTGTGGCTCCAAAGCAGCTGCTAGTGATATGTAACTGAAGGAACACGGCTGTGCCCCATGCAGGCCAGCTCGCTGGACTCTGCTCTGTTGCATGCAGATCCAGAGCGTGTAAGCCAGACTGGAAACATAGAGAAGGAAGAACACTCAGAGCCAAAG
>NW_021604579.1:3516023-3560452 GCF_004785775.1 Grammomys surdaster | reverse complement strand
GGGTGTATGCACACAGGTGAGATGCTGGCAGAGGTCAGAAGCATCAGATAGATCCCCTGGAATTGGAGGTACACTTGATATGAGTGCTGGGATCCGAACCTGGGTCCTCTGTAAGAACAACCCTGACTATTCTGCTCTTACATGTACTGAACAGTATATGGTTATAAATGTGAGGGAGATGCCCCTGCCTCTCCTTCTCTAAGACCCTGCATGTTTAAGCCCATGCAGTGGCTCCATACTGTTTACACATTCATCTTTTGAAACAAACAAAAAAACAAATAAAGAAACAATAATGGCCAGTCCTCGGGAGCCCGAGGCAGGTGGATCTCTATGAATCCAAGCCAGCCTCATCTGTATAATGAATTCTGGGCCAGCCAGGGCTACACAGAGAGACCCTGCCTTTAAAGAAGCACAGAGTGAGTGAGGGCAAACCACTGTGCCTCAGGATTGAGGACAGCCACGCTGGAACCCTGTCACCTTATCAAAGCAAACAAGCCATTATTTACCTGCCCAGGGATAACTGCTGCCAACGGCTGTGAAACTGCTGAACAAACAAGGCTCAGACATTATGGGATGGCGGTAATTAATGGCTGTCGCTTCGAAGAGATGATGTCTGGACTAGCCTGAGCCTGGGAAGCTGGTACCGTAACCTTGCTGGGGAATGTGAGCTTTCTCTGGCTGGCAGTGAGGAACTGCTACAGGATTATATAGGAAAACATGCTCAAACCACAACACGAGGACACAGGACAGAACTGTGCCTTGACTAAGGCCACGTTAGTCTTGCAGGCCGCCTGCCTCCAAAGGGCACATCTCCAGGGGCTCTCAAAGGGAGCCACCGAAAGTCTCACCTTTGTATGAATTTGCTCACCCTTTCATTTCGATGGCACTGGCTCCCGCGGCACAGGGGGTTGCGTTAGTGACGAGGCTGCACAGGTGAGAGGTGGGATATAGTCACTTCCTAACGTACACTGTTCATGCAGTAGTGAACAACACCAATATGGATGTGAGCAAGTTCATAACAATCAGATGCACAAAGCAGGATCATCACCACGTGACAGTGAATACGAAGACACCACAGACTCTGTCAGCCAGCATCCTGACAAGTCCTTACAAGACATCTAGAATTTAACTGTGGTGCTTAAGCTGTTTTTCTTCCATGGGAATATTGGTTTTCCTGGTTTCTAGACCATGTGACCTACCTGATATGCCAGAAGTGCACACACCTGCCCTTCTGAGACAAAGCACCTGTCTCAGCAAAGGCTAGAGATTAGCTTTCTTCAGAGGAAACCCGGCTGGGTGCATCTGAGAGATTCAGTTTATCAACGTTACCATTCTTGTTACTTTGTTAGCAGAGGCACATAAAAATATCATATAAACACTCTCATGCTTCACATACACATACCGAACATACCACACCACACACACACTATACACACACCACACAATCTGTATACACACACACTCAATATACACAAACACACACACCACACATAAACACAACACACACTCTCTATACACACACACACAAATATACACACCACACATACTCTATATACACACACACCATACATACTACACACATATGCACACATAAGCCATTCTCAAAGTGTATTCCAAGGACCTGTGACCCCAGAACTTTTCAGGGACTCTATTTACATAACTACTCTAAGATACTAAACATAAGTATGTGACAAAGTGTCTTGGGGCCACACAGTGTGACATATGATACAACTGCTCTCACAGCTATTGGAAAACATGCCTGTGTATTCTTGTGATCTAAAGCTTTCTCAGTAGCTAATAACTTTTTGAAAGTGATTTATTTGTGTGTGTGTGTGTGTGTGAGAGACAGAGAGAGAGGGAGAGAGAGAGGGAGAAGGAGAGGGAGAGGGAGAGAGAGAGAGAGAGAGAGAGAGAGAGATGGGTAGAAGTCAGGGGACAACCCAGTAAGCCATCTCATCATCCCTCTGGTAACTTTTAATGCATTCACTATACCTAATACAGTAAACAAGTAATCAGCACAACCCATGAAGATGAACATTCTATGGGAATATTTAATATTTTTAACTGTTAAGGAGATCCTGAAGCCAAATGTTTCTGTGACACTTAGTTACAGGATTTCACAGCTAGTCTTGACTTTTCAAACAAAGGGTGCAATGAGGCTAAGCGGTGGGTGCTTGTCTCCTGAGCACTGTAACCCCAGCACTGGGTGGGGAGTTGGGGAGAGACAGGTGGATCCCAGTACATTCCTGGGGCTCACCACCAATCAGCCTAACCTAATCCCGAAGTTCCAGAGTTCCAGGTGAGTAGAGTCAGTCAGTCTCTCTGTCTGTCTCTCTCTGTCTCACTCTGTCTCTGTCTCTGTCTCTCTCTCTCTCTCTCTCTCACACACACACAAACACACACACACACACCACACCACATCACACAAAACAAGCAAGCAAAAACAAGGTAATGAGTAACAACTAAAACTGATCTTTGGCTTCCTACACACACACAGGCATGCACACAAGCACATACACGTACACACACAATACACTTCCTACACACACACAGGCATGCACACAAGCACATACATGTACACATACAATACACTTCCTACACATACACAGGCATGCACACAAGCACACACACATACACACACAATACACTTCAGATAGGGAGTTGGCTCAGTGAGTAAAGCATTTGCCATGCAAGCGTAGAGACCTGAGTTCAAATCCTCTGAGCCCATGTAAAAGTGAAGCACAGTAGCACAACTATCTGGAATCCCAGTGCTTCTGTGGAGATGCAAAGAGGAAGACAGGCAAATCCCCAAAAGCTTCTAAGTCAGCAAGCCTGGCACAGCAGACAGCAGACATCCTGTCTCAAATGGGATGAAAGGTGAGGTTTGACATGTGATGCTGTCCTCTGACGTTGGCATGCACATGCCTACACTCACACACATGAACACATGCATACACACATAACACAAGATTTAAAAGGGGGGAGGGTGAAGGTTGTTAGGCATGGTGGCACAGGCCTTTAAATGCCAACAGTTAGAAGGAGCAGAGTCAGGAAGACTTCTGTAAGTTTGAGGCTAGCCTGGTCTACAGAGTGAGTTCCAGGACAGCCAGGACTACACAGCAAGATCATGTCTTGAAAGCAACAATGCATATGAACATGCACTTATCATTATTCTGAAAGAAAGCCTGACAAGAAGGAAAAAGCGATATACTGATACAGAGACAAGTACTGATAACACTAAGTACTGAAGGCAACAGATAAAGAGCCAGCAGGACAAAATATGATAAACTCTGCAGAAGCAGCTTATGCTCAGCCAGGATGGCTAGAGAGGACGCTGACAGAAAAAACATCCAAATTAAACCCTACTAACATCCTCATTAAAAAAAAAAAAAAACTCTCCAGAAGACAGTAGGAGAATAAAATTTCAAGGGGAAAGAAGTCACCAAGAACAGACAGAGCAAGAAGCAAACGCGTCGGCACCCAACATTATGTCATCATCGGTGGCTGACCGTGTGCTGTACACTGGGGTCACTTCCACATGAGGGCTGGGAACAGAATTGGTTAGCATTCAAACACTGTTTTAATTGGTATGATGCTCATATCAATTCTCTCTTCTTTTTTTTTTCTCGAGACAGAATTCTCTCTTCTTAATGTCAGAATAAACTCCCTTATGCCTAACACTTCCAGACAAGCACCACCAATCACTTAAGACATTAAAAGAACAAAAAACAAAAAAACAAAAAAAAACAAAAAAACCAACCATGAGGCAGGCAAAGGGAACTTAAGGCAAATGATCACCACCATGGCTGAGGTAATATATATTAAATGTTAGGAATAGCAAAACCATCATTTTTATTGCAAGATGTTCTTTATGGGGCTGTGGGCATGGCTCAGTTGGTAAGGTGCCACATAAGCGGGAGGACCTAAGTTGAATGCCTCAGAACCCATAAAAAGCAAGAGTGTATTAGTGTATGCTTGTAATCCCAGCGATAGGGACCCGAGACAGGAGGGTCCCTGGGATTTGATGGCCAGTCAGCCTAGCTTAGTCAGAGAGCCCTAGGTCAGGGAAAGACTGTCTCAGAAGAAAACAATGTGGACAGCTCCTGAGGAACAATACCTAGCCTCTTCATGCAGCCACAATGTCCCCCACCACCACCACCATTCATACCTACAAGAGAGACAGAGACAGACAAACAGTTGGACAGTCAGAGATCCTTACATAGGCCCAGGCCTTTTACCTTTTATTCTAAGCCAATCATTACAATAACTGTGGAAGGTAAGAAATTTTTTCTCTAATTCTCAAATCTGAAGATCAGTTAAGACACAAGAGGTTTGCAGCCCACCCAGGGTCATACATTAGAAACTGGTGACGATGACTGAAATCTTTCGGCTCTGCTGGCTCTTATCTGCCCTTCCGTAGGCCATGGACGCACCTGGCACCCGATGGTATCAGCCTCTAGTATCCCTCCTCTCTCTTACCTCACTGTAATCTCATCTATAAATCTTTTATGACCAGTAGTAGGCTTGGGACTGTGGCTGTAAACCTCAGAGCTTTCTGCATCGAGATCATCACCCTCCTCCCTCCTCCTTCCAGTGATCCTCCTGAAAGGCAAAGCTGATAATGTCATTTCCTATTGGCCAACCCTTTCCTGGCCCCTAATCATCTTGAAGCTTTAGCTTAATCTTCTTGACTGACTTTTACATCATTTCCACCCACCAACTGAAGATATTCTGCACTCCTACCATAAAGCAGTCTCAGGATGTAGCCCATGGTTTTGGGTCTCTGGGCCTGGTTATACAACGCTTCCTGCGTGAAAAGCCCTCTAAACCCATACCCACCTAGCTAATGACTGCTGGTTAATGAAGACTTTAAATTAGGCATTAATTTCTCAAGAAAACCATTATTTTATTCCCAATCTGACACCTGGCCCCCTTAAAACAGCCACAAAACCTTCAGCCCAGCCCTTGTTCTAAGGTGATCAGCCCTCCATCTTTGCCTGTTCCACATTCTATCAACCACAGATGGAAAAAAAATTTTTTTTTAATTATCTGGGAATCAAAGAGGTGGCCGAGCAGATAAAGGTGTTTGCCGTGTAAGCCGAAGGGACCAAGTTCTATCCCCAGAACCCACATAAGAATGGAGGAAGAGAATCAACCCAAAAAATTATCCTCTGAGCTCTACACACATGCTATGGCGCCCCCCAACACACACACACATATGCACACAAACAAATAATAATATATATAAATAAAATTCTAAAATACTGTATTTCCTGCAGGGGACCTGAATACAGTCCCCAGTCCCCACACTAGGGAGCTCAGAACCTCCTGTAACTGCAGCTTCATGGACATTCATCTCTGCAGATACCTGCATTCACATTCACACACACACAGAAGCACAAATTTGTAAATGTGTTGTTTGATGGCCATGTGGCATACGCCTGCTCAGCATCCAGGAAGAAGTGGAAGGAGAAGAAGTTCACATTTATCCTCAGCTATATAATGTATTACAGGACAGCCTGGGCTAGAGACCATGTGTCAAAAAATAAAATAAAACAAACGAACAAAACCAAAAAACGTGTCTGAGGCTGTAGAGAGATGGCTTAACAGTTAAGAGCACTGACTGCTCTTCCAGAGGTGCTGAGTTCAATTCCCAGCAACCACATGATGGCTCACAACCATCTGTAATGGGATCTGATGCCCTCTTCGGGAGTGACTGAAGAGGGCGACAGTATACTCACATATATAAAATAAAAAAAATAAATCTTTAAAAACAAACAAGCAAACAAACAAACAAACAAAAACCGTGTCTGAGCCCGGTATGGTGGTTCGTGCCTATAATCCCTACACTCAGGAGACAGAGACAGGAACAAAAGGGTTTACACGACATTTCTACTGTGTCACAGGCTAGAGTCACAGGTAATCTCAAGTACAAAGGAAGTTGTGTGGGGTTATATGTAAATACTAGACTTAGTAAGAGAGCTGCACATTCTCAGAGGTAGGTGCCCTTGGGGAGTCTAGGGAAGTTACCCATGGGTACAGAGAGTTAACAGTACCACACCTGCTGGTTTAGCTTAGGAAGTTAGGGATGTATCATTCCAATCTGTGATACTACAATGTTAGAGGGTGGCACCAAGCTACATTTAAGAAATACTGTGCAATGACTAGAGAGTCTACTGGAGTGGCATAGACTGCCAGGTATAGCTAAATACCATATAAGTATAAAAATAAAAAATATACAGTAGCTAGATTTAATCCCAGCACTTGGGAGGCTGAGGCAGGAGGATCTCTGTGAGTTCGAGGCCAGCTTGGTCTATGTACTAACACTCTATTTCAAAAAGGAAAAGACAAGACACTGGATGAGAATGTGATTCAGTGGCACTGGTCTTACCCGGCATGCACAAGATCCTGGGATCAAACTCTAGCACAGAAGTTAAAATGAAACAAAAAACTTTTTGTTAAATGTCAGACAGGTGGTTGGTGAGAGGCAAGACCCAAAGCCAGAAAGTCAGCTCTTCTGTCTCGCAAGTCAGAGCTCCAACAAACACTTAGCCTTATCAAAAGCAAGCCAAAATACCAAGTGTAAAGCCGCATTTAAATCCAGTTAAACCAATTAAATGCATCTTAAAGTTTTATACTCTTGACTTTTTTTTTATTCTGAGACAACGTCTCACTTATGTAATCCAAACTACCCTTGAATTTGAGACTCCTGACTCTGCCTCCCCTTTCTGACTTCATAAATGAAAACACTTAAATATGATTTCGCCTACTTATTATTTCTTCTTATTTGTTGGTTTGTTTTTAACACAGGGTTTTATATAGCCCAGGTTGGCTATCAACTCTGTGTAGACAAAGATGACCTGGAACTTCGAACCCCTATCTCTAACCACCTGAATGCCAGACTAACAGACACGCTCAGTTCATAGTGACAGGCGCTGAACCCACCCACAGCTCTGTGCCAATCAGGCAAATACATTAGCCATTAAGCTACATCTCAACTGTTGCTTAATTTTGAGAAAGGTTTGAGGCTAGCCTCAAACTCTTTATCCTACTGTCTCTGTTCCTGAGTGGGCAGTACAAGTGCATACTTTCTAACACCTCAGAATGCTGTAGCACTTAAGAGGTGCAAACAGGAGGATTTTGAGTTCAAAGTTATCCTCAGCTACATAGAGGATTCCAGGCCAGCCAGAGCTCCACGAGACACTGTCTCCAGACAAAACAGACTGCTATCAAACAGTAATCCTCTAGGGAATGGCTGCATTATCATTGGGGTGTGATTTATTGCCCTTGTATTTCTAGCCTTGGCTTATACACATTGATACAGGTTGTGGTGGAGTCTTGGCCCTGTTTCTTGTCGATGTCTATATACTTAACCCGCCTCTAGTGCCCACCCGACTTACTAGCTCTCATCTTCAATGGTCACAGGATATGTAGTAGTTGTCAGTGCCAAAAAGCAGCTTTGGCTCTTTAGTCATAAGCTAAGTCTGCTATTCCTCACCCTGCTTTAATGTTAGGCAAGGCCACGTGCCCCTCTCTGACCAACGAGACGCGAGGAAAGCACAGAATAGAAGCTGTAGAAGCTGGTACCCTCTTGACCACCCCTAGTTTCCAGCTGTCTCCATCCCTGATTATGTGTGACAACCAGAGCTCCCTGTACACTCACGGTAAATGGGCTGCATGAACAGGAAGCTAACTTAGGTACTGTTAAGTCACAAAATCTTGAAAAAAAAATTTTTTTTTACTCTAAATTACCAAAACCAATGCTTGAGACTTCTCAGGAAAGCACTCTCTCCCATGGCCAATTTACTTGCATGTTTTTTTTTAATATTTTTTTTATTTATACAAGTACACTGTAGCTCTCTTCAGACACACCAGAAGTGGACATTGGATCCCATTACAGATGGTTGTGAGCCACCATGTGGTTGCTGGGAATTGAACTCAGGACCTCAGGAAGAAGAGTCAGTACTCTTAACCGCTGAGCCATTTCACCAGCCCTACTTGCATGTTTTTATGACAAATATTTTGATTGCACAAAGAATGTTTATGTGGCTATCCTACTTCAAGACTATTTTCTTTTTCTTTGAGGGGAGTGGAAGTGGATACACAAGATCTCATTAGTCTGGGCTGGCCTCAAATTCCACAAATAGCTGAAGATCATCTTGAAAAATTTTTTTTTAACTTTTGTCTCTCTTTTAAGTTTGTTTGCCCACCAGACAGTACCCATATGGCAGTCAGAGGATCAGTTCTTTTCTTCTAACATGTGGTTATTCCAGGAATCAAATTCAGGTCATGAGGCTTGGTACCAAGTGCCTTTACCAACTCAGATAACTGGATGGATCTTCAACAACGCCTGAGCTTCTTGCTTACATGTACAGAATGCTAGGATCACAAGCATGTTCGACCATACCCAATTTATGAAATGCTTGGATGGAACTCAGAACCTCATAGCACTCAATGAACTGAGCCACACCCCTAGAGCCCGACTCCCTCTTTTTTCTTTTAGTTAGAATAGATTTTCGGATGCTGCAAGGGAACAGTGACCAGTAATTACACCAGGCAGGAGCCTCAGACAATAACTACAGTACAGCTTGTATCAAAATACTATTTTGTACACAAAATACATATGCCAAGTACCTACTATGTAAAAACACTGTGTCAGACAACAGGGAAGACAGTCATGTCTTTTCTTTTAACATACATCTAACATTGCGAGTGGAAGAGACCGAAAAGTAATTGTGGCAAACGGGCACACTTGAAAGCCTGCAGAGCTGAGGGGACAGGAAGATTCTGAGTTCAAGGTCCGAGGCTGTTTGAGGCTGACCTGGGCTGCCTGAGGTCCTGTCTAAAATAGAGGGGAAAGGGGTAGGAGGGAGTTCAAGGCCAGCCTGGGCTAGACAAGATCATGTCCCAAAAAACACCAAACAAACAGAATACAACCACACACCACACACAAGAAAACCAATATCAAACAAATACAAAAGGCAGAGCCCCAGAATTAAAGAGAGACATCTCATCTAGGTGGAGGGAAAAGTACAGAGAGGCTTTACAGAGGAAGTTCCGTATGGAATGGCCATAAAACATGGGCCAGGGTAGATGACTGAGAATGAAGGGCTCATTTAAGACATAAAAAGCCAACATACGCAAATACATGGAGCTCAAGCAACAAGACACAAAGCCACATGGATGAAGGGACCTAGAAAGGGTTATATATCAAAGGGTATGGCAATATCCTGCCGATGCCAAGCTGCCCTGGGCCTAACCAAACAGTAGGGAGCCCTGAAAGCCAGAGAAGAGGCATGCCTATCTGTAATGCCGGGTGAGGACTAACTGAAGGGGCTGGGGGCGAGGGGAGACACATGTCCAGGGGATTCTGGGCCAATTCCCAGACACATCAGGCCCCAACCTGTGTGATGACTGTAAGAGGTGAAAGAAATCAATGTCAGAGCAGTGTGGTGGCAGACCTGGGCCCTGTCTCTAACTGCAGGAAGCTAGTAAATGAAGGCAAGATGCAACATGGACTCCAGCTCCAGGGCAGCCTAGCGAGGCAGCTATGACAGTGACATCCCCTCTAAGTGCCTTAACTGTCTTTCCTGCCAGGTCCAGGTCCAGCCTTTGCTCCTCATAGGACAAAGGTGCTTTTCTAACCTGCCTTTGGATCATTTATAAGATGGGGTCACTAGTAGCCTAGGCTAGCCTCAAGCTCACTGTGTAGTGACCTTGAACTTCTGTTCCTCTTGTTTCCACCTCCAGAATGTTAGGCTTATAGGCAAAGCGTGTCACCGTGCCCGGTTTTACATGGTGCTAGGACCAAATCTAGGGCCCCTCTGCATGGTACACAAGGACTCTACCAACTGAACTAACCCCCCCCCAACCTGTCTTCTCTACAACCTAGTCTCCCTTTCTCTTTCTGCTAAGAACGCCCTGGAACCAAACAGGAGCATGGAGTCCTCGGCCACCTTTTGCATCCTGGCTTTTCATTGGCTCACTTGTCCAGGGAGCCTTTCCACTCTCTGTGGTTCGACTCCAAAAACCTTCCGTTCCGCCATGAAACCTTCCTTAAACACTCGCGTCTCCTAAGTTTATCACTTGTGTGAGCTTCCTTCCTACATAGGTCTAGAGAACAAACTCCACAGTTTAACTGTCCAAGTTTCCCTCAAGTCAACGCCTTGCACAAAACAAAACATGAATTCAGTAGGCGTGTGACTGCGGGCAAGCTCACTGGCCTCTAGGAACACACTTGCTTTGCTTCATCATTAATAACTTACTTGTTAAGAGACACAGACATCAGCTTTGTGAAACGGAGCAACCAACACCACTTTATATTTAAAAATGTCTGTTACCTTAGGAGACAATATGAAACTCCCATTTGGTCATATGAGGCTTTACTCCAATTGTTAATCCCCCAATCTTTCTTCTTTTCCTTTCTTCAGTCTTTTGAGACTGGGTCTTGCTATGTGGCTCTTGTTGACCAGGTATTATGCTATGTAGCCCAGGCTGGCCTCTGAAGCAATCCTCCTGCTTCAGCTTCTGAGTGCTATTACAAGTGCGCACCTACCACCCCGGGCTCCGATTCCTCTGAGTCTTTAATTGAAAGTTTAGGGACATAACTAGAATTGTCATATGATGTCTACTGTGCTACACATCCGGAACCTAACTCGTGGTTTATCTACCTTCACAGTCCATTATCTATAGTACTGATAATTCAAAGAACCTCACAGAAATGTGTTAAGTACTCTTTGCTTTCTGGGATAACAGCTGTCTCCCTTCATCAGTCACTCCCTAGGTTAATTACAGTGACTCAGTTTTACCACCTCCCCGTACTCAACAGAAACAAACGAAAATGAGATTTATTGAGGAATCATAAAAATGGGTGCTATTGTAAAAAGGAGTCTAAACACATCTGTGGGACATCCTCCTAACCAAATCTGCCGTCCTCAGTAAGCTTTTCTCTCGCAAACAAGACCACTGAGAAGACAATGGGGAAACACTCCAGAAGAAAAGGTAGCGAGAAGACGTACTTTGACAAACTGACCCGGTCGCTCCGAGGAGGATCTGGCCCCGGGGAAGGCAGAGGTGACAACCGCTACTCTTGGTGACTCCCGCTAGGCTTTCCCCGGACTTTCTTGCGCTCGTCCCACAAGAGGGTCCCGGGTGACCGTGACCCTCCTCTGCGCCCAGATTCGCGCGCCCTGGGGCACTGCACACAGGTGACCTCGGCGCGCTCCGCCCGGCTTGCAAGGCCCTTCGCAGGCCTGGCCCCCACCCGGGCCCAGGTTTTGGTCCCCGGCGCGGCTCGGGCCGGTCTGGCAGGGGGAGGGGCGCGGCGGCCGAGAACTGCGACGGGGACGCAGGGCAGGCCTTACCGCAGCGGAGAGGGAGGCCGGGGGCGGGTGGCGCCAGGGCGCACGCAGAGCGCGGAGGCAATTGCAGCGCGAATAGCGGGGACAGCCGAGGGGACCCCAGAGGGAGCCCAGGACGCGGCAGGCTGCACGGGCGCCGCCATGGTGGGGACGCAGCGGCGGGACCACCAATCCTGCGGTCCGCCTCGGCGGCCGCGCCGGGGGTCGGGCATCGGCAGCCAATAGGCGCACCGGAACCGGGCGGGGCGCCGGGCAGGCCAATGCGAGGCTTCGCCGCAAGGGTGGGCGGGACCGGACCCCGGAGACCCAATGGAAGCTGGAGGCCGAATCCACCCCCCTCCCCATCTCCCCGCTGTAGTTGGAGCTTGGGAGGAACGCCGCGTGGAGAAGCCGTGAGTGGGACGGCCCGGCTGCGGTTAGGTCTCCTCTGGTTCCTAGAGGAAGTCTCCTGTCTCCAACCCACCGCTCTGCTGTCAGACACGGCCGCTGGTAGTACCCCCCCGAACGCCTCCTGAAGTCCTGTCCAATCCTGTGAGGGTAAGAGGCCAGATAAGTTCTGCGTAACCTCGTAAAAAGGTCGCAGATGGGCCACAAAGCCACACCATATACTCAGCAGTTCAGGAGGTCGCACCCTCATCCTGCAGCCGAGTGCATTATCCTAAGGCAATATTTAATGCAGAATTTACCCAAAGAGGCGGTGGAGACATAACTTGCCACTCTCAGATGCCAATCCAAACACTGCACCATATACAACATAAACAAGACATAAATTTGACAAAATGCTGCTGTGAAGTGCAGTCTTTGGCTGTGGTAGGTCATGAGCTCAGACTAGACTACACTGGCCAGGAAGTGCCTAAGGCAGAGCCAAGTTTGAAGTTTAGCAAGCTCAAAGCCCCAGGCCATCCCCAACACCAGAACAAAAACCACAGGCCAGTTTTGTGAGACTTGGGAAAGTCCCATAGCTTTTTTTTTTTTGAACTGGGAATTTTCTTATAATTACATAGGCCAAAAATGTTTTTGAATGATTGACTTAGCTAATCACCGTGGTGGTGGTGGTGTGTACTTAACTGCTCTGTAATCTGAAGCAGGATTAAACTTTCAGTGCCAACCTAGACAACTTTGTGGTTCCTGATGTCTTCTTTAGTTTTGGGGGTTTCTTATTTTGTTTTAGTGTCTGCATGAGTGCCTGTCCCGGTGCCTGTGTATGCCAGAAAGCGGCCTCATAGCCCCTGGAACTGGAGTTACAGGTAGTTGCAAGCCACCACCAAGTGGCTAGTGGCAACTGAACCTGGGTTCCCTGTAAAAACAAGTGCTCTTAATGGAAACCATCTCTCCACCCCACAGTGGGCCCATCTTTAGGGACAGAAAAAGTAGAGAGGGCTGTCGGTGGATATAGCTTGGCAGCAGAGTGTTTGCCTGAAACATTCAAAGGTTTAAATTCGATCCTCAATTCCCACAGAGCTGAGATTACACCAGGCCCAAGATTATCAGGTCCTTCAGCAAGGCTGAGGTAATGAGAATCATGGGGAGGAACCACGGGTACCCGAGGAAATTAAGTTTTCCTCCCTTCCAAGAAAGTTCAGCCCTACTTAACTTCCCCAGGTATTTCTCCCTGAAAATCCCTGAGTGAAGACCAGAGGGGAAACCTCCTTTCCTTGGCTCCAAGAAGTTAGTTTTGAAAAAACATCTTTGAAACTCTCCTCTTTTCCCACAACCAACACTAAGTAGCAGCTCCCAGGCTGCAGGGGTGCCAAGCACTTTGTCTAGCACAGGGCACAAAGCTGAGGCCAGCCGGAGTAGGTATGCTGTGCAGAAGCTCACCTATTCTTGTCCACTTGGGGACCCCGGACAAAGACTGGGTCTTCCTCCAGAGAAGCACTCACCAACTACAGGCATTGCAGAGAGTAGTTTCTGCAATCCACGGAAGATAAGGTGTCTCTTGCTTTTCAAGCACCTAAAGCATACTCCTTCCTGGTTCCCAAGAATGGAATTCTGATGCAGGAAGTGATTTGCATACAAGGATGCTGATGACATCAAAAGGGCTTGTTTGCGAAGACTACAGCCCAATCCTCTCTCCTGTTTTACCTCCTCCAGGAAAAGCAGAAGGAGGAACTGAGAGCCACAATGCCTTGGGTGCTCATGGGCCACAGATTTGGCCCAACACAGAAGGTCGGCACCCATCTCGGTGAATGCTTTCCCAGGCCCCGCTCCACAGCCTGACCCTGGGCCACTTGGGCTCCATGGGGCAGACCACAGTCAATCCTCTGTTCAATGCATTTTATTGCTAAGGACAAGGTAATGCACCAGTTTTCAAAATAATTTGGTTTATAGAGTTCATACGTAACAAAAAAGGGGAAGTATTATAAATCTGACTCCTGTATACAGAGCAAGGTATGAAGCCCTCCAATATCTGGGCCCAGGCAAACAAATTCAAGAGGAGCAAAAACCTGTTTAACCCCTTCAATGTTGCCCTCTAGTCCCACCCCACCCCCACCCTCAACCAGCCCCACCCCACCCCTGACCAAGGGCGTAGCTACACTGCCCTTGGCCTCCAGTGGCCCCAGTTCATCCTAACCCATAGATAGCCCCTGCATAACTGCAATTTTCCCCTGCACAAAAATCACCCACCAGGCTCTGCCTGTTTCCATCATTAAAATTCTCCCTTCAAGGTAGTCCCCACCCACACCCTCTAACACTGCCGTAGGGGCTTCAGTGCCTGAAGTCTGTGGGCTCATAGCACATAACCTCTGAGTTCTACTTCAAGGGTGGACAGAGGTGGCAGCCAGCTCCTTAGCATCTCAATACTGTAGCTTTGCCAGCACTCTCTTGAAGTGGGACCAGGAAGGAACAGATGGCAAGCCACCTCTAGCCATCCCCCAGGGCCCTTACTCAGCTTGGCTGAGGGCAGAATTTCACATTTTGTTTGCCCTGCAGAGGCAAAGAAGAAAGTGAAGCCCAGGGGCTGGCAGAAGCTAGTCCTGCCCAAGTACACACACACACACACACACACACACACTTGCACACCCATTCACACATTCTCAAGCACACAAACACACAGGTGTACACTCACACTCGCACATTCACACGCTCACACACAGGTACACACTTGTACATGTGCACGCTCACACACGTACATAAATACAAAAGGGGATTGATTGGGTCAAGCACCAGCACCTCTCTGCCTTGCTGGTGCAGGTGGGCGGTAGGAAGCAAGTCCTAGGCTAAGAAAGAGCAATCCCAGCAGGAACAGCTGACCCGTTTGGACTGGGGGCTGATGCAGTCTCAGCATCCCAGTATCAGCCCATCAGCTGGGGACGAGCAGCTGCTGCCAAGCGCCCACAACTGGTTTGTCTTTTCATGGCAGAAAGCATCGAGGGTGAAGTGAGAAGGTGATGGGTCGGACATGTCATTCCTTTTCTTTGTACGGCTTCAAGTTCTAAGACTTCTGAGTTCCAAGTGTCTGCTGTGCTGTGGAACCCTAGAGTGCTCTCGCCTTGATGGCTGGGAACCTCTTAGATCCTGGAAATATCTACTCCATGATGGCCCGGTACAGTGCTGGCTCGATGTAATCCTCCCGGTACCTCGAGTTGATGACCCGTTGCCTTTTCTTTTCTTGCTTTACTTCCTTCTCCGTGAAAATCTCATTGAACCGCATGTCTGAAGCTACTGACTACAAAGGAAAAGGCAAGCAGATCGTCACTTTGTGGCCACATGGAACAATAAACACCGAAGGGGCATGTTCCTGCCACGTTCAAGACACACAGGCTTAGGGCACAGAAAGCTCACTCACCAGTCTAGACTTGACTCTCTTGGGAAGCTCTTCATCCAGTGTGTACACATCATCTCTCTTAACCACCAGCTGCGAGCCATCCTCAAACTCCACCTGCCAAGCAAGCAAAGGCCCTTTAGCTAGAGTACCAGAGTCCTGCAGGACCTGCACACACAGTGGCAGTTTCAGGTAGCTAAAGGAAGGTAACACTTTATGTGTAAGGACTTTATGTGTAAGGATTGACGGCCATGCCTGAAGGCACAATAGCATAGTGGACACCCCAGGGCTCCAGATCTGTGAAGGCTGTACGTGACGGCCAAGTTCTTTAAAGAGCAAAGACAAGCTTCTTGCCCAAGAGGAAACACTAAAGGAATGAAGTACCCTCCCACCCTCAAACGCTCATTCAAGAACCTTTGGCTACCTGGTACATCTGGATGGGGTGGGAGGCCACAAACTTAGCCCCATAGACTTGACCATCTGTCCATCTGACTTGAACCACTTCGCCTTCAGCAGGAGGCCCGAGTTGGAGACAGTCCTGACTCTGAGGAAAGAGCAGAGAAGGAGAGTAAAGAGCAGCTCCACCCAACCACAGCATTAAGTGTGACTCGGGAAGGACTCCTGCCCACGTGCCGCAAGAAAGGCAGCTAGCTCTGGGCTGAAGGCTGCAGTCAGTCAAACAAGGTCTTCCTCTTTCTATCTGCCCTAGTCCCAGCGGCCTCTAGGTGAACAAAGAAACAAACAAACAAAACAAAACCCCCAGATGGGTATACTAACTCAGATAATGTAGTAACACAGAAGCAGGGTGGGTTCTCAAATCCACAATCCCTGTGTCCTCTCAACTGAGCTGCTTGCTGAAGCATCCCTGGGCTCTGCCACGGAGGAATGCTAGGACTGCATTTGAGTGCATTCTAAGACGTGCTTCTAAGATAGACGGACATGTTAAGAAAGAAAGGGACCATCTAGCTGAGAGTGGAGGCTGCCAGGAGACCGGCAGAGGAGCCAGGTGAAGTTCAGCTTGGCTAAGCAGTGTGGCCTGCTGTGAAACACACTAAAGCCATGCCTGGAGATGGAGCTCTGGCCGTGGTGCCCAAATCCACAAAAAATAAGAACAAAACACAAACCACTAGCCCTTTCACCGTGTTGATATTTCTGGCAAAATCTATGATGGCATAAAAAATAGGTCATGTATGCAAATCAAAGACCACAAACTTTCCCAGTTTCTACTGAGTTCATTACTACTGTGGATGCAAAGTGTAAGGGGGTAAAAAGCTAGGTTTCACAGAGCAGTAATGAAGCAAGAGGGATTTGCCTTGCTGTATTATGTATGTGAGTATCTGTAAGACACTTGAGGCTACAGGTACTACGATGTGTACAGGAAAACTTGTGTCTAAGCTAGGAGTGTAGTTCGGTGGTAGGTCTCTTAAGACCCTGGATTCAATCCCCAGCTCCAGTAGATGGAAAGAATCACTTGTGACCTTTGCAATTGTGTGACTACATAATCTTTTTTTAAAAAAAGAATTCCAGCTTTGGATTTGGCATGGTAGCATACATCTTTAATCCCAGCACTAGGGATCTTGGAGTTCGAGCCCAACCAGGGCTACAGAGTACCAGCTTTATTTGAGGGAAAGAATGAGTGATAAAACTCCAGTTACTGGCACAGGTGTACTTGGCAGACACCTTCCTAAAAGCAAGTGAAGAGAGCATCTCACTTCAAGGAAAAAGGAATTATATCTATTGCCAATAACAAAAAATTCAACTTTTTGAGCAAAAATTAGTATTTCAGAAAAGTGGCCCTCTTACCTGTGAACACAAAGCTTCTCAGAATTAAACTATGTCTTTATGATGTATGTGTGCATGTGTCACAGTACACGTGTGTACATGTGCCAGAATGCACGTGTGTCTATGTGCCACAGTACACATGTGGAGGGCAGAGGGCGACTTGCAGGATGCAGGAGCTGAGTATCTATCTCTCTCTAACGTGGGACATGCAGTTTGGACTCAGGTCTTCCGGCTTAGCAACAAATACCTTTACCCACTAAGGCATCTCAGCCCTTCTCAGAATTTAGTCTTCCAGCGAGATGGGTAATGATGTGAATTTGATTTTTAAAAGTGTATTTATAATAAAATTTAACATCATTTGGAAAGATCTCCACAGCCCAGTATGGCAGTGTTTTCTGAATGACCAGCATACAGTATAACAAATCAGGCACAAGACCCACCCTGAGTGTGAGATGGGTGGGCAGACTTCACGTATGTCTCATGTAAGGTTCAATGGACTTTCAGATTTCACATTGTGTATAACTTTTTAAAAACCTGCTACTTGGCTAGGCACAGTGGCACACACTGTTGCTGCCAGCATGCAGGAGTCCAAGGCCTTCCTGACTACATGAGGACTTGTCCCAAAAAGCTAAGAGATCAAATTGCCCCAGTGACAAGATCAGTAACATAGGACTATAATCTCAACCAGTCAGGAGGCAGAAGATCAGGAGTTCAAGGCCTGCCTCAGCTATAGATAGATCCTACTTCATATCTTAAAAACGTGAAAGGACCGGGTGGGGGGGAGCAGCTCTACAGACGCAGCTAAGGCCCAAGTTCAATGCCCAGTTCCAAAAAGAAATCATTTCATTTCAACTCTTGGAAATGCTACTAAAATGTTGTTCTCAGGGGACCAGTGACTTGGGCCGGGGGGGGAGTTTCCTGTGAATTTCAGGCAGTCAGGACTACACAGTGAGGCACTGCCTCAAAAAATAAAATATAACCCCCATTCCAACTGCAATTCGATGTCAGGCTACGTTTTCTTTCTACACTTTATTTCCTTTTTTTTGTCTTTGACATAGGCTCACTGTGTAGTCAGGACCAGATTTGAACTCTAGAGCCCCTGGCCTTAGTGTCTTATGAGCTGGGTTCATAGGCAAGTACATTAATTGAAACAATATGAATGAAGAACTGACCTAAAAATTTCGTAAAACTGGAGAAATATGATAAGATAGCGCACACACAGAGAGAGACACACACACGTATCAAATAATATTTTAAAAATATTAACTAATCTTAGTTTTAATTTCTAATAGAGTAACTATTGATAGGTAAAATTCACAAATACATAGCTGTTTGAGAGCCTAAAAATCTCTTAGGAACCAAAGGCGCTCAGACAGGAGCACTGTCCTGAGTTAGAGCAAGCAACACTTCTCAGAGCGTGTGTGAGGAGAGAGACATACTGACCTCCAGCTCAGCACCAGGTCTGGGTGAGAGCTTACTAGTCCCTGACCGTGCTACACAAACATCCTCATCTTCACAGTAACACTCTGCCTTGTAACTATGGTGGTTTGAAGGAGGATGCCCACACCCCCCACCCCCTGGCTCCTTGGTCCTTACTAGGTGGAACTGCGTGGGGAAGGATTAGGAGATACAGCCTTGATGGAGAAGGTGTCACTCTGGGAGGGCTCTGAGAGGTCAAAAACTCTTAACTCTGTGTGTGTGTGTGTGTGTGTGTGTGTGTGTGTGTGTGTACATGTACCTGTGTGGTCATGCCCACCCCATCCCCTATGTCCGTGTGTGTGTGTGTGTGTGTGTGTGTGTGTGTACATGTACCTGTGTGGTCATGCCTCCCCACCCCCCTATGCCCTACTTGCAGATCAAGATGTGAGCTCTCAGCTGTTCCTGCTGCCATGCCTTTGCACCATGGACTCTGAAACCATAAGCCCCAAATTAAGTGCTTTCTTTTATAAGTTGCCATGGTCATACTGTTTTGACAGAGCAACAGAGATTAACTAAGACGCTAATTAATGTGCTTTTGATAGTGATGTTGCTAATGTAGTGTGAATGCGTGAAGAATCATTAAGGAAGAAATGGCTTTGCCCTTCTATGTTGGGCACACAGGCTAGCACATGAAAAGGAAGGGCACAGGCTGGGGAACCTGAGCTAAGTTCTGAATAGTGAGCCAGGAAAGCCGGACGCAGGTCCAGGTAGGGCTCTAGGGTTTCAGGGGTTGATAAAGCTTTTTCGGGTAGTTTCTCTGTAGCTCCAAAGCCCTCACCTGTGATGAGCCCAAAGCAAGCTACATATACATCCCAAAAAGGCATGGCAGAAACAAGGGTTAGATCATTCTTTTAAAGAATCACACAGCATAAATGCAATGAAACTGTAACAACACCAGTTTCCTTCCAGAGTATGTGAGCTTGCATCTTGAACTAGATGCTATAAGGAATAATTTGGCCTGAGATATAAGCATATTCCAATAAACTACAGGAAACACTGACTCCCCTGAACTTCTTGGGGAAGGCGAGTACCTCAGCAGGTACACTGTTCCTTGAAAGGGAACCTGGGAATAAAGGCTTCTTTCTGTCTGGAAACTGACAAGGGGCAGGCAAAGAGGCCACAGTCATCCAGCTAGCAATACCGAGAAGATGCCCCAGTCCCAAAGTGCTCCCAGAAGCCACTTCCAGACATTACCACTATGTCCTCAGGATAAAGGTTGTCGCTGAAGGAGCCGTCATCAAAGTTGACTTCGTAGAAGGTCTCGGTGGTGAGTCTGACCACTTCGCACTGGTAGAAGCGACCATTCTTATGCTTGCTAATGACCTTCTGGCCGGCCGTGATGCTCAGCAGGGCTCCTTTAGCACGCTAGAAGGAACAAGCCTGGGTTAACCTGGATCACACTGACAGTTCTAATAAGCCCCTCTATAGGGTATGGGGGGGAAATAAATGTGGAAAAAGAAAGACCGAGACAAATGAAAGGCAGAACAGGCCTTTCCAGACACCTACATTCTAGTCAGGGCTATGTGTCCTCTATAAACCACTCGCCTGAGCTCTGAGCTCCAAGCCAACTAGTTCTTACAGGATACTACTTTTTTCTTTGATTATTTTGTTTTGTTATGAACTTTGCAGCAATGTCCTACCTCAGTCATGGTATATCTTATCTAAAACTCCATGAACTCACCCTTCATGATTTCCCTGACACTAACCAAATAATACATTCTAATGTGTGCACACCTCAGGTATGTGACATAACATCTGGACAGAGACTCAATAGGTAGCTGGTGCCCTGGACCCTAAACTCTGAACATCACTACCCAATAACTACCTCGGCATTAGCTCTACTCTCAGGAGAAAGGCACAAAAATTGAGGTTTCCTAAGATCCTCTGCTCCAAACAAACTGTCTCATTAACGGCCTTGCACTGAGGGTACCCTACTTCACAGGGCCTTGCACTGCTGGTACCCTACCTCACAGGGCCTTGCCATTGCTGTTACCCCATCTCACAAATGCTTTTCATTCTGACCCTGTCCTGGATGTGATGGCTCAACTCCAGCCACTCCCCAAACCCTACCCAGACACTGCTGTACACGTTTCTTCACTATTCTCTGAACACACGTGCTACTCATGTTCCTACCTCAGGGCCTTTGCATGGCTATTCTCTCTACCCAAGATGCTTCACTACACACTTGCCCGCACCCTGGGTCCCTTGTTCCTGAAAGACGATGTCACTGATCCCATTCCTCACAAGCTACTCTTCCTCCTCATCTCTGACCTGTACTGATTTTACCACTGCACCATTCATGCTCAGACATGTGTACTTACTAGTTCCCTGTGGATCCTTCAACTCCACTATAAGTACCTCATGACACTACGTGAGGGGGTGGCTGTCTTGTGCACTGGTAAATTTCTAGCTAACCCTGGGATGTGGCAGGTGTTTAAGTAACATTTGAAGAATGAATTACAAAGAAATACTAACTGTGAATCCCCTCATGGTCCCAGCAGTCTGCAAGTATAATACTGAAGATAATCATGATTATAATTATATTAAGTCTGCCATCTTGTTCCATGACCAAACTCAGGTTTCCCAGCTACCAAACGGGGTCTCAGGCTTTGCCTCCAGTACAGCCTGTCCCGAGGTCTCCTCCACACCTTCATGAGGAAGCACGAAGGAGCCCACCTGCTATCTCAGTAACCACACACAGGGGACAATTGCCTCAGGCTTGAGGTTAGAGCTGATTGCACAGAGAGCTGGAAGCATGAAGGGCTCCCAGACTCAAACTCATGACCTTCCAGAGTGAAACCCAGGACAAAACCATCTGCCCTGCCAAAAGAAAGGCCAACTCTACCAGATGACTTCTCTGTGATCCCAAACGGCAACATGGAGAGCTCTCTGCTCTGGCCTGGCCCTGTCCTGAGTTCTCTCTAGACTCGCCTCGCCTCACTGCTGAGAGCTTGTGTGTGAGATCGCCACAGCTCATCTTCCAGTGAAGACTGTGATGAACTATCCTGCCGAAACCATCCCAAGCTCTGCTCTCACCATCACTCCAAGCTGCCTAGTGGTTGCTCAGAGCAACTCCTCAGGGTCCAGGGAGGTGGCTCAGCATGGAAGAGTACTTATGGCCTAAGCCTGAAGGTCTGAGGTCAGTCCTAGGAACTCACATTTAAAACACCAGCCAAGTGTTGAGGAGCACACCTTTAATCCCTGAACTTTGGAGGTAGAGGCAGGCAGATCTCTGTGAGTTAGAGGCCTTTGTGGTCTGCATAGTGAGTTCTAAGAAAGCCAGGACTCTAGAGACCCTGTCTCAAAAAAACAAATCAAAACAAAACAAAAGCAGGTCACTGTGACAGGCACAGTGAAATCACAGCATGCCTGTTTCAAGGTGAGAGGTGTCACCTGGAGAATCACCTGGAAGCTAAGTAGCCAGCTAGCCTGGGTGGGGTACACGGTGCAGCAGATGCGAGAAACCCTACATCAACAGAGCAGAACGAGAGAACTGACTCCCAAAAGCTGTTCTGCTTCCTATATGTATGTGCACAGCTGCACACAAACAACTCAAAATCATGACCTTCCAGAAGTTATCCTCATTCAGAAAGGAGGAAACCTAAACGTGGCGGTCCAGGGCCTTCTCCCTTGGGCGCTGCTCGCTTCCTATGACTCCTGCCAGATTCCCAGAACCACCCTGAATGTTCGTCCTCTTAAGACATAGTCCTCTGTTTCTGAAGCTATGATTACACTCCAACTCCCTTCTCCTTCCTTGGGCCCGCCCAGGCCCCTTCAGGACTCTACAGGTCATTTCTCACATGTCTTGCACATGTCACCACTGAGAGAACTGTGAAATCTCTCCTATGTGGTAGAAAATGTCCAACTGTCAGAGGTACCAGCCTCAACACTTTCAGAGTGGCTCTGACGTCCCAGGCCCTTGGGTGAGGATGCTCGGGAGAGTTAAGCAAGGAAACAGGTAAACTAAAGAACCAAGCCATGGTTAGTTTAGTACCACTGAACTAGGAAGGCCAAGGTAAGAAGTGGTCAGACTGAGCCATGTGTTAAGTGCTAACTCATTAACATTTCCAACAAGGAACAACTTGGCAACATGCAGAGAAAATGACCCTGAAACCAGTCAGGAGGACTCATCATGGTGCCCTCTCACCTCCAGATTGGGAATCTTGTGTCGGAAGCACGTGATGAAGACAACAAAAGGCCAGTCATCGGGTTGCATCATCACCCCAGCAGCCTGGGCACAGCTCACATGGAAGGCGGTGGGGCAGCGGCCGTGAGAGCACTGCACACAACAGCCAGCGTTCCGTTTCCTCCGCTTCTTACAAAATACACACCTCTGCACAGGAGAGAGAGACAGCACACGATTCCATGGAATGGCCGTCCATCTCTTCTTGTTTCCCCTCCAATATGCACAAAAGCAAGCCATCAGAAGCCAACCTCCTTCCAATACATGGGAGCGCCCAGGGACTGCTCTACCCCTGTGCCCCATGTAAAGTACCCAGGAGGCAACACTGCTGTAGGGTAGAACGAGACTGACCAGAGCCAAAATGCACTCAGCTCCCCAGACTCATCAGTTGGGAGCCATGCAAACCCCAAGCCCACTCTGGCTTACCAGTTTGAAGCGGGGCAGAGGGATTTTGCTCACATCCACTGGACTTCTTTCAGCAATGTTGACAAACCTTGCTTCTAGAATTGCCACAGCACATGAAACATGAACCCATCTGCCAAAAGAGGAAGGCCTCAGTCACCTGCTTCTATAGCCCCAGGGGCCTGCTGACAAAACCTCCATCACCCAGCATGAGCACTGGGTCACCCAGGTCCCAGGACTTAAGAGGGAAAGTGCTGTTTACCACCATATGTAGTACTGCGCACACACTGCCCAAGGCCAGTGCAGGATCAACCCACTTACACCACCGCCTTCTCTGACAAATAAGCAGAATCGTGGCTGACAGAGTGTGGTGGGTTCAGAAAGGGAATAAATCAGAAGCACTGCTTGGGGCTTTTCGGTCCCAGACACCTTTTGGGAAACAGACATGCCCGAAGTGGAGAAACCCAAGATTGTGGAATGTTGGGGTTCCACTGACAGTTTGCATCAAATGCACAAGGCCCTGGGTTCAGCTCCAACTAGGTCCACTCATATGAAAACCTACAGGAGCCATGGAATCGAAAGTCTGCACTAGTAGGGCTGTTACTGGGGATGGGAATAGGTCTGGCCTTAGAGGGCAGAACATGCATCAGAGGTTAAAGGGCAAAGGTGAGAGTTTCAAGCACAGCCATTTCCAGTTAAATAAAAGTATTACCAGCCAGCCCTTACCTGCCCTGGGAGAATTACAGTGACCACTGGTAATAGCCACGTATCTGTAAAGGAGTGAGGCACAGCCACACAGCCATCCACCACAAGTAGTATGGGGATGCTGCAAGGGTGGGAGGCTGGACACCGTGGGGTTTTATTCAGGGGCAGGCTATCCACAGCCAGCTGCTGTCAATCCATGTGTACAACTCTACACAGAAGCCCTTCTAGAGCAAACCCTCAACAGCTTGTGTTTCCTCCTCAGAAAAGGTAGACCCGAGGCAGCACAAGATACAACTCAATGAGAACATGTTGTATAGCAGCTGAGAAACCCAGAAACTTCTATAGATCTAACAGTGGGTGGCCTGCCTAAGCTCTCCTCAGTGCCCAACAGGTCCCCCTTGGAGACATTTGCCTGATCTCCAAACAGCAAGTCTAGCCAGGGAGAGTTAACTCTGTGAAGAGTTTGGCATGGTACGTATCTGTAATCCCAGTCTGTGGAGGCTGAGGCAGGAGGATTAACAGGACATTTCAGGAGAGCCTGTCTTGAAAGAAACAAGACCAGAGAGCTAATTCAAGAGGTTAAGAGCATTAGCTGCTCTGCCAGGGCACCTGGCTGGGTTCAAGGCCCACATAGTGCCTTAAAACCATTTGGATCTCCTCTAGTCCCAAGAGATCCAAAGTCTTCATCTGGTCTCTATGGAAACCTGTGCAAACAATGCCCAGATATACAATGCAGGTAAAACATCCACATATGTAAAATAAATTCATTTTTTAAAAAAAGGAAAGCAGGCAGGTAACTGCAACCAGGTCAATGTCCTCACTTCCAGATCGCAAAATGCCTGTGTCATTTCCTCAGGGCCATCCTCTCTCAAAGAATGACACTACTTACATCTCTGCCTCTGAGGAAAAGTCAAATCGAGGCAGGCAGTCTAGGGCAGTCTTGCTCATCCTATTCCAGCCCGTACCATGTGCTACCTGAGTCTTCCCCACTCCCTCAGAACAGCTACTGCCCTCAAAGCAATACATATGCTTCAGAACGGGGGCCTGGGCATCACCATCTTCCCAGAGAACTCACCTGTCATCGTTTGCTCTCTGCAGGGCCCCTCCACGCAATGAGCATAAACAGCAGTCCTGCCCGGAAAGCAGAAGGAAAACAGTTACCAACAATTCACTACATACAGTCTGCCCTCCTGAGACTTCCTGTGGACAACTAAACTCTGCCAGAAAGCAGTAGCAGGTGGGCCTTCAGGTATATGCCCTGTAGTCAGGACTCCCCTGAAGAGACAGGCCACAATGCATGATTAGAACTACATAATGAATCACTTGAGCCCCACTCTGAGACTCCAAACCCAGAGCTGAACTCTTCAAAGGGAGTGATGGCCACTCCACCAGACGGCTACCTGATCTGCCACCACAGCACAAAGACAGCTCTCAGATCCACCTGCTCTGACATCCCAGAGTACCAAATCCTAAGCCAGCTGCTGTGGGCATAAATTACGTCCAGCATAGAAAGAGGCTAGCTCCAAAGCCACCCCAATCTTCTGGAGAGATGGAAAAAGCATGGGGACACTCACTTCCTCCAGGGCATTGGCTGAACACCGAGAGCACATCCATTCTTCAGAAGCCTTTGCAGGGGGGACACCATAACAACCTAATGAGAACAGCAGGAAGAGCAAATGAAACCCAACCCAGGGGCTGGCATTAGATTGTAGATGCACAGTACTCTTCCATAGACACCATTCTCAAAGATAGTAAGAGATCCCTGAATTCTGGGCCAGAGTCCCCAGGGCTCAACCATACAGTATGGCCCAAGACCCAGGAAAGTCAGAAACTATGGATTCACTGGTATATCTCCCCAGTAAGTATCTAGGGACTATTCTCTAGATACCCACAACCCAGGAGACCCCACGTTGACAGGCATTGTGATGGATGCTAGAGCCACAAAGCAACTCATCCACCAGCCACCAACTTCCCAAGAAGACAAAAGCATCCTTTGCAGCAGGAGACTGGGAAAGCCATTCGGTGACAACAACTTCCAGTAAGCAGGAAGTTTCCCATGAGAACAGGTGAGAGGTACTCACTGGCGTGGACCCGGACACTGCACTTCTTGCAGGACACTAGCATGCTGGTGCCATCCTCCTCTAGGTAAGGGGTGGACAGATTGATGTCTGTGCTGCAGCCAGTTGTAGTAAAGCACATTTCAGGGATCAATGGTTTAGTCCTCTGAGTCTGGGCAGCTGGTTCTGAAGCATTCCCACAGCTCTGACTGAAGCTTCCAAATTCCACCTAAGTGAACGGCAGAGAACGAATGGGCACAGGGCGGTGAGCACACAGCTGGGCTGTGCTCCTAGCCCTCCACCTGCTCCATCAGCAGAAAGCCGGGCCTCTCACGGGTATGGCTGCAGCTACAGCTCCCGGGTGCACAGCCATTATCCTGAAGCTACTAATTGAAGTTTCCTCTAATGACTTAAATTCAATTTCTCACAGCAGCATCAAACAAAGGGCCCTGGGGGACAACTGAGAAAAGGGAGCAAGGAAGAGGCACCTGGGACTTCAGTCTTCCCAAACCAAGTGATAATAAAATGCACCGAGACACCAGCAGTAAGGCACTGACTGTCCCCCAGGTGCCGTGCCACATGACAGTCCCACTCGGAGACAGCACCCAGAGTCCATGCTCCTAATGGACCAGCACTGATTGCCTCTGCCGGGCCACGTCAGCAAATCACCTGAACTGTGGCACTGTCACATGGCTGGGTCCCCACCTGTGATTCCTGGCTTGGGGCCTTCTCTAGAAAGAACATTATGTTTCATACTGCCCTTAGCAAACTATAGTCACTACAAATATCCTCTGGCTCTGCCGCTGGATGGCACCATGATCCCCATTCCAAGGACAGAGCCTGGAAGCGTGTCACCCTCTGAGCCTATGCCATTCAAGAAAGTCTGGCCCCCACCTAGGAGATCTGCTGACAGTAACAATCAGGCAGTCACCTCCCTAAATAAAACACAAGCACAAACAGTTCTTTGCTTTGCTTCCAGTGAATACAAAGCAGTAGCTGTTGTTCCAGCATGTGGGTCTTGATGCCATCCTTCTGCAAGCATGAGCCTGGGGCCTTGCCAAGCTCGGGGCAGCTGTGCCAGTGTAACCGCCATAGGGAAATTGCTTACCCACTACCACGCTGTGTGGGACACATCTAAGCCTGAGTTGGTTACTCGGTGCCTACTGCTGTGAATTCCTGTCTGACCTTCTGGAGCTTGACCCAAAGTGATCCACAATGTGAGGCCATCAGTGGCCCGGCATGGGAAGACCACGGTTGAGCCCAGCCTTCACTGCGTCAGTCTCTGCCCTCCCGCCTCCCTGGGCCCCAGCTGCCTTCTGGTCACTATTCACTATGACAATGAGGAGGGAAAAAAGAAAATGGCATGAGAAGACCTGCCTCCTCACCCAAGGCCGATGTCAAATGGGAAAGAACTGCATTCATGTACCCTAACTGACCAGGACTGCATAGGATCAAGCAGAAAGAACCCCAGACCAGGAAGATAAGAAGAAACACTATGCTCTGCAAACAGCGAGGTCTGTGTCATAAACAAGGGTCACCAGATCAAAGCATTCTTAAGGGCTATCTGCCTGGCAGAGCCACACCAGCACTAACAGAACGAGGATGCTAGGGCAAAGGCCCCTAAAGACAAGCAGTGGCAAGCCTCGTGCCCATAATTACACCCAGCTTCCTCAGTTGCTGGCCCACGGTGCCTGATGGCAGCACTGCACACTCACCTGATGGTAGGTCTGGAAGATCATACACACAGCACAGTGAGGGGCCTGTTGGGCCATGATCTCATTGAATTCCTTTTCGGCCTCAAAGTTCGGGGGTCGGTTCTGCCACAGCTGGCTCAGAGGCTTGGCCCAAGCCTCTGTCTCCTCAGCCTCTTCCTCGGGGGTCAGCTGTTCAGAAGTCTCTAGAGGAGGAAACAGAAGCCTGAGTTAGTACCAGCCTGCACATGGGAGGTCTGCCTACAGTGCAGAGGTGCTTAGCCAGCACCCCCAGTCCCAGGTCAGGACTAAACTCAAGATTCCAGAGAGTGATAAAAGGCAAGAGCCAAACAATTACCAACAGGCTCCTTTAAGGCCAGGGTGCATTAGCTGGGATGTAAGCTGGGCGTGGGGGAATTAGAGTGGCTGTTGGAACTGCTTTCTCTGGTCAGACTGACTCAGAGTCTCTATTCTTCCTCAGGTTTTAGGTGCTCATCCCACTCTGTTCCCTGTAACAGCTGCCACATTCAGCCCTCTGCCCTCTGTGGGCAGCAGAATAAAGCAGGAGCCTGTCAGAAACTATGCTGTTTGCTGCCTCCAAAATGCCAGCAAGTTAAGTCCTTTCTCCTCTGGGCTTTCCCTTCAGTTGTGCTGGGGAAACAGGGAGAGACAAACAGAGGATGGGTGAGGTTGAAAGATGTTACATCATGACCTTCGGTCAGAACTTTCCAGCTCTCTCTGGAAAGTCCAAGACATGAGGGGAGAACAATCTGCCTGTTTGAAGCAGGACTTCCCAGGATCTCAGAAGATGAAACTTCTTCCTGGCCATAAAATGTCTATGTCACCTTTCAACCAGGAGCTTGTGAATGGAGAGCTCGCAGGCATACTCCAGCCAGTCAGGAAACAAAAATGGCTATTGCATGTTCAAAGACTGGGGGTGAGGGAGAGAAACGCTGACCCTAGAGACCATCCAGGACTGTAAAGCCCGAATCAGTAACTTTCTGGCCTTCCTCAGAGCCCTGGGCCGTAGACTCCTCATCTCTCTTCAGTGTGCCGGGCAGCAGGCCTTAAAACTCAGGAACCCTTAACCTCAACCAAGGAAGAATCCTCCTCTGGGTCTATCCTTCCAGAAGAGTGAGTCTCACTACAGAATAGAAAACAGTGGAAGTATTCTAACAGAGCAGTAAAGGCGCAAAGCCCACTGGTTCCTGGCACACACAAGGTCAAGGAGCAGGGCAGAGCCTTAACAATTATGAATGCTGGGGGGGGGGGGTTGGGAACTCTGATAGAAGCAGGAGCAAACGTCAGAACAGACTGCTGCAATACACAGGCGTGGTGTCTCGAGCCTGTAGGAACTGCAGTTGAATGTGGAGATGAGAAGCCCCTGTTGTCCTATCCCTCTGGCCATGCATTCAGTGGCTGACAGGAAATTGGCTTTGACAGTGTGCCCATCAGGTATTGCCATGAGGCTACTGCACAGGGTACCGTGTATTTTGCAATCCACTGCAGTACTACTGGCTAAGATAAAAACACTCCTTCCCCAGAGGCTCCGAGATCTCTGCAAAGCAGCCTACAGTCAGCTGTGGTGGGCACACCTATATTAGGTGCCCGTTTGCTCACTCCAGGCAACTCCAGCACAATGCAGATAAACCACTTCTTCCTCCACCTTCATAGTCAGGTTTCAGTTAAAGGGATCTGGCAGCTGCCATTGTGCACAGCCAGCCCCCATAAAGGGCCACTGTAGCGTAAGGAGGTCAGTGTGAACCAGCCAAACAGCCTCTAAGAGCCCCATGGTTCAGACTGGAGCCAGAGTGCCTGACCCAAACATGAGGGACCAAGATAGTGCAGCAGGGACAGAAACAGACAAGCTCATAGCCCCATCTTCACATACTGACATCTGCTCTACTCACATAGCCAAAAGCGGCCCAAGCCATGACATATGGGAGCGCTGAATGCCAAGGGGAGACTTCCACTGTGTTAAGTGAAAATTGCAGGAATCAAAATTTTAACAGTTTACATATGTAAAGCTTCACAGAGCTTTATAGTCAAGACATGTGCATCTCACTGAAAATGTTGTAATTCAGATAAAAATGCTTTTTTAAAAAAAGTTAAAAAGAGAGGGGAGAGAGAGAAAGAGAAAGAGAGAGTGAGAGAGAGAGAGAGCGTGCAGTGGTGGTGCATCCCTTTAATCCCAGCACTCAGGAGACAGAAGCACTCGGATCTCTGAGTTCAAGGCCAGCCTGGTCTACAGAGTTAGTTTCAGGACAGCCAAGGCTACACAGAGAAACCCTGTCTCAAAAAATAAAAGAGGACAGTGAATACACCAGATAATCACACGGTCCTCCCGAGGACACAGCAGGTGTCCAGGAGAAGCCAAAGCTGCTAGAGCAGCTGGCCAGCACAAGCTCAAGGCCAGCCTGGGCTATATTATACCCTGTGTCAATAATGTACCAGCAGAAAGAAGACATACTCATAGTAAAAGTTCTGATAACAAGTGACACATGGGGAGACCACACAGTTTCCCTTCACTTTGCCATAACTGAACACTGCTTATCACAAAATGTAGAGAAAGAGGATATCAGTTACATTATTTCAAAAAGACATAACTCAGACAATAATGGATATGTGCCTAGAAGTGTATGTATTCAGTATTCACATACTCTTTGGATAATTTTTCTTTTGCCTCTTAGAAACTTTTTTTTTTCCCTACAGTCTGTCTTTTTGTTTAATTGGTTGATTTTTGCCTTTTTGAGACAGGGTTTTTTTTATTCTGTGTAACCTTGACTGTCTTAGAACTGGCTGTTCTGTAGACCAAACTGGCCTGGAACTCAGAGATCCACCTGCCTCTGCCTCCCAAGTGCAGGGATAAAAGGCGTGCGTCACTGCAGCCTGGCTAACCTGGGTCATTTTAAAGCACTGAGGGAAGAAATCATACAAGAGGCAGAGGCTCTCCGAGCACAGGCTCAGAGGGACTGCTGGGACAAAGACTCAGGGTCTGGCCACTTCTGATCCCAGGGCCTGTAGGCTGTCCCTGCACCCAGGTTGTCACATACTTTCTATAAAGGAAAACTGCGAGATGAGCCGTGACAGCACGTCACAGGAGGGGAGAGACAGCAGCGCAAGTGGCTCAGGTTCCACAAGCATGCTCGTGCCAGTTCCTGCGGACGCCTCCCAGCATCCTCCTGCTGCTCCAGGCAGCCGAGATAACCACTCCCTGCAGTTGCCAAAATGAGCTTCAGAGCCACACTTCCTGGTTCTCCTTGCACAGATCTCTTAGCTCCCTCTTCTGTCTCCTCTGTCCTGTCTCCAGCCTCTGCTCAAGCTTCCTGGCCTTCTTGATGAGTGAGATCCTTTCATTTAAAAATAATCCTACATATCAATGTCTTCCCATGTCAATTTCCTCTAGTCACACTAAACTTGGGTTTCTGAAGCCAAAAGCCTTAGGACACAAAGCCATCCACTCACCTTCCTCCCTGTGGATTACGCTCCCAGCTCTACAGACTGCTGCCCAATCAGGCTGGCGCCGTCTTCACAACTTCCATTTCTCCCACCCCACCAGCCTCTGAGCCCAGCTGGCCTAGCAGTCCTTCTAATGCAACCTAACAGTGTTGCTCCCCTGCTTCAGACACACCTCCACGGCTCCTAACTGCCTGTGAGGACAGCCTCAGTAGGCTCTCGAGGGGAGCTGTGTACAGCCAGCCCCCTTCTGCCTCACTCAGTTCAGGCTGCAGTTGTGCCCTTGAGCTGTGTAGCACTGCCGGGCAGCTCTGGCAGCTCTCCTACCCCAGCTTCCCCATCCCTGTCCTTACTCATACTGTCCCAACTCCTTTCTTTACATTTACATCCCTTTAGCTAGCCACCCCACTATCATGTGGGCACCTTGAGGGTATGCACATATCTTAGACAGTTTTGTATGCAAACATCCAACACAGGGCTTGGCATCATTGATGGAACTTACTATCCTGAAAATCCAGCCTTGTACCTCCTAGGAAAAGAAAGGAAAGAGCCTACATACAATTACACAGCCCAGGAGCCCTGATTTGTCCTCTGCCCTAATGCCCAGGAGAAAAAGGGCCAAGCCACAGGCCCACGCCCACTCCTGACCTCTGAGGCCCTGTGAGGAGGAGGCTCGCTGTAGGGACCTGCTTTTCTTCCAGTGAGGAGAGACTACTTACCGTCATCGCTGCCGCACTCCTGCAACACGAGCGGGTGGTGGCGTGGGAGCTTGCTCAGGGGCTGGCGGCGACCCTTGGTCTTCTTATTCTCCTCCAGGGAAAGCATGTACTCATCTGCAACCTGAGCAAACGGAGGCCTATCAGCTAGGTGATGAAACTGCAGGGCGCTGTGATGACACACCCCTGCAGACACCTGAGAGCCGCACCTCTCAGGAGGCTGAGGTTAAGAGGACAAAGAAGTCAAAGGCTGCATGGGCTACATGTGGAGTACAAAGTCTCAGAAGCAGGAGGAAGGGAGGGATGCAGGAGAGCTGAGGAGAGAAGAGGAGCAGAGGAAACAAATGTAAAAATGAACACACAAAAAATCAACTTGAGGGCTGGAGGGATGGCTCAGTGGTTAAGGTGCTCTTCCAGAGGTTCTGGGTTCTCTTCCTGACACCCACATGGCAGCTCACAACCATCTTAAACTTCGTTTCCAGGGAGTTCAACACCCTATTCTGTATTTCTCAGGTACTGTACACATGAAGTGCACAGGCATATATGGATGCCAAATATTCATGTACAAATAAAAGTTTAGAGAAATTTAAAAAACATGTCTCAGAAAAGCATAAGCCATCGTGCCATGTACACTAGTCTGTACCAGTGTACTTTGGCACTTAGGGCAAAAATTATAAACAGATGTCTTGCTTCTTGGCCTTCTCAGAAGCTGCCTCAGCAAGGCAGGGACTCTCTTATGAAGTACATCAGGACACCAGAGGAGTCACAGTGTCCCTTTCCTTTGGAGGTCAGCATCTGTCACAATGCTGGGCAGCTGGCCCTCCACACTGAGAACTTAGAAGACAGACAAAGGGATGTGGCAACTAAGCCACTGCAAGGGCAGCAGCCCAGCTCCAACTCCACCTTCCACCCTGTCGAGACTGGGCTCTCGTGGCCACTGCTAGCACCCTCGGTGATGTGAGCTTCCTTGTCTCTGAGAAAGAGCATCAGCCAACACAGTGTCTGCCCTCTGGCCCAGATGATACGAGAAGGTTGTTTAACACTGCATTTGCATCATGCCTGAGCAAACATAATTAGGTTTAAGACGTACAGGGCTGATTAATACTCCACAAGTTTCTTTTTAATCAACGTACTTAAAAATTGCTTATACTGACATTACGAGACACAGATTTGGCAAAACCATTAAAGCGAGGAAATGAGGGCTAGAAGTCGGCCATTTTTCGATACTTATGCCTCGGATCTACAGAAAAGTGGTGGCACTACAGGGTCACTCTAGAGATCTTCTAGACTCATGGAATACAAAGCACCTCAGAGCTTCAAGACAGCAGTTGGGATCTCAAGAGGAAATAGTTCTGTACAGGCCACATTCAGGCAGAGAGCCTGTTCCTACGAATACAAGTGTACCAACAGGTTACAGAGTCCATGAGACCCTCCAGTCAACAAATGTTGACTGGACACCTATGTGCAAAGGCTCCTCAGGAACGAAGGAGGTGTGAAGCAACAGACTGACAGGATCTAGTCTCCCTGAGTGAAAGATTCATGGAATATACCAGAACGAGGCAAAGTGAGGATATTTTGTAGGCATTGCCTGTGACACACAACCAAACTTCCAAACAGGCCCCGCCTACAAGGTACGCCCAAAGTAGTGTTTTTGTAATGTACAATGGGGCACCATGGTGTAGTTAAGAAGCACTACCCCACTGAACATAGCCAGAGGCTTAGCCCTCTGCATCATAAAGTGAACAATGTATGTATGGAAGGTCCCTCAGCACTCAGCCAGAGACAAGTGAGGATCCCCACACGGCTGGGAAGGCTCTCCAGAACTGCAAAAAGAAGTATGGAATCCCACAAAGCTCAGAAGCCTTCATTAAGCAGAGAGGTCCCCAAACACATGGCAACCCGGATGTCTAGACCTAGTGTCTACTTATCCCAGCAGACAGCAGCAGCAGGAAGGAATCACACCTCAGCCCATCTATGAGGAGAGCCAGAGAAGTTAGATTAGTCTGAGGATGGAGTGGCCTCCAGGATGGGCCATGTAAGCATGGCCTACAGCCGGAGAGAAATAAGACAGTAAAATGGAGACAGCAAGACACATGGCAGACAGAATGCCCGTGACCTAACCCTGTGAACATGTTATGTTGATGTGACAATGAAGACCTAAGACTGAGAACTAGGAGGCTATAAAACGGGGACTATCCCAGATGATTTGAGTAGGACCACTATAGTCTCTAAGGCACAAACAGCAACAGAACCAAAGAGGGGTTGGGAGCCTTGTGCAGAATGTTCCAAGCCCCTGCCTTCAATAAAGCTGGACCCCAGGTTCCAGAAATTTGTCTCCTCTCTAGCATGTGGCACACAGAGTTGAAGTCAATGTTGCCAATGAGGCCTGTCTTGCACAGAAGCATCTGTTCCCAGCCTTGCCTGAACAAGCAGTTCTGCAGCAGATGTATCTCCATGGCCTCCTGACCCCTGGGAATGGCACTCCTGGTACTTCTGCAGGGCACTGTCACCAAAGCTAGCCTGCCAGATGGCTCTGGACAGAGCCTGGATGTGGACAGCAGCATACACACTGAAAGCAAGTGGCCCAGTTATAGCTAGAAGACACCAGGGGCGGAGTGTGATTACCTGAGACACTGTGCTCTCAGGAACCCTGGGCTTTCCAAACACAGACAGCGCTGTCAGATCTTTGGGGACAGGCAAAGCTGTTGAGCCTCCATGACAATCTAGCCACCCTCCATGCTGGCTTCTCACTAAAACAAGCCTGACCTTCACTCACTCCACAAGTACGGAAAGCTCGTGGGCCAAGCTTGGAGGATCTTCCTAGTGTAAGAAGGGACGCTGAATGAAGAGGCTAGCTTCTATGTGCTTCTCTTCCTTTCCAGCCTGATACCTGCTGGGTTTTCAAGGAGAATGGAACTCAATGCAAAGAAATGGCTTCTGATAAGAGTTGGGTTACACTGAGGAAGGAGACCCTGGAAACAACTCATGTCTCCTCCCATTTCAAAAAACAGCTACTGAACAGGACACTGGAAATAGATGGTAAATTTGCCATTATGTCTCATTACATTTAAAAAACAAAGTAAAAGCCCTATGTATAGCCATTCCCTCCCAGTCCTTCCACCTGAGCCATGATGCCCGCTTCTATCCCCAACTTCAGCCACACCCTGGATCCATCAGTCTTTCCCCATCAGCTGCAATCTCCCCCACTTCGCAGGCTCCTGCCCTCTGACTCACGGCGCACTTGGCCACATCTCCCACTATCTTGGAGCTGAACACACCACTCTTTACTGGATCTGACCTCTCGATGATGCTTCTCATCCTCTGTGTCCTGTATCCATCCCGTGGCATGTCCCCACCCCCTCACCATCTACCTCCACCATGCTAGTACATGCCCCCTGACAACCTCACAAGCAGGTGACATTCAGTGTGCCCTGATCTGAACTCACTAACCAAACACTAACACGCCTTCAGCTACTTTCCTCAGATGATAGTCTTGCCACTCCAGGAAGCCATAGCCCATTTGCCTGAGCTGTGTTACATGTCAGCCATCCTGTCTCCCAGTCCTGGGTTCCTACCTTCTAGAAACTCAGGTGCTCCTTCTGCCCCTCACCCATGTCATGCGGCCCAGCTCCATCCTCAAACCAAAGGAACAAGTTCCCAATGGGCTTTTTTTTTTTTTTTAATAGTTTTTAAGACAGGGTTTCTCTGTATAGCCATGGCTGTCCTAGAACTTGCTCTGTAGACCAGGCTGACCTCTAACTCACAGACCCTCCTGCCTCCTGAGTGCTGGGACTAGAGGACTGTGCCACCAAAACCTGGCCAAGAGCTTTTCTTTTTCTTTTTTAAATCTTTTTTCCTCCTTTCATGGAACACAATAAATAAAACTAAGCTGGGTCTGGTAGCACATTCTTTTTTATCTCAGCACCAGGGAGGCAAAGGCAGGTGAATCTCTGTATGTTCAAGGACAGCCTTGTTCACAAAGTGAGTTCCACGCTAGCCAGTGGTACACCATGAGACCCAAAAGATAGAGAAAACATTAAAGAAGTTGTGAGGCATCTGGGTTTAAAGTAGTACAAACTGGATGGAGAATTAGGCACAAGAGCTTGAGGTCGGATCTGCGTGACAGGCACCCACAAACTCCCCACAGCACTCACGTTCCATCTTTGTGCATCTCAGGGTCTCCAAACACAGCACGCTGAGCAGACCTATCATGCTTTGACCTTGGTGTGGGCTACCGGAACCATGAAGGAGAGCGGTCTCTCCTCTCAGACCCCTGTTCCAGTCACCTTCTATCTACCTGGTGTATACCTCCAAACAAACTTCAAGATTGAGCCAAAAGTTTCCTTTTCTACAGCCATGCTCAACCAGACTGGGCTGCCAGCTCTTTCAATGGGAGCTCCATTACCCATCATCACCCAGTGCTGGGACTGTATGCTCCTTTCTGTCCATACTTACAGCTCTCAAGGAGGTCCTGCAAGGTAGTCCTGGCATACAGAACACAGGCCCTAACGACCCCACAGGAGAGCAAGCAGGCCGATTACACAAGACCTCTTTGGAGAACTTAGTAGTTCAAAGCTGCCAGTGCATACTGACGGAGAACGGAGAAGAATTACTGAGGAGAATGAGAATCCACAAGGAAATGGAAAGGAAACTAAGCTCACTGGGCTCTCCAGCAGGACCATGAGGCATCTGAAGAGAAGCCTCCCCAGCCTGCAGGTTACCATGGCGAAGGTGTCTTGGCTTCTGTCCATGCCATGGATGCTCAGCATGCAGCAATCTGCCTGCTGCAGAGTGCATGCTAGTCTGCAACCTCTCCATGTGAGAGCTTGGGCAAGGCTTTGGCCCTACCCGGAGCATATGGACATCCAGGACAGCCTGTCTCTAGGTCATCTATCTATTTGAAAGCAAAAGAAGAGTAGGACCATCTACCGACAGGTTAAAAACTGATAACAAGATGACACCTAGGCCCATATGCCCAATTTTTTTTTTTATCCATCACTTAACTGATATCAAATATAGGAAGAAAATGAGATGACTAGTATTTATTGGCTCACATTGGGCTCTCCAAATATAAAAATAAAAATCACACCAAAAAAACTCCAGTAACATTAATTTACAGTAATGGACTGAACAACATTCATAAAATATTTAGTATCCGTTATATCTTTGCAAGCTACTCTTTGGACCATGACTGCAACTGGGGGCAGGAAGTCAGGATTCTGCAAGCACAGGACAGACAGGGTGAACTGCTGTGCCACAGCAGGGCAGGCTGGCACTGAGGGCTTGTGAGAAAGAACGAGGAGGCAGCTGCAAGGGTTAAGACGGTCTCCAAGCCAAAGGCGTTCTCTTGTCAGTGTTGCACTAAGGGTTACAGAGACCAGCGGCCATGGCATCCAGAGGAAGCATGAGGTTATTAATTCATTAGCCTGCTACCACTATGAGATACAGAGAGGAAGTCTACAGAAACTGAGTCTTGATATTCAGAGGAAGTGGAGAGAATTATCTGAGTACTAAGGACAAGTGGAGGGGGAGCCATGAAACCACTCAGCGGGTAGGGGCACTACCCACCACCAAGACGGACAACCTGTGAGTTTGATCCATGAGACCACACAACTGAAGAGGAGAGCTGATTCCCAAGAAAGATAAGAAGCCAGGTATACAATGAAGCTGTAGTCCCCGCTCTTGGGAGTCCAGGGCTGGAGGAGCTTTAGACCAAGGCTACAGTGAGTTCCAAGTCAGCCTAGGCAACTCAGTGAGAACCTTAATAACAAGATTTGTCTGCGTTCCAAAAAGATGGGGTGAGGTAGAAGCGGGAGTCAGGGAGCAGAAATACTCAAGGCCAGCCTGGGCTATATCAAATAGCAAGATCCAGAGCCAGTCAGATGACCCGATAGGCAAAAACACTTGCCACACGAACCTGATGACTTGAGTTCTGTCCCTGTAACCCTTATGAAAAATTAGATGTGGTTGGTGGTGGATGTGTGTAACCCCAGCACTAAGGCAAGCCAGGAGGCAGGACTAACCAAAGTTCTCAGGCCACGTAGTCTGGAGCACACTCCAGCAGCAGCAACAAGAGGCCCTATCCTAATAGGGTGGAAGTAGACAGTGGACTCTGAAAGTTGTCCTCTGACCCCCAAGTGTCATGTATGAGGTACCCATATCATATACATACATACACATACAACCCTCTCCCCTCAAATCCTGAAAAAAAAAAAATTACATAGCAAGATTCTAGCCAAAAAGAAAAAACAAAACAACCAAGGTGCTTGCTAGAGATGAGAGTTCATAGCTGAAGTTGTACAAACCCACACAAAGAGCACACACATACACATAATTCAAAATAAGTATTTTTTTAAAACATAAAGGGGTAAAGGAAGCTTAAATAGGGGTGAAAAGCCACACTTGGGAAACCTGGACGAGTGAGAAAGAGAAAAGAGCCAGCAGCACATCTACTGGGCCACACAGGGAAGGTCCACATGGCCCATCTACAAGGGTGACAGCGGATTCACGAAGCATTCCTGTTTTTCAAAGATAACCAACCAAACAAGTTACTTAATATGAAGGGAAAAAGAAAGCCAGATAGATCTCTGTGAGTTCAAGGCCAGCCAGGTGCACACAGAGAGCTCTTGTCTCAAACAACCACCAAAGTACAGGCAAAGGAATGTAGACACTCGGGGTCTGCGCCCTCAGCTGCTCATTCACCACAGCGCACATGTGGAGGTCAGAAACAACTTCGGGGGCTGGATCTCTCCTCCTACAATGTGGGTTCAGAAACGGAATGCAGGTCATTAGGCCAGTAGGTAAGCTCCTTTACCTACTGGCCAAGCTCACTAGCACCTGTTTACAATGTTTTAAGACAGGGTCCACCATAGCCCAGGTTGATCTCAAACTCATTACGCAGCCAAGGATGACCAGGAACCCAATACCACCTCGCCCTCCCAAATGCTGGGGTTACAAGTGTGCAGCACCCTGCCTAGCCTGTCCACTCTACCCTGACTGCAACCTGTGAACCCAGGAGTAAGGTCACATGGGAGAGGTGAAGCAGCTGCAGCCCATTCACATCCTTCTCAGCATGGCAGACCTGCCAGGAGCCAGGATGTACAAAATGAATCAGCTTCTGCTGACACTGGGTACTATGAGGAAACCTGAACAAACACAGCTCTGGAAATTCATCCTGGTATACCAATGACAAGCTAGGATTCCACAGAGCACTGAGAATCCTAAAAAGAAAATGCCCCTTGAATATTAGAGTGAGAAAGGCCACTGTGGTGGTTTGACTAAAAATGTTCCCCAGAGGCTCGTATATTTGAATGCTCAGTCACCAGGGAGGGCCACTATTTGTAAGGACTGGGGGTGTGGCTTTGTTGGTAGAAATGTGTCACTTTGTAGTTTCAGAAGCCCATGCCAAGCCTAGCTATCTCCCTTTCTGCCTGCAGATCAGGACGTAGCAACTACTTCTCCAGAGCCATGTCTGCCACGCTTCCCGCCATGATGGTGAAGGACTGTAAGCCAGCCCTCAATTAAATGTTTTCTCTTACAAGTGTTTGTAAGTATCTCTTGTAAGTATTTATAAGAGTTGCCTTGGTCACCCTGTCTCGTCACAGCAATAGGACAGTGACTAAGACTGCCACCTCATCTCAAACCTCAAAACATCTGGGCTGCAACAACTACCATTCAAACCTTCCTGTCTCTTGTCTTCTCTAGGAGAAGAGCTCCCATCACACCAGAGCATCTGGCCAAGCTTGGGTTTTACATGGCACAGTTCCTGAGCTGCTGCTGAGGTGTGGGCCTCTGGACTGAAAGGCACACAGAGAAAAGGTAAGAGCCAGTGAAGAGTAAACTGGAAAGACAGGAAATATCACCTGGCATTCTGACCCAACAGATGCAGCAGTGGATGCAAGACGAGACAGAGGGAGCCTCTCCTGCCCTCCCACACCCTCACAGGCCCCTACTTCACTGGATGCCTCGCAGGGCAGTGGCCTCCCACAGGTCTGCACAGGGCCTGTACCTCTGCCAGCTCTTGCTCGCTGATGCTGCGGGGGGCGCTGCGCTTCTTCTTCACACTCGGCTCTCCTGTGGCAGCCTCGCCATCCCCTCTGGCATAGCTGTGCACGGTGAGAACGCCTGTTTTCTCTTGGCCCTGGCAAGAGACAGACTCGGTGGTTTCGGAATCTGAAGAAACTGAATCCTGAGATGAACTGGAGCCCAGGCTGGAAGAGGATTTCTTTTTGGAACCCGAGAAGACGAGGCGTCCTCCTACGGAGGCAGGATTCACAGAAAGGTCCAGTGCGGCTGCTTCAGGCTCATCCTCCTCATCCTCCTCTTCTAGTTTGACATTCTTCAGCTCTTCAAATTTGACTTCAGTGGGGTCAGAGTAATCTGAAACACAGGTGCGTACCAGATGGAATCAGGTGGATAAACTTGACGGTAGGTTGGTAAAATACAACAAACACGGGCTCTAAGTGAGAACCGCTTTACATACTGGCCCTCACTGACAAGGCCACCATGTGATCAGAACCAACTGTGCACCCTCTAGGGCCCCCAATTTCTCCCTCTCCTTGCTATGTGAGGAACCTATCACTCATTTTCAGGAGTCTTAAACCCAAAGTCCTGGGCATAAGTTGTCATAACTCATATATGATAAGGTTATGAGCAAGTGCCTGCTGCCATTCCCTCATGTAGCAGAAGCTCAGCTGCCAGTTAAAGAAATCTGCTAAGAGCTAGCTGAGCCCCAGACTGCATGACCACAGTGCTATCTAATCATCAGACATACAATTGGGATAGTAAACAGATTTCTTCAAGTCCAAAACAAGCCTGTCTCTAAAAAATCCAGACTTGGTGCTTATCTGAGAAGCTGCTCCCAAAACACCACATCTCCTACGACACAGGTCCTCTGGCCTCCAAATAAACAAACACTACAATAGCCGGACCCTGCACTCCTCCAACACGGACAGTTATATTTAATTAAGATGGACAAGGTGGTATTTGCCTACAATCCCAGAATTTGAGAGGCAGGAGGATAGCCAGTTAAAGGCCAGTCAGGGCTACAGAGCAAGACAATGACTAAAAACAAACAAACCAAGGTCTGCGGCACTTGTCTATAATCCCAACAGTCAGGAGCCTGAGGCAGGAGGATGCCTAGTTCAAAACTAGCCTGGGCTACAAAGTGAGACCTTGCTTCAAAAAACCAATATGCTGGAAGACAGAAGAAGGAGGCTCTCTGTAAGTCTGATGCCTGCCTGGTCTACAGAGCTAGTTCCAGGACAGTCAAGGATATACAGTGAAACACTGTCTCAATAAACAAATAAATATTGAAATAAATAAAAGAAAGAAAAACAAACAAAGCGTAAGCCAGCAGTGACGGCACGAGCCTCAATACCAGCTCTAGTAGCCCTTGGGAGGCCATGATAGCCAGAAATTGTGGGCTACAAAAAAAGAGTTCTAGGACAGCCAGGAGTACACAGAGCCTATCTAAAAATTTAAAAACAAAGATGAATAAATAATAAGATGAGAGCCAGGGAGATGGCTCAGTAGGTAACAGCACAAGCCTTGCAAACCTAGGTCCAAACCAGGAACTTACAAGAAGGTAAAAGAGCATACTCTACCAAGGGTTTCTCTGTGATGCACACATGCGTGCACACGCGCACGCATACACAAAGCAGTCACAATAATAAATAGAAATTTTGCTATTGCTTTTCTTTCCTATTCACTCATTCATTCATTTATTTTTGAGACAGATTCTTACTATGGAGCCCTGGCTGGCCTGTAACTCAGTATATAAACTAGGCTGGCCTCAAACTCTCAGAGACTCACCTGCCCCTGCCTTGCCAATGTTGGAATTACTTGGCCCCATAAATAAAGTTTTAAAAAAATAGAATAAATAATAAAATAAAACAGCAGCATCCCAGCTCGGGCTGTGGTGGCGCACGCCTTTAATCCCAGCACTTGGGAGGCAGAGGCAGGCAGATTTCTGAGTTTGAGGCCAGCCTGGTCTACAGAGTGAGTTCCAGGACAGCCAGGGCTACACAGAGAAACCCTGTCTCGAAACACTCCCCCCTCACCCCCTGCCCCCCCGCCAAAAAATCAAAAAATCAAAAAAAAAAAACAAACAAACCATCAGCATCCCTCCAACCATCTCGCCCCTCTTATCCAGCCTGGCCACAGTCTACAATCCATCCTTCCCAACCCAACATCAAATTTAGAGGAAATCACCAAGGGCTCCAAGAGACAGTGATTCCCATCACCAAGCTTTTTCTGGCTCTTCCTCACTCAGGTGCCCCTGCTGGACCTACCTACCTTATATGACTGAAACCATCTTCACAGAAGCCTTTGGTCTTTGGTGTTTCCCTGAATCCTCATCAAGCAATGGAACAAGCCTTTTCCTCTGTATCCGGATGCCCTACATGTCCCCAAGCAAAGTGCCCACAGACCAGTCACTCTGCAACTCAATACAACACTGAGCCTCAGACAGGTGTCAGGGCTGTGGACAAACCAGTTCTGTCAGCTCACCTGGGAAGGGAAGGCTGTCCTCAACTTGCCGCACGGAGCTGTGGGTGGGCCTCACTGGAGCGAGGGTGGCCTGGCACTCTGTCATCTCATACTGTCCAGAACTCAGCTCTTCCTTGGGGAAGAGCTCGCTCTGACTGACCTCCTGTGGTATTTCCAGACAGACTCGGTGTCTCTTTGTCCCTATTCGGTGCTTGGCCAGGCTGCAAGGAGACAGCAAATCTAAGAGCACATATAGTCACCCATTCACCGTCCACCCAAATGCTTCCATACATGCCATGAACAACCCAAAGCAAATGGCCAGGCCTGCCTCAATACCTCCTAGCCCATTCTATCATCTGAACAGTGCAGACCCTACTGCCCACCTTGGACATGAGGACTGAGGCGAGGCACACAGGCCCCTCCCGTCTCTCCCCAGCATACATAGATCCTCTGGTTCAAACCCCAACGAAGCCAGTTACAACTCCTTATTCTCCCCGAACAGGTCTCGCTCCTACCACATTTCTTTCAAAGCTATTTCTGTGGTACTGGGGAAAACACATTCTGCGTACAACAGCTAGCAGGCTCACTATCCTCATTCCTGACCAGGGACCACAGCAAGCTGCTGGGTCGTCAGCACTGTGGCTTCCAGAGCTGTTTCCAAAACCTGCCTGTGTGCAGTATAAACAACGTAGAAACACTCAAACTGTGGTGACACACACACACACACACACACACACCCACCCCTTCCCCAGAGCCAAGCCCACAGCTCGCCCAGTACCTTCTCTTCATATCGCCCTCCTCTCCCTGCTCTGCCGCGTCTGCATCCTCCTCCGGGCACTCCTCATTCCCAGCTCTCAGGGTTAGTCCGCTGTCCTTCAGAAATTCGGCTGCTTCCGGTGTGGGCAGAGTGTGGTCAATAACCGTGCTGTCCTTCCCAGCTTTCCATAGTTTGTAGCGTTCTGGCTGGAACCGCCTCACAAACACGTCCATGGAGATCTTCACCATATCTTTTCTGCAGGAGCACTGCCAGAGGAGAGTAACAGTGAGGACGCCTGGTCAACTCCGCCCCCCACACCCCACCTCCATCCTCTAAGTGTGATCCAAGCATTTAAAATCACATTGTTGGGGGAGGGCACGAGAGGATAGTGGGGGAAGTATAACCTAGTACGCTTTAACATATATAAAAGTAACACGAGACAGTGCATGCCTTTAATCCCAGTACTTGGGGGGCAGAGGCAGGTGGATTTCTGTGAGTCTGAGGCCAGCCTGATCTACACAGTAAGTTCCAAGACAGCCAGGGCTACATAGTGAGACTGTTTCAAATAAAAATAAAAAAAAAAAAAAAAAGGAAGGAAAGAAGAAGATGTGACAAGATGGAGTGCATTATTTTGTGTAATATATGCCAAATTTAATAGACTAATTTTAGCTGATGCTGAAGCTCAAAATAATAATACTGTTTTGGTTCCCAGACTGAGGGTTCACTGTCCTGGAGAACCTTCAAATCCAAGCAAACAGGAAAATCAAAAAGCAGAATGCATATAGCATGTGGCTCAACCAACCAAACCAAATGGGTCTAAGGAGAAGGGGTAGAGACAAAATCTGCAAACGCTTCCCCGATGGTGAGCAGTTACCTGCCCCTGGATATCTACCCAGGCTGGAACCACATAGGCAAGTTTATTATTTTAAGTCAACAGTCTAGGCCCTGCTGCTTGGCCTAAAACTCTTGCACGAGAGAGAGATGTCTAACTAAGTAACAGTACACAAGCAATCCAAGCTATCTGAGGCCCAGGAAAGGTAATCACAAGTTCAAGAAGAACCTGGTCAGCCGGGCAGTGGTGGCGCACAGCTTTAATTCCAGCACTTGGGAGGAAGAAACAGGCGGATTTCTGAGTTTGAGGCCAGCCTGGTCTACAGAGTGAGTCCAGGACAGCCAGGGCTACACAGAGAAACCCTGTCTTGAAAAACTCCAAAAAAAAAAAAAAAGAAGAAGAAGAACAACAACAACAACAACCACCACCTCAGCTATAGAGCAAGACCCTGGCTCCAAAAAACGTTCAGGGGAGTTGAGGCTGGGAGTGGTGCTGCAGGACTCTGATCCCAGTGCTCAGAGGCAGAACTAGAGGAAGTCAGATCTCTTGTGAATTCAAGGACAGCTGGTGTACTGAGAACCTGCCTTAAAAAAAATGGCTGTGGATACTGCTCAATGGTAGACACTTGTCTAACATGCAAAATACCTTAGGATCGATCCTCAGTCCCAGTTAGCAACACAGACGCGCACACACACACATACACACACACATGCACACACACACACATACACACACACACACATACACACACACAC
>NW_021604579.1:3391475-3506023 GCF_004785775.1 Grammomys surdaster | reverse complement strand
AAAAAAAAAAAAAGAAAAGAAAAAGAAAAAAAAAAAAGGAAGGTTCTCAATTTGCAAGCCTAAGTCAATGCCCAGACTCTGCATAGGCAGAGGAGAAAACTGACTCCATAGTGTGGTCCTCTGAGCACCAGACATGAGCCATGGCACATGCAATGTCCCCCCCCATCCCTCACCCCACAAAAGTGATAAATTATTTTTTTAAAAAAAAGTTCTCCCGGGCTGGAGAGATGAGTGGTTAAGACAGTGGCTGTTCTTCCTGTGATTCCCAGCACCTACATGGGGGCTCCCAAGGCTTTGACTCCTGCTCCAGGGGATCTGATGCCCTCTAGTGGCCATGGTGAGTACTTTGAGCACCTGCTATACAATTAGGCAAACACACTTACACATAAAATAAAAAATTTAAAACTTAAAAAAGGTATTCCTCCCTTCAAACCTCTCGCTTTAAAGAGTTTTTTTTCCCTTCACTTTTCTTTAGTAAGTCTGTATCTGTTCTGCTTTGTAAAACAGGCAAGTCATCTTGGCCTTCCAAGACCTAGAGAGTCTCGCTCGCTCGCATACTCAGGAGTTTAGATAGACTCACCATGTGAGTCAAAGCCAGCCTGGGTTACCTGGGTTACACAGTGAATTCCAGGCAGATCTAATACACAGTTTCTCCCTCTGGAGTCCTTGGACAGGAGGAAGCCTGGGGAAGGTCACAGGCACAGATGTGAACTCTCCCTTAGGAACATGGTACTCTCCCCTCTGGAGAGGCTGTTGCACCCTGCAGGTCCTAGAGTGACGTGGGAGGCCAGGCTTCCAAACACAAAAGCCAAAGACACAAACCCAGCCACACCGAGACAGCAGCCCCTCCGGGATGTAAGGAGTGGAGGCTGTGGAGCAGCAAGGACACTGCTCCGAGTAGCTCACTTGTCAGTGCTGTATTCCCAGCATCCTCTCAGAGTCCCACACTCAACAGACAACTAGTGGGGCTGAAAACAGGATTGGAGGAAAAATACTTAGCAACAACAGAAATAAGGAGCAAAAAAAAAAAAAAGTTTTTTATATATCAGGGTAGTGGGACGGAGCTGACTTTAGTAAAGGCTTGCATGAGGCCCGCACACACACAAAAGTAGATAAATAATATATGTATTTAAAAAAAAAGTATACCAGGATAAAGGGGATAATCTGTATGATTTAACATAAAAATTACATGAAGATAAAATAAGTAAATTGGGCCAGTGGTGGCCCACACACCTTTAATCCCAATACTAGGGAAGCAGAAACAAGTGGATCTCAGTGAGTTCCAAGACAGCCAGAGCTACACAGAGAAACCCTGTCTCAAAAACTAACAAACAATCAAAACAGGAAAAAGACTAACGTGCTCACAAGTAGAGAAGACAGGAGGCTGGAGACATGGCTCAATAAGTAAGAGCACTGGCTACTCCAGAGGACCTGGATCAGAGTCCCAGCACCCACATGATGGCTCACGACTGTCTGTAGCTCTAGTCCTAAGCGTTCTGATGTCCTCTTCTGGTCTCTGCAGGCAGCAGCTGTGCAGGTAGCACACATACATAGCTCAGATAACCAAAGTTTTCTCAAAAAACGAAATGAGGGGCCCCATGTGGAAAGTGAGCAGGCAAGCTTGGCGCAGGGCACAGCTGAGAGCAGCCATGAAGGATGACGGCTCAGAGCATGTCAGACACTTCAACCGACATTTGTATAAATTCCCTCACTGGCCAGCACTGCATGTGTTTTAAGAGTTATGAACACACCCGTAAGATCTCGATTACTACAGTGACAAGAAACAAGAGAAGGCGGAAGAGCAAAAGACACTGAGGAGGGAAGGTGAGAGTACACTGCACACGCCTGAGGGCCGGGCTGCAATGGAGGTGCGGCTCCAACTGCCAGGCTGAGACGAGGATAAGTGAGCCAGCAAGCCTCCGGGAGTGAGGACGAGTGAAAGAAAGGGATCCCCCGTGCACCCTCAGGCCTAGGATGCACAAGAGAGCCGAGCACAGTGCACGGAACAAGAGCCCCTCGTCCAGTGCTGTGTGGATGAGCTGAGTCCCAAGACCAGTGAAGAACAGAATGGCTGCAAACCACGAGCAAGCAGAGACACCGGGAAGAGAGCAAGACAAGCCGACACGGGGAGGGCTGGCAAACTGTAACCAGCGTGGTAATTACTCATTCATATTCAGAGCACCCTGACAGCAGTGAGACAGTGCTGGCTGCACTAAGACAGACAGGATGGGGATGGTGATGAGCAGCGCCACTTACCTACGGGCAGGTGGGACAGATATGTTCCGAAGCAGCTCCTTTTGCCTCACCTCCAATTTTCTCCTCTATGCATTTTTCCATAGTCAAAAACGCACCAGGCTGCTGGGGCTGCAGCTGTAGACTATGTCTATACAAGAGGCCTTGGGTACTATCAACACCAACAAAACACCAAAACCAAAACAACAACAAAAACAAAACCATACTGCAACTGAGGCAGAGAGATGGCACAGCAACTAAGACGGCTTACTGAACTTGCTAAGGACTTGAGTTCAGTTACCAGCACCCACACTGGGTCACCCACAGCTACCTGATTCTCCAGCTCCACTGGATGTGTCTGACACCCTCTCCCAGCCTTGAGGGCACCTATATGCTAGTGTGGATAGAGACACACACAAACAAAATTACAATCACTTTTTTTAAGACAGGTAAGACACATAGTTCAGGCTGACCTAAACTTGATATATAGACCAGTATGACCTGAAACTCGGGAGATCTTCTTGTGTCTGCCTTTAGATTAAAGGTGTATACTATTATGCTGGCAAAATGAGTCCTTAAAAGAAAATTACTGGTAGTTGAGAAATGACTGGCTCAGTGGTTTAAGGGCACTTGATGTTCTTGCAGAGGACCATGGGTAAATTCCCAGCACCTGAACAGTGACACACTACTACCTGTAACTCCATTCCCAGGGGATCCAACAACCTCTCTGGCCTCCACATGCACAAGGCATGCACATGGTGGACAGACATACATGCAGACAGAACACCTACACACTAAAATTAAAATTAAGAAAAAAATTACTGTTAGCGATAGAAAACAGCAGGATCACTTTATATGAGAGCAAGGGCTAGCTGGGGCTGGAGAGATGGCTCAGCGGTTAAGAGCACTGGCTGCTCTTCCAGAGGTCCAGGGTTCAATTCTCAGCAATCACACAGCAGCTCACAACCATCTGTAACTCCAGGAAACAACATCCTTACCCAGACATATATGCAGATAAAACACCAGTGCACTTTAGAAAACTAATAATAAAACATTTTTTAAAAAGAAGAAAAACAAAGGCTGGTAAGATGCCTTGAAGGTAAAAGTCACTACCTCCAAGCCTGATGACCTGCGTTGGATCCCTGGGAACCTTACAGCAGAGAGAGAGAAGTAAGTGTTCTTTTGATTTCCACACAAGCCCCAGGCACGCATGCTCACATACTCCCACAGTAAATAAGTAATAAGATACATGTTTAGAAAAGAGCACAGATGGGTTTAGTCTGTCAATCCTAGCACTGGGAAGTGGAGGCTGAAGGGTTAGGATATCATCCTCGGCTATACAATGAGCCAGAGGCTAGCCCAGGATATTATAAGACCCCTTCTCAAAACAAAAACAAAGGCGGGGGTAGCACACACCTTTAATCCCAGAACTCAAAGAGGCAGAGGCAGGCCTGGTCTACAGAGAGAGTTCCAGGCCAGAGTTTCACAGAGAAACCCTGTCTCGAAAAACCAAAATAATGAAATGAATTAAAATAAATTAATTAGCCAGGCGGTGGTGGTGGCGCACGCCTTTAATCCCAGCACTTGGGAGGCAGAGGCAGGCGGATTTCTGAGTTCGAGGCCAGCCTGGTCTATAGAGTGAGTTCCAGGACAGCCAGGGCTACACAGAGAAACCCTGTCTCGAAAACCAAAAAAACAAAAATATTTAAAACACAATGCAAAGAAGTTTAGACTGTAGCATAGCACTGTGAGGAGAAAGTCTTCCACACAAAGAACAGAAAGGGGAACTGATGCCTGACGGTCAGCCTTCCTTGGTAAGACAACAACATCCATGGAAAACTATGAAGCAGTCCTAAGGCCAGAGACGCCTCCGTGGGTAAAAGTACTATCTTGACAGCCTGATGATCTGAGGTTGATTCCCGTGACCCATGTAAAAGTGAACTGAGGGAACTCACTTCTGAAAGTTGTCCTCTGACCTCTATGTTCATGTGTGGCACGCATGCACCTACACATACTTACATGTAAATAAAACAAAAACGTCCAGAAGCAGTGGTAAACTCCTGTAATCCCAGTGCTCAGACACACTGGTATGAGGATCCCTTGGAGTTCAAAGCCAGCCTGGTTTGTATATCCAGCTCCAGGCTAGCCAGGGCTCACAGGCTAGCCAGGGCTACACAGTGAAAAACTCTCTCTAGTTTAAAAACTTTTTAAAAGAGGCAATTCTAGGCCTAGACGTTAAGGCAGGGGGAATGTATTTCTACTTGCTGAGCCTTAACTGCTGCGCTTGGAGGATGAGGGCAGCCGAGGCGCCACAGCCAACTGGTGTCTCAGAACCAAAGCAGAACAAAATGAAAAACCCCAAAAGCATCTCCACTCACTTATCACTATTGGCAATCTTGCGGAACTCTCGGACAGTCATGGCTTTCTTCTGTATGTTGTACTGAGTGAAGAGGCCAGACTGACCCGTCACCAGCTGCTGGATGGGCGCGGGAATGACCAGGTCATCGATATCATCGTAAGATGTTCGAGGTCTCCACTCTTTGGGAGGAACGACCTGTGGGGCACAGATGGAGGCAGATGAGAAACTACCAAGCCTGAATCCTGCAAGTGTGTAAGCCACCATCCAGACAAGTCGTCCATTTTACCAGAAAGTAACTCTGATTTACTCACGTTTCCCCCAAACCCAGGAAGTCACACTGTCAAGAGACCACGGACTGGGTGACCTGAGCAAAACAGTACTTGTAAGCCCAGGTGCGTTATCAGATTTAAGAGTTGGCTCGTGAACAGCCTAAGGTTCTTTCACAGACAAAGCAATGGAAGCAGATGTGCTGGCCGACACCCATCATGCTCAAAACTAACCTAGGCTACCAGAAAACTGAGAAAACAGTAAGTATCGTGACTTTTATGAAAGAAAATAATGAGTATGCATCATAAAAATCCAAACAGCTTTTATATAAAATCTAGTAAGTGTATCAATTTATACCCCTACCATGCGTTGAAAAGCTGCACTGTGGGCCCTGCAGGGTCTACTATCTGAATGAGCCATTTCCGTTTGAATGGAGACAGCTGACGGGAGCCTCAGAGAAGACACCAAGGTGAAGACTGGTCCTCAGCTTTGGAACTGAAGTCCTTGGGTTTTGTGTATATATTTTTTTTCTTTTCTTTTTCTATATCCAAAGAGTAAGGGCTAGGAAAACAGCTCAGAGTTGGGCGTGGTGGTACACACCTTTAATCCTAGCACTGGGTGGCAGAGGCAGGTGGATCTCTAAGTATGAGGTCATCCTGGTCTACAGAGCAAGTTCCAGGACAGCCAGAGCTACAAAGAGAAACCCTGTCTAAAAAATAAAACAACCTCAGAGGCATAGTGTTAGATCTGAACCTTCAGTCCCATAAAAAACAAAAACCAAAAGTGAACACGCACACATATAGCAGGGAGATCAAACCTGAAACGGAACATCCCCCCTTGGCTCAGATGTAGTCTTTGGCATCAATTTGAAAGGGTTTGTTTGGAAATGCAATTGTTTTACTGTGGGGGACTCAGAAAACCTTGAGAGTGACTGAACATAGGAAGGGCTGATTTGACTAGGGGTGGGGAGGATGGCCCTACTTCAGTGCATAGGGAGAAAAGAAACCAATTTCAAACTACAGAAACCAGAATCCTCATGTGGTCTGGCCAGTGCTTCTCTCCCTTGAAGAAAGTCCCTGCGGGAAACCGAATTCTATGGCGGGGGGGGGGGGGGGGGCCGAAAAGAGAGAGGCAGGTAAAAGCTGTAAAACATCGAGCCGCAGGCCAGGCCTGGAGACACTGGTTCTGTATTTCCCTTTCCTGTTCCACCTGCATACCCTCATCTTAGCAAGGATCAGTTATACCCTGACTCTCAGGACAACTCAATTTTTTCTGGTGTTCACTTAGGAAAAAAAAAATATCACTACTGTCCATTTTATCTTTAGGGATTTGGGAAACATGACTGTCACAGGCTGCATGAAAGGATGACTGACTGGAAGGAGAGGAACAACAGCAATTCCATGCAAAGAAGTACAAACCCGCAACTAATTTCCAATTACAAACACCAGAAATAGTCACATGACGGCTGCCTGAGCAGGTTCACAACCCTGCTCCCTACCTTGGCTAGCCCAGCCCGATGGGCTCCTTGAGATTCAATGTAGGCGATGTATCGGCTGAAGTTCCGGAACTCTTCCATGGTGGGGTAAAAGGTCATGATCCGAGCGCTGGGGTTCAAAGTTTCTGATTCAGAAGCCATTTTTTTCTTCTTTGTTTGAAGCTGATTTGCTTGGATAAAAACCTGAAGTATTAAGAGAACAAAAGTAAATGACCAGGAGCTGCCTCTAGGATGCTTATTTAAATGGACTAGAAGCCCTTCCGTTCAAAAGGAACCCGAGGAACCAAGGAGACCAGAGGCCCAGAAGCCCAGCACTGGGAGACAGAAGGCAGGATCTAGAGTTAGGGAGCCAGGGGCAATAACAAGTATACCCGGTCAAGGGGGGAAAATGTGGTGGTGTACACTCCTTTAATCCAAGTACTCAGGAGGCAGAGACAGGCCAGCCTGGTTTACAGAGTTCTTGGGACAGCAAGAGCTACACAGAGAAACCATGTCTCAGAAAACCAAACCAAACAAACATAAACCTGAGGTGCCAAAACTGCCTATATCCAGACCTCATTCCACCTCACTTGATAAGACATTGTTTTAGGAGAAAAAAAAAAAAAGTCCCAAGCAAACAAAGCTATTATCATTTAGTTATTGGATCTATATAAAAATACAGCTGACCGCCAGGTGGTGGTGGCGCACGCCTTTAATCCCAGCACTTGGGAGGCAGAGACAGGTGGATTTCTGAGTTAGAGGCCAGCCTGGTCTACAGAGTGAATTCCAGGACAGCCAGGGCTACACAGAGAAACCCTGTCTCGAAAAACCAAAAAAAAAAAAAAAAACACTATAAGTTGATCTGCAGAGCTTCCTATGGGCTCCTCTCTAGAACAGAGCTTTACGAGATTCTAAACCCCTGAGAAGTAATTTAGCTGCGGATTATAAGGCATCAGGGGTTTCAGGTTTTAAAAGTACTTTGATATTAACAGGATGCTAGGTGTTTGAAACACTACAGTGACATTGTTCTATCTAAATCAAAACGGTATTAGCAGTACTCAGTTGGCTCAACTGCACTGAAACCAGGCAATGAGTTGGCAATACAGGGCAAACTTCCTAACTGCAGAGAGAAAATACATAGATGTTTTTGGATGAAGTCCTCAAGTAAGTGGGCAGACCCTAAGCCCAGTGTTGGTAATACTACAGATCACCACAACTAGAAAAAGACGATGCATGCAAAAAAAAAAGGCCAGTTTAGAAGCAGAACCAGTATGTCCTTTACTGGACCTCCTCACTCACAGTCCAAGAGTTCTGTTTCCTCAAAGCCACTGGCATTCCTACTTACTACATGGGAGGAAACTCTGTACCACCTTCCCACAACCTAGCATGGGATTTGGGAAGCAGCATGGAGTAAAACCATTCAAGATAGCAGAATAGAAACCCTGTCATCTTAACTCTTGGGCTTCCATTACACTCAAAGTGAGGTATTTTTGACTAGGCATTTTTCATTAACTTTGCATAAACAGGTATACTGTTATCCCTGCTTTACATACCAGGAAATGAATCCAGTCCCCTCCCTAAAGCATCTTCCACCACTTTCTGCTACCTCAGCCCTAATACTTACCTGAACTAAGACCTCTGCAAGAGAATATTCAAATGTGGTGGAACTTGAAGCCTATTCAATTTAGGAGACTTTTCTCTCTAAAGAGAAATTTCCAATATATCCTACTTTTGAAATTTTTACAAAAATATAACATAACTATCGGACTGGGGCTCCTCCCCTGGGCTTCAAAGGGGGTCATGATGTTGCTTCATCTGCCTCTGGCGGTATTTATCTTTGTGTCCAGAACCCAGAACAATGCACGTCACAAAGTAGGCACTCGGTAACTGCTGAATAACTCATTTCCTCTGCTCACTTTAGTGGGTCATCCCATTACTTTAACCCTAGGGTTCCGTTCCTGCGATATATTCCCTAGAGGAAATCTGGTCTGGGGCACCTTCCCATCCGCATTCAGCAACAAAGCAAAGAGTACGGGAATCTAAACCTTCGGCTCTAGAGTGAAAACTCTGACTACTGGTCTGATCTCTTCCACTTTTTAACACCTTGGCTGTGTGAGTGGACTGGATGAGTCTCAGTTTCTCCACCTGCAAAATGGGGATCCCAAACCCCTGCCTTGCTGGATCGTATGATTAACTCAGATGATGCAAGCGAAACCTAAACGCTAGGCCCGGTAAGCACCCCATAAAGGCAGCTGTTGCTAACAGTGGCCTGAAACTCCCGCACTCTCGGCCCCCGCAGCCACCCCCGCGGCATCCCTCCAAAGGCAGCCCGGTGCCCAATGTCCCCGCACCACACCACTTACACACACTGCCCCTCCCGGCCCCACCGCCTAGGCGAGGGAGGCCCGGCCGGAGGAAGAAGAAAATAAGGCCCAGTGGTTCCGCCCCCCTCTCCCGACGCACATTGGCCACTGGAGATTGGAAAGAACCAATCGCAAAACTCATCTTAGAAGCTCCTTTTTCTATTGCTCTAACTACATGTCGATCACGGAGCACAGAAAGACCCACCTCACCACCCTCCCCCACCAGAGCTCACGGCCAGGGTTTTGGCAGCATCAAACCCTCTGAGATCCAAAGCCCGATGGCTCTCACCTGGAGCCTAAAGCCCTAGCAGGGCTCAGGCTCGATTCCTGCTGCCGCCACTCGCCGATCCCACTGTCTTTCTTGAGGGCGAAAGACAAAGCTCCGCCTCCTTTAAAGTCGGACTCTGCGCAGCCTCACAGAGCCCATAGTCAACCAACCCAAGGATGGCTTTAAATCCTCAGCTAACCAATGAACGCTCACTACAGCTGCTCGATGTCTGGGACTATGAGTCTGTTTAGCCTATGAGCGTCGTCTCAAGCTGTTGCCAGGAGAAAACGCTGAACCTCTCGGGACTGGGGCCACTGAGCATCAGGGCTGGATCCAGAGTTAGCCTATCAGAAGCTGACTCAGATCTCCATAGCTAAGCTGGATAGAAACAAACGAGTACCCTGAAATGGGCTGGCCGGCTATGGGGAACGGCGAGCAGGTGGTTATAGGATGATTCTAGCGAAAGGATGAGCCTAAGTTTTCTTGGAATAACTCCTTTGCCTAAGATATAAAGGCGATGGTGGACCTCCGGGAAAGTTTCAAAAGTCAAGGAGTTCAGAGAACGTAATCAGCATGTTCGGGTTTGCCCAGGACTCTCGGTTCTCAAAGTCTTGCGTTCTAAAAAGCCCCTCGCCTTCAAGGCACAGTAGATCCGTTCCAGGAGAAGGAGCCCTGGGGGGTCATTAGGACAGATCCTGAAGGAAGATATCCCTGGGGTCTTTAAAAAGCTGCTCCCCTTGAGCGAAAATTTTGGGTCATTAGCAACTCTTGGAGCGAACAGGGTGATTCTAAGAATCATTAAAGGCACTTCAGGGGGCCGAAAGGGATCCCTAGAAGTCATTAGGAGCAGTTCCTGAGAGGCTGTGAGCAGCCTTAAGGAGTTCCCATATTGTCAAGGACTATGAGAAAGGAGATGTTAACAGACCTGTAACACCCTTATAGGTCAAATAAGGAAGAGAAATTACTGAGGCATAAAACATGAGCAAAATTCCCAATAGCGCCGGGAAGAATTGTGTTGTGTCTGAACTGCTTTCAAAACCAACCCCTCGGTACAGAGGAGGAAAGGCATAAGCCTTATGTTCTGAGGTAAACCGATGAGGAAAGAGAGAATCCATACAAGTTCACAAGATGTCTTCCGACTTTTGTGAGTTGCAGTGCCGCCGCCGCCACAAACACACTAAATAAATAGGTAATAAAAAACGTTTTTAAACAACTTCTCATCCATGCCTGGATTTTTCAAGGGGAACAAATTCAGGGGAGTTGAGATGGATGGCAAGAGTTTACCAATGTTAACTAAAAGGAGATACTTCATAGAACGCTAAATATCTGGGCACATATCTGATGAAAAGGTTGCTTTAAAAAAAAAAATGAGAGGCCAGCCTGGAAATAGCGAGTTCGAAGACAGCCAGTTACATAGTAAGACCTTTTTCTCAAAAGGGAGAGAGGCAGAGAAAGATACGTGGACATCGTGGATCAACCCTGCCAATCTCAGCCCTTAAGGGGTAGAGGCAGGAGAATCAGAAGTTCGTAGCTATGCATAGTGGTGGCACACGCCTTTAATCACAACTCTTGAGAGGCAGAGACAAGTGGATCTCTGTGAGTTTGAGACTACCCTGGTCAACATTGGGAGTTTCAGGACAGCCAGAGCTACATTTTAGACCTTGTCTCAAAACAAAACAAAAAAAGTTGTTCAAGGACATCCTTGGCTACATAGCAAATTCCAAGCCAGCAAGGACCACATAAAACCCCAACTCCAGGGCTGGAGAGATGGCTGAGAGGTTAGAGCACTGATTGCTCTTGCAGAGGTCCTGAGTTTGATTCCTAGCAACCACATGGTGGCTCACAACCATCTGTCATGGGATCCGACGCCCTCTTCTGGTGAGCCCGAAGACAGCTGCATTAAATAAATATTTTTTAAAAAACTATCTCATGCCGGGCAGTGGTGGCACACGCACGCCTTTAATCCCAGCACTTGGGAGGCAGAGACAGGTGGATTTCTGAGTTCGAGGCCAGCCTGGTCTACAGAGTGAGTTCCAGGACAGCCAGGGCTACACAGAGAAACCCTGTCTTGAAAAAACAAAAACAAACAAACAAAAAGAATAAAAACTATCTCATACATATATTTTTCAATATAATATATATTTATATTTTCAATATGTATAATTTATATTGATCATATATTATGAGATATATTGATTTTTCAAGACAAGGTTTTTCTGTGTAGCTCTGGTTGTCCTAGAACTTTCTCTGTAGACTAGGCTGACTTCTCAAACTTACAGAGACCCCAGAGAGCCCGCTTGCCTCTGCCTCCCAATTGCTACGCACTCCCAAATATTTTAATTGACAATATTCATTTTTCCTAATTCTTAAAATTACATCTCTTTAGGCTGGACATGATGGCATAATGCCTTTAATCCCAGCACTCAGGAGGTAGAGGCAGGTGAATGTCTGTGACTTCAAGGCCAGCCTGGTCTAAGGAGTAAGTTACAGGCCAGGCAGGGATAATGGTGAGACTCTCTCTCCAAAATAATTTGTTCATATATTTGTTGGAGGGTACTGCATATCCATATGAAGACCAGAGGACACCTTGCAAGATTTGGTCCTTTCACCCTATGAATCCTAGGGATTCAACCAGGATTGTCTGTCTTGGTGGCAGGCACTTTTACCCAGCTAAATCATCTTGCTAGCTCTTTTGTTGTTCTTGTTCTTGTTCTCGTTCTCGTTCTCGTTCTCGTTCTCGTTCTTGTTCTTGTTCGTTTTAAGCTAGTCTTGAATTCTTGAATTTAAGGTTCTCCTGCTCCTACTGCTTGGAGCTGGAGAGATTGTTCTGTGGTTAAAAGCACATGTTGCTCTGGCAAATGGGTCTGAGAGTTCAGTACCCAGCATCCCAGTCTGGCGGTTCACAACTGCCTGTACCCCTGCTTCAGGAGACTATGAGCTTCTGACTTCCACCAGCAACTGCACTCACATGCATATGCTTGCTCCACACACAACACAGTCCGTCCATGCAAGCACACACACATGCACGAATGTAATTTAAAATGATAAATCTTAAAGTCTTTTTTTTTTTTTTGGCTTTTTGAGACAGGGTTTCTCTGTGTAGCCCTGGCTGTCCTGGAACTCACTCTGTAGACCAGGCTGGCCTCAAACTCAAAAATCCGCCTGCCTCTGCCTCCCAAGTGCTGGGATTAAAGGCGTGCGCCACCACCACCCAGCAAATCTTAAAGTCTTAATCATCAAAATATCCTGTCTAATTTTGGACCATTTTTATCCATTCAGTAAGAACCTTTATCTCACTTCTAGAGCCTATTTACAAGTGCTCTGGCTCCCACCCCAGCTGAGGGAAGCAGTCCCTGTGTAGATTTGCCTCTTCTGGTTGTTTCCTGTAAATAAAGCTGTGCCTATGCGGTTGGTCCTTTGTGTCTGGCTTCTTTCACTGAGCATAATGTCTTTTGGAGAGAAACCCATGTTGCACTTGCATCCGTATTTCCTTCCTTTCTGCTGTTGAATAGCATCCCATTGTGGTTTTGATTGACAACTGGATTGTCTCCACTTTGGGGCTGTTATGAATAGGGCTGCTATGAACATTTATGCACAAGTCTTTGTGTGAATGTCTGTTTGCATTTCTCTTGGGTAGATAACTAGAGTGGAATAATTGCTAGGTTGTATAGGAAATTTGTGTTTATCTTTTTAAGAAACTGCAAAAACTGTTTTCAAAAATGTTCATTCTCATTAACAATATATGAGGACTCCCGTTTCTGCACACCCTTGCCAACATTTGGTATTGTCTGTCTTTCTGATTACAGCCATTCTAGTGGGCATGAAGTAGTGTCATGTTTGGTCATAATTTGCATTTTCCCGATGACTAATGAAGTTGACCATCTTTTTATGTGCTTATTAACTGTGCTGATATATTCATGGAGGCATCGTCCAAATCTGTTGTCTGATTTTGAATTGGATTGTTTGAATTGTTATTGACTTGCCAGTGTTCTTTGTATATTCTAGATTCAAATCCCTTGCCAGACATAGACTTTATAAATATTGTCTCTGATTCTGTGGCTTGTCTTTTTCATTTTCCTTCTGGTGTCTCTTGAATCATGTGAGTTTTCCATATTGATGCAGTTCCGGTTTATCAACCTTTATCTTAGCAATTGTGCTTTGACGTTAACATGGCCCTGGTTCTGATTTGCATCTAAAATACATCTAAGAAAAGAGCATTGCCCTTGCCCTCCACTGCACCCGGTCCCCGCCATCCGTAGCTTGATAGGGTAACTGTCATAGGCTCCGAAGTGTCTGCTTCTGCCCAGCCCCTTGCAGTCTTCTCGCCACAGCAGACAGTGATCCTTTCCTAGAAGCTAATTCACGTCTCTCCAAACCATCAAAAGACATGCCAGCTTGTTTTGGAGAAAAGCCGAATCCCTTTAGACATTAGGTCAACTCCCACCCCACTCTCTCTACCTCTCATCCCCATTCTCTCCTCTAGTCCCTCATTTCCTGATGTATGGCTTGTTCCCTCAGCTCCTTGATGAAATGTGGCTTCTTCAACAAAGTCCTCCAGGCCCACCACTGTATGCTTGCTCTGGTCTATGCTCTAGTCCTGACCTGTGCTGAGGCAGGAGGATCACAAATTCAAGATCACTGTCTACAGTGATTTTAGGCCAACTTGGATGACTTAGTGACTTAATGGGATCCTATGGCAAAATTAAAAAGTGATGGGGTGGGGCACTTAGCTAGTAAGAACACACACACACACAACACACACTGAAGGAACACTCATACACATAAGATAAATTTTTTTTTTTTTTAAAGTGAATTGGTGACAAGTTGGGCCAGCATGGAACAGTGTTTGTTGCCAGCCTGAAGACCTGAGTCCAACCTCTGGGATCAAGACAGTAGAGGGACATTACCCCTCTGGCTTATGTTTTTTTTTTTTTTTTTTGACCCAAAATTTTCACTGCAAATAACATAAGAGACAGTTGTTCAAATGATGCCTCTATTTTATTTAAAAAAAAAAAAAAAAAAAAAAAGGAAAGGTGCTGTGGTATGGTTGAGTGGGTTGGAAGCCCCGGAACCTCTGAGAGGATGGCAGGAGCCCCAGAACCTCTGAGAGGACAGGAGCTTCACTTGCTCCCGACCAGGCCCCTGTCACGTGACCACACTCCCTACCTAATGTATCCCAGATCAGAGTTCTCCATGCTAATGAGGTATCTATAGGCCCTGAGGGTTTAGCCTTCCCTGATATTTCTTCCTGAAAGGTACTTAATCTTTGGTCCACTCTGAGCATATGGTATGCACCCATTTTCCATGACGAACAATCAATAACAGTTTATCACCAAAAGAAAAAAGATGGTAGAGGGAGAACCAACTTCTGCAAGCTGTCCTCTAACCTTCATAACCCCACAGTGGCATGCATGCACTCACATATAAACACACCATAAAGAAACAAATGTAGCTTTAGTACACCTTTAATTCCAGCACTTAGGACACTTAGGAGGCAGAGGCAAGCAAAGCTCTGTGAGTTCCAAGACAGCCAGGGCCACATAATGAGAACTTGTCTAAAAAGGGGTGTGGGGATGCATGTTAATACATGCCTTTAATCCCAGCACTTGAGAGGTGAAGGCAGATAGAACCCAACCTGGTCTACATAATACAGCTCCAGACTGGACAGGACTACATAATGAAACACTGTCTCAATTAGTTACTCAATAAATTTAAAAGTTAACAAGTGAATTCTGGGTGTGGGAGCACATACCTTTAATCCTAGCACTCAGGAGGCAGAGCTAGGTGGATCTCTTGAGTTCAAGATTAGCCTAGGCTACAGAGTTCCAAGACAGCCAGGACTACACAGAGAGAGCCTGTCTCAAAACAAAACAAAACAAAACAAAAACAAGACAAAAAAATTAAAAGTGCATAAAAAGCTTCAGCTGTGGCTGAACGGTAGAGACTTTGCCTAGCATACGTGAGGCCCTGAGGCCTCACTGCCAGGGAAATTAAACAAATACCTATTGGGTGGTATTCTTTCTTTTTGCCTGCATAATGAACTTCGAATTTGGAAGTCAGCAATATTATTCACTGCCCATGTTGTATAGTTGAGAGCTTGTAAATACACTAATGACTTTGGCCTTCACCTCTGGTTCAGTCACACCTAACCCTTGCCTGTGGCATCAGGTGCTGAACGGCAACACTTTCCCCCGGGCACTCTTGGAGGCTTTGGGCACAAGAATAATAAGCAGCAGAAACTCTCCAATTTAGCCCCAACCATTGAGCCAGTTCACTGGACAGGGGACTGCTGCAGCCAGCCCAGTCATGTAAACGAGGAGAGAACCTGGCCTGAACTTCACCTTGCAGACAAAGGGCAGTTGAAAGGACTAGGCATCCGGACAATGAAATATAGAAATACAAATACACACTTGCATAATTAGACTGGCAAGATGGCTCAACCAGTCAAGATGCCTGCCACACAAGCCTCAGGACCTGAGTTTGATTTCTGGGACCCACGTGGTGGAAGGAGAGAACTGATCCCCAAAAGTTGTTCTCTGGCTGGCACATGTGTACCATGGCATGTACACACAGAATAAGTACATTTAATTTTTAAAATGAATCTGATAAAGCCCTTACCCCACTGAAGCTTCTTTAAAAGCTCTACTGGCTAAGAGCAGAGTGTATGCCTATAACCCCATCCTTCGGGAAGGAAGAAGGAAGAGAGCTCAGAGTTCTCTCAGTTACAGAGTTCCAGGTCAGCCTGTCTCCAAACAACAATAAATTAGCTGGGTGTGAAAATTCATGCCTGTAGCCTCACATGTGGAAAGTAGAGACGGGAGGTAGCTGCGAATTTGAGAGCAGCCTGGTCTTATCAAGTTTCAGACCCAACTAGGTCTATAAAGTGAAACCCTGTCTCCAAGAAGGAAGGGGAGTTGGGGAAGAGGAGGAAGAGGAGGAGGAGGAAGAGGAGGAAGAGGAAAGAGGGAGGGAAGGAGGGAGGGAGGGAAGAAGGAAGGAAGAAAAAGGGGCTAGGTATGGTGGCACATGTTTTTAATCCCAGTACTTGGGAGGCAGAGGCAGGAGGATTTCTGTGAATTTGAGGCCAGTCTGTTTTAACTAATAAGCATATAATGAGTTTCAGGACTATCAGGGCTACATAGTGAGACCCTTTCTCATGGAATAAAGGAGGGGAACAGTAAAATAAAAAATAAAAAAATGATAAAACCTGGGTGTGGCACATGCCTTTAAGCCCAGCACTTGAGAAGCAGAGGCAGGCAGATCTCTGAGAGCAAAGCCAGCCTAGTCTCAGAGAAAGTTCCAGGACAGCCAGAGCTACAGAGAGAAACCCTGTCTCTGGGCAGAGGGAGCAGGGATAATACAGAGGAAATACTTCCCATATTTGGTGCCTAGAAATGCTACCAGATATTATTATGCTTAATAACATAGTGATATAGCACAGAATAATTGTTTACAATCTTACAGGAGTTCAAATGTTGAGTGGTAACTGCACAGAAGGCCCTTGACACATACCAGAGAGAGCTGGAAAAGGCAAGATTAAGGAAAAGGCAGGACAAAAAAAATTCTTTGACATACTCCACAGAAAAGTCCAGGCCTGGGTGGCATTTACTTGAAACACGACGTTGCCATCAAGTAAAACACCCATCCCGCCCACCCCACCGCACCCTACCCTCCCCGCCCCACCCCGCCCCCGCTGTGGGAGCCATTGCTACCCAGTGGTGCTGGAGGCTGGCAGAGAAAAGCAGTTTGTCCTTGAGAAGAGGACCTGACTTGGTGGATGAGTCTCTGTACTATGGGGGCTGGGAAGTTGCTCTTGGAGCTGACTAGGGTGTGTGTTCATTGTAGGAGCTAAAGGAGAGACTGAGGAAGGAGGCAAAGATTCTGAGCACTCAGTTTGAGCTATAGTTCTTCTCTTTTTTTTTTTTTGTTTTTTTGTTTTTGTTTTTTTTGTTTTGTTTTTTTGAGACAGGGTTTCTCTGTGTAGACCTGGCTGTCCTGGAACTCACTCAGTAGACCAGGCTGCCCTCGAACTCAGAAATCTGCCTGCCTCTGCCTCCCAAGTGCTGGGATTGAAGGCATGCGCCACCACCGCCCAGCGAGCTGCAGTACTTAACAACGAATTTCTCTCCTACCTGAAGGCCAGATAAGCATGTCTCCTTTATCCATTTAGCAAACATGGATTGCTCTGAGTCAGGCTCTAAGCCAGGAGGTGAGCGAGACTTTGTCCTGGCTCCAAGTACACAGTCTAGTACAGACAGACAAGACAAGCAATAATTACCACGCCAGTTTGCATTGCATTCACGCCCTGCAACCTGGATTGTTTCCTTGATATTTTTCTACCTGTTACTATTTGAACAGCTGAAGATGCAAGATTTTTTTAAAACAAGTATCAGACACACTTACTCCTTTTATTTATTTTATGTATGTGAGTACATTGTCACTCTCTCTAGACACACCAGAAGAGAGCATCAGATCCCATTACAGATGGTTGTGAGCTATCATGTGGTTGCTGGGAGTTGAACTCTGGACCTCTGGAAAAGCAGTCAGTGTTCTTAATCACTGAGCCATCTCTTCAGCCCACCCCCTCCCTTTTTTGAGACAGGGTTTCTCTGTGTAGCCCTGGCTGTCCTAGACTCACTCTGTAGACCAAATTGGCCTCAAAATCACAGAGATCTGCCTGCCTCTGCCTCCCCAATGCTGGGATTAAAAGCATGTTCCACCATGCCGGCCCATACAGTCACTGGATCGACAATGTAGCTGGACTTGAGTCTAGTCTGGTGAGGATGGGGTAGGAGAGGGCTTCAGGGAGACTCCTGAAAGGACTTGTGTAAGGCGTGCCAGGAAAGGCAGCTGTGAAGTGGGAATGATGACATCTGCAAGTACAGCCTGGTGCTTCTCTACCTCTGACAGTTATCAAAAGAAGTGCATGTCAAAGGTGGAAAAACTAGAAAACGCACTTGCAATAGATAGGGAACACCATCCCCGGATCACTGCTAATGTTGCTGGCACACATCTTTGTCAGCCCACCTCTAATTTTAACGCTCATACAAGTGCCATAAGGAGCTGTCAGAGTACAGGTTCTGAGTCAGCAGGTCTGTGGCAGGGTCTAAGATTCTGCATTTTAAGAGTACCCAGGAGATAGAGATCCTATATATGTGTCTCTAATTTGGGTTGCTTCCAAAATTTCAGCATTATGAATGTTGCTGCAGTGTTTAAATTATTTGTATGTTTCCCTTATATAAGTTCCTAAGTATATATAGCTGTGTAAATGATGAGACACAATTTTTATCTATCTATCTATCTATCTATCTATCTATCTATCTATCTATCTACTTTTTGAAGCAGGGTTTCTCTGTGTAGCCCTGGCAGTCCTGGAACTCACTCTGTAGACCAGGCTGGACTTGAACTTAGAGATTTTCATGTCTCTACTCCCTGAGTGCTAGGATTAAAGATATGCATCACCACTGCTTGGTATTTTTTTTTTTTTTTGTCTGAATACATTCCTGGTGCCTGCAGGGCCAGAAGAAGGCTCTGGATCCCTTGGAACTGGAGTCACAGGTGGTTATGAGCTGCCAGGCGCTAAAACAGAACAGGAGCCTTCTAGAAGAGCAGTCAGTGCTCTTAACTACTGAGCCATCTCTCTAGCCTTATCTTTTATATAACTGCTTTTTATATAAGTGCTTATCTGGGCTGGAGAGATGGCTCAGCCATTAAAGGCTAGGCTCACAACCAAAAATATAATTGCTTATCTGTAACCCTAGTACTTGGGATATGGAGGTAAGATCAGGGGTTCAAGGCCAGTCTGAGCTACATACAGTAAGCAAAATATTTTTTATTCTTGGAAAAATCCATCTATCTATCCATCCATCCATCCATCCATCCATCCATCCATCCATCCATATTTTATTCAAATTCAACTCTAATTCCACCCCCCTGTTTGGCTTGGGAGTTTGTTTGTTTGTTTGTTTGTTTTTAAGATTTATTTATTACATGTATATGAATACACTGTTGCTGTCTTCAGATACACCAGAAGAGGGAATTGGATCCCATTACAGATGGTTGTGAGCCACCATGTGGTTGCTGGGAATTGAACTCAGGACCTCTGGAAGAGCAGGCAGTGCTCTTAACCACTGAGCCATCTCTCCAGCCCCTGTTTGTTTGTTTTTTAATGGGGTTTCATGTAGCCCAGGCTAGACTTAAACTTACTGTATGTAGCTCAGACTGGCCTTGAACCCCTGATCTTCTTACCTCCATAGCCCAAGTACTAGGATTACAGATAAGTGTTGTAGGACACTCTTCTTGGGGAATCAGGTACAAATGTCTACTTACTCTAGGTAGGGAACTAACAACATACCAAAGTATGGATACCACCAAAGTCCAACTTAGTGAACCAATGAGCTTTAGTGGGGTTACTTCTAGGAACACGGGTAAAGGGTTACTTCAGGAGCACAAATGACTCAAATACAGTTGCATCACCAAAACCCCACCCCTTTAATAAGTGACAGCTCACAGAAGCTGGAACCTGGAGCACATATCATGACCTGGAGGCAGCTCAGCATCTTGGAAAGTATCTTCTCAAGGTAGCTTTAGATGTGAAACTGATAATAACCCAGTGCTATGGACACTGGACCAACGATGCAGAGTCTCTTGGCAGTACTTACTGTTTATATATACTTGGAGAGGGAGAAGACTATTGTGTCTGATCAGTTTCAGGGACTTCCTGAAGTGCTGAGAGGTTCCCTAAAGGAAGGACTGATTGTCTTATCTCCCTTTAGAGAATCCTTAGTCCTTTTTTTTTTAAATTTTTTTTTGTATAAGTTTTTGCTTACATGTACAGATGTGTATTGTGTGCGTATGTATGGAATCCTTGGAGGATGGAAGAGGGTATCACACATCCTGGAACTAGAGTTAAGAATGGTTTGAGCCACTACATGAATTCTGGGAACTGAATCCAGGTCCTCTGCAAGAGCAACAGGTAACCTAAAATGTTGAGCCATCCCTCCAGTCCTAGAACAATCTTAGGCATGATAAGATTAGGAAGATTTTGTTTGTTGTTGTTGTTTTATTTTGTTTCATTTCATTTTTGAGACAGGGTCTCACTATGTAGCTCTGACTGTCCTGGAATTCACAGACATCCACCTGCCTCTGCCTCCTGGGTACTAGGACTGAAGGTGTATGCCACCACCCCTGCTTGGATGGAGGGTTTTCTCTGAGAGAAAGTTGCTATAAAATAGCATGTAGACCACTATGCCTGGCTGAAACTGCTCCATAGTTTCAACTCAAATGTTCACCCTGCTAAGTACCAAGCATGGGATAACATTAAGGGCTCTTCACATGCTAGGGCAGTTCCCTACCACCGAGATACCCCTCTCTCCAGTCTGCCTTTTTGTTTCCTGGAGTCTCGTGTTTCCCACACCGACTCAGAACGTACTATGTAGCTGACGATGAGCTTGAACTCCTGATACTCCTGCCTCTACCCCAGGAGTATTGGCAAGATTATATTCCATCCAGTTTACGTGGTGTCAAGGATTGAACTTGGGGCCTTGTGCATGCTGGGTAAGCACTCACTCACTGAGCCACATCCTCGGCATCTAATATGACCTTTGATAAATATTGCAAAATATTCGCTAAAAAGGTAGAATTGGTCCATATTCCCACTAGCAACATGTGTCCAATCCCCTGTGTCAATATTGATGTATAACTTTTGCTAATTTATTTTTTTCTTTTGCCTATTTGACAGTCAAACACCAGCACCTCATTCGTGTTTCAATTTGCATCCCTTTGACTACTTAGTGGGGCAGAGGACCTTTACTGTTATCATGAGATTTTGTCATTTTCTTTTGAATTTGCCTATTTGCCTCCATACCCATTTTTCTAGCCAGGGTATTTACTTTTGCTCCTACTGATTTGAAAGAATCTTTAACTAGTAGGTAAAGGTGTAAACACTCCCCCACCTTTTTTGTTCCAGACAGGATCTTACCATGTAGCCCTGGCTGGCCAGGAACTAGCTATGAAACCAAGACTGGTCTCTGGCTCACAGGTCTCACAGGTCCATTTGCCTCTGCCTCCAGGGTTCTGGAATTAAAGGCCTGTGCCAGCAACGTGTTTTTGTTTTTGTTTTTTTTTTAAGAAATTGAAAGCTCAGTATGGAAACTGGTGTTTTTTGTTTTTTGTTTTTTTCCCCCAAGACAGAGCTTCTTTGTGTAGTTCTGACTGCCTGGAACTCTGTAGATCAGGCTGGCATCAAACTCACAGAGATCCACCTGCCTCTCCCTCTGAGTGCTGGAATTAGAGGTGTGTCACCAGGCTGCAAACTAAAGTTTTTAAAACATTTTTAAAATTTAACTTGTATTTGCATGTGTGTATATGTATATGCATTTGTGTCTGTGTGTGAATGTATGCACACACATGAGTGTGGGTGCTTCTAGAGGCCAGAAAGCCAGAAAACAATGCCAGATTATCTGGAGCTGTAGTTACAGGACACTGTGAGCTTCAGAACTTGAGTGCTGTGAACTGACCTCTGGCCTCTGGAGGAGCAGCAAGCACTGAGCCATTTCTCCAGTTCCAAATCCTCCATTTTTTAAAAAGATTTATTTATTTTATTTTATGTATATGAGTACAGTGCAGCTGTCTTCAGACACACCAGAAAAAGGCATCAGATCCCATTACAGATGGCTGTGAGCCACAATGTGGTTGCTGGGAATTGAACTCAGGACCTCTAGAAGAGCAGCCAGTGCTCTTAACCACTGAGCCATCTCTCCAGCCACCTCCCACCTCCACAGTCTTCCTTCCTTCCTTCCTTCCCTCCTTCCTTCCTTCCTTCCCTCCTTCCTTCCTTCCTTCCTTCCTTCCTTCCTTCCTTCCTTTCTTTTAAAAAAGCCAAATCTCACTTGTAGCACATCCTCCTGCTTCAGTCTCAGTGCTGGGATTCCAGACATGTGCAGTCACGCCTGACGCAAGACAACTTATCCCTGTGCTGTATGTGCCCCATGATGCCTGTGAGTTCCTGTGTGTGCAGAGGCCAGCAGTTGATCTCATGTGACTTCCTCTGTCAATTTCCACCTTACTTTCTTTCTCTTTTTTTTTTGCTTTTTTTTTGTTTTTTGGGGTTTTTTTGTTTTTCGAGACAGGGTTTCTCTGTGTAGTCCTGGCTGTCCTGGAACTCACTCTGTAGATCAGGCTGGCCTCAAACTCAGGAATCCGCCTGCCTCTGCCTCCCAAGTGCTGGGATTAAAGGCGTGCACCACCACCGCCTGGCTCCACCTTACTTTCTGAGGCTCATTATTTGGGTTAGAACAACTAATGAGCAAGTTCCAGGATCTACCTGTCTCCACCAATACCACCGCTGACCCCAATCAACACCAGAGTTCCAGGCACTGGCCTCCACATCACATTTTTAACCTTGGTGCTTGGGATTCAAATTCATATTATGTAGTAAGCACTTTACCCACTGAGCCACTCTCTGACCCTTATTTTTGACTATAAGCATTAAGCTTTTAGATTTTATTTTTTTATGTTATTATGTTCTCTTAGCATTTTTATTGCTGTGATAAAATATCATGACCAAAAGAAAAGGATTCATTTCATCTTAGACCTTATATAGTTCATCATACAGAAAAGTCAGAGCAGGAACTCAAGGCAGGAATCTGGGGGCAGGAACTGAAGCAGAGACCATGGAAAAACACTGTTTATTGGTTTGCTTCCTATGGTTTTCTCAGCCTGCTTTCTTAGACACTCTGGGCCCTCTTGCCCAGGGTGACACTGCCCACAATGAGCTGGGCTTTCACACCTGCTAAGAAAATACCCAACAGGCTTGCCCACAGGACAATCTTATGGAAATGTTTTGTCAATCGAGGTTCCAGTTCTCAGCTATGTCTAGGTTTGTGTCAAGTTGACAAAAAACAACCAGCACATATGTCTATTCTTCGGATGTGTTCCCATTGATTTTTAAAGGATGCAATAAAAATCTGTTAGGAAAACTGAAGGGGAGGGCCTGGAGATTTGACTCAGTTGACAGAGTGCTTGCCCAGCATGAGGGATGCCCTGGGTTTGATTCTCAGTACCTCATAAGTGCTATATACTGGATTTGATAATGCAGTTCTGGGACCTCAGAACTCTTTGGAGGCAGGAAGACTGAAAGTTCAAGGTTGTCTTCAGCTACACAGGGAGTTTGGGGTCAGCCTGGGCTACATGAAAGAGATCCTGTCTCAAAAAGAAAGCAAAAGGAGGATGGTAATGCTGGTCACTGGTTAAGAGCACTTGTTCTTGCAGAGCGCCCAGGTTCAATTCCCAGTACTTACATAGTGGCTCATAACTGTCTATAACTCCATTTCTAGGGGATCCAGCTCTTTCTTTTCACCTATTTAGGCGCTAGACATGCATGGAGTGTATAAATATATACATGCAAGCAAAATATTCATACACACAAATAAACAAGTGAGTGGTGGCAAAGGCCTTTAATCCCAGCACTCAAGAGGCAGAGGCAGGTCCTGAGTTCGATGCCAGTCTGGTCTACAGAGTGAGTTCCAGGACAGTCAGGGATATACAGAGAAACTTTGCCTCAAAAAGCAAAACAACAACAACAAAACTTATACACATAAAATGAAAAAATATTAAAAAGAAGTAAAACCCCTAGTAATACACGACCTCAAAAGGAGAAAAAGAAAAAGGAAGGAAGGGAGAAAAAAATAGATAAAAATTGAGAATTTCCCCTAAATAATTTAATGTTCAATGTTTGGAAGAAAAACAGGGACTAGCCAAAATAATTTGAAAAATATAAAAACATGACTGTAGTGGACTAGCTGTGTAATAAAACAAGCCAGTAAAGCCAAGTTCTGGCTAGACTTGAAGGTCCAGCAGTATACTCTGTCTACTTTGTAAGGCAAGTACTTCTTCAGATAGGGTCTCATGGAGCTCAGGTTACACAGCCAAGGATTACCTTGCCATCCTGATCTCTTATTTGCTTCTACCTCTGGTGTGCTGGAATTGATAAAGGTGTGTGCCACCATGGCCAGTGTGCCACGTCCTTCATTTTTTTTTTTACCACTTAATTAGTTAATCTATATTTTATATGTGTGGATGTTTTACCTCCCTGTATGTCTGCACCACATGCATGCCTGGTGCTGTTGGAAGCCAGAAGAGGGCATCAGATTCTCTGGAACTAGAGTAACACATGGTTGTGATCTACCATGTACTGGGAATATAACTTTGATCTCTGGAAGAGCAGCAAGTGCTCAGAGGCACTGAACCCCTCGACCCCTCTTCAGCCCCTTCAAAATACTTTTTAATAATTGATTTATTTTATATGCATTGGTGTTTTGCTGCATGTATGTCTGTGTGAGGGTGTTGTATCCTCTAGAATTAGAGTTAAAGAGACAGTTGTGGGTTGTCATGTCGTTCCTGCGAATTGAACCTGGGACCTCTGGAAGAGCAGCCAACACTCTTAACCACTGAATCATCTCTCCAGCCCCACTCCAAAATATTTTTAGAAAACAAGGATCTGAGTTAGTGAAATGGCTCAGTGGGTAAAGCATTTGGCATTTAAGCCTGATAACCTGAGTTTGATCCCTGGAACCAAAGTAAAGGTGAGTGAACCAACTCACAAAGTTATTCTCTGACATCTGCATGGGTGCTGTGGCTCATATGCCGCCCCTAATAATAATAATAATAATAATAATAATAAGCAAAAGTTTAAGACTACATGTGGTGTTGCATGTCTTTAATCCCAGCTCTCAGAAGGTATTGGCAGGCAGATCTCTGAGTTCAAGACCCACCTGGTCTACATAGCAAATTTTAGGCCAGCCAAGACTACATAGTAAGACAATGATTGAAAATTAAATAAAGAAAAAAGTCTGCAGCAAGCTCTTTTGTAAAGAACCTGGAGTGGGGAACTCCACACAGAATGTTGATAATCTCGGCCCTGCAAGCATCACAAAGTTTACAGTCCTGTGTGGAAAGCCTGTGAGGAAGAAGGCTCCTCAGACAGGACTTAGTACAAGAGGACCGAAATGCCTTATCTACAGGGCTGGATGAGTACAGTGCTGAAATGAAAGGGACAAGGGGAAAATCATCAGAAGACCTGCTTGAAGCTGGGCCATGGTGGTGCACACCTTTAATCCAAGCACTCTGGAGGCAGAGGCAGATCTCTGAGTTTGAAGCCAGCCTGGTCTACAGAGTGAGTTCCAAGACAGTCAGGGTTAGAGGGACCCTGTCTCAAAAAAACAAAACAACAAAACAAAAAGGAAAGAAAAAGGAAGAAACGATACGTGAAAGATTTTTTTCATAACACACAAAACTCTATTTATTGGCTTTAATTTTTAGAATGAGAGGCTTCATTGTATTGATGAAATAGAGTATTATAAACACCAACAACGCTGGGCAGTGGTGGCGCACGCCTTTAATCCCAGCACTCGGGAGGCAGAGGCAGGCGGATTTCTGCGTTCGAGAGTTCGAGGCTAGCCTGGTCTACAGACTGAGTTCCAGGACAGCCAGGGCTACACAGAGAAACCCTGTCTCGAAAAACAAAACCAAAAACAAAAAAAAAAAACAAAAAAAAAAAAACAAAAAAAACCCAAAAAACACCAACAACATGAGATCAGGGGAGAGAAAGGTAGTGGAAGGAGGCGGGGAATAGGTACACTGACTTCCTCATCTTCCCTGAGGTTAATCAATAGGGACCGTCCACAGGTGATAAATCAGCAAACAGAGGCTTAAATATCAACGTTTAAAGCCATGCAGGGAGCGCTAAGACGAATTAAAAATAGTAATATATCTTACAGAATTAGGAGGTAGAAGAAAGGTAGAGGCAAGGGGTCAAGTAAATTTGCTAAACCTGTCACATTTATAGCCAAGGAGTCAACAGACATTAATCTGCTAAAGACATACGAAGTCTTCCATCAGAAGAGCTGGGCACAGAGGAGGCTTACCTTTTAATTTGGACCCTTTAAAACTGAGCTGGTGTAGCAGCTTAGCCAGAGAATTGTTACCCAGCAGGTGCAAAGCCTCAGGGCAGATGCTCAGCAGGTGCACTCAGCACACACCCAGACATAGACAGCACGCAGGCAGGCAGGCACGCACGCACGCGCGCGCGCACACATACACACACACACACACACACACACACACACGGGCACACACACACACAAAGATACACACGAAACTCTGAATAGTTTTTCTGGCTGGGTATTTGGAGAAGACGAGAAAGAGAGCTTCAACATGTTATACTCTTGTACTATTCAGGCATGCCTTTAACTTCCATTCCTCCTGCCTCAGCTTCCTGAGGAGCAGAAATTACAGGTCTGCAGCAGTAGGCCTAAGCACTTTATGGCTACTAATGACAACTGTATTTGTGCCTCTTTTCCATTTGATCTTATCTCCTGCTACTCTCTGGCCTTTGCTCAGAGTATTTAAGCCATCCTGGTCTCAAAGCACAGCACACATCTCTACCCCTTTGCTCCACTGACCCCTCTGCCTGGATGCCCACTCTTTTATATGTGTAGGAGTACTTTGCCAGCTTGTATGTATAATAGCATGCATGGCACCCTCGAATGTCAAAAGAGAGTATCAGACCCCCTGAAACTGAAGTTAAAGAAGCTTACAAACCACTGTGTGGGCATGGGGATTGAACCTAGGCCTTCTGAAAGAGTAAGTGCTCTGAGTGGCTGAGCCATTTCTGCAGACCCCACATACTCATCTTGAAGATGGTGGGCAACCTTTTCCACAGTGTTCAAGTCTCCCCTGCAACTCCATCTCTGGTGATTAATCTGCATGGTCCACTTGGCTGGTTTGAGAGGCATATTTCTGGGTGCAGTTATGAGTATATTTCCAGACAAGATGAACTAAGAGGGGAGATGCACCCTGAATGTGGAGATCTGGACTGAATTACGGGTAAGGAGAGAGCTGGCAACACCCTGCTCTACTCTGTGGCCCACCATGACCAACTCTGCTGCCCTACCAGAACAGATGAGAACCATTTCACCTGCCCTTGAGTTGTTTCTGTCGGCATTTAAGGAACAGAATAGGAAGGTAGCTAATATGCCAGTTTTCAATGAAGACTGCCTGATCCCTCCTACTGTACCACCAGGGCACTGACCACCTTCTGACACATTACAAACACATTTATTCACTAATTTTCATATGCATACTGTGTCTCCTCAAGAACACATGACTGTAGGCAGCCATCTGTGGGGTTCACTGACGTTTACTCTGAACTCTTGAATGGTGACTACCACATGGTAGGTTCTCATTAGACACTGGAGAAGTGGATGAAACAAAATATTCCAAGAGGTAAAATAGGCATAATCGAAGTGACCTTATAGCTTGTTGTGAGGATTACATGAAATAATAGACTTCAGATACCTGGCATAGTGGGACCTCATTCATGACGATGGTTACTGCTGGCTTCTGAAGGAATTATTTTCAGCTGAGACTAAAAAAATGAGGAGTGCATGGATTTGGGTGGGTGGAGAGATGGAGAGGATCTGGGTGGGAGGAGTTGGGGAGAGGATCAGAATATACTGTGAAAAAAACTGCTTTGCAATTAAAATAAAATGAAAAAAAAAAAGGAGTTATCCAGGTAGACAGGAAGGATGCTTGCAGAAAGATCTGGAGCTGAGTGGATGGTCAGGTCCAACATTCAGAGAACTGGTTTAGGGGCTAGAATGGAGTTTGCCTAGTACGTGCAAGATCCATCTGCAACATTGCAACATTGCATACACAAGTGGTTTGTGTGTGTGTGTGGTTGGGAAACGGTGAAAAAGCCAGATCCTCCAGGCCTGGAAAACCAAGGAGTTACAGCTGATTTTGAGAGTTTGGTGGGTCTCTTCAGTCAGTTCTACCTGATATGATCATTCTGGCTGCCATGCTGAGTTGGCTAGGACAGGCTTGGGAACAAGCACACCACGTAGAAGGCATGCCAAGTGGGAAAGGATGGCTCAGGGATGGACATGGTGGCTCATGCCTGTAGTCCCAATGCTCAGGAACAGTACCATGAATGTGGAGCTAGCCTGAGCTACAGGGTGAGACTCGTCTCAAGCTGGAGGGCCTGGTGTATGGCTTGGGTCAGAAGCAATGGGAATATAGGCACACAGGTACAAGAGGCCACATGGGCAGGGTTTGTGCAGGAATCAGGTGAGGTGCCTGATTAGCAAACTTAGTGCCTGGAGTGCTAAACTCTGCAGGGGAGACCTCAGAGGAGCAGGCCCGAGGGTAACAAGAGTGTGGTTCACTTGGTAGAGTGCTTCCCTGGAAACCAGGAAGCCAGGAATGATAGTTACAGCTCTGTAATCTCTGCATTTGGGATGTGGAGGCAGGAGGATCAGAAGTTCATCAGAAGTACATGAATATGAGGTCTGAACCATGAGGCCCTGCCTTAAAAAAAAAAAAAATGGGCATAGTGGTGGTACATGTCTTTAATCCCAGAAGTCAGGAGGCAGAGACAGGCAGATTTTGGAGTTTGAAGCCAGTGTGGTCTATACAGTGAGTTCCAGGCCAGGCCAGCCAAAGCTACATAGTGAGACTCTGTCTCAAAAAACAAACCAGCTGACACAAAGTACAGTGCAGATTTGATACTGCTGGAGATGGAGAAAAGATTTTGAAACAGACACTAGTGTGTGTGTCCCGACTCTTGTGCTTAGCCTGCCATGTGGTCTCTGGTGGAAGCTCTTACTGGTGAAGGATCCCTGATTTGCAGCAATCCCTGTGACTTCAGTCTATAAAGGACTGAGTGCTGAGCCTGTGTGTGTCCTTGGGGGCAGGTCTGCATGCTGGCACTCCTTAAGAATAGGCATTTACTCTTCCCTTGACATCTCATGGTTCAATCTTTGAATTAGCAAGTAATTCTTCAAATTTCATCCCACCCATCAGAAACCACGGCACGGCACACTGGTTACCCTTCTCTGAACAAATACAAACGGATTGGGCTTAAAACTGTGTGTGTTGGGAAACCATGGAGGGGCTGGCTCTAGGCTTGGCCATTGGAGGTGCAGGGTGGGGACTGCTAACCTTGGAATAGCCCGGAGGTCTCCTGCTGAGCCAGCACAATGCAAGGCAGGTGGTCTGCAGGCAAATCTGCATCCCTTTCACAACCAACTCATTGGTCTGGCTCTACCCATCCCCTTTCCAGCCCTAGGGGCTCACTGTACTACTTGGAACTTCCTGCTTGCTATGGTAAAGGCTTCCAATCCTTTGCACTGGACCTTCCTTCCACTAAGAACTCTCTTTCTCCCTCTTTCAACTAACTTCTACTCACCCTCTAAAAACACCACCTTTAGGCCTTCCCCAAGGGCACATCGAGCCTGTGACAACTTCGCTGTGTGTGACTTGGGTATTTCTGGTTTGTCCAGGATTCCAAGATCAGGGAGCCTTCTGACCACCAGGGTCAAGGCTGCAGGGTCAGTGAACCCTCCTTGCTGTGTCCGTGAGGCCAGGTCTCACTGTGTGTGTCCAATACTCACATGGCAGGAATTACAAGATTTCTTACTGATCAACTTCCATATTCTAAGTCCACAGGGTTATCCCATTCGTTAGAGCATGGGAGAAGATGAAGGAGGTGATGGGGGTGAAGGAGGGGTGGGGGAATGCATTACATCTTCCATTTGGCAGTCCACAGCATCACAAGGTAAGGGTCTGAGAGCCCTGGGTGTTCTCCACAGCTGCAGCTCAGGCAGATGGTTGGTTCCATTTTGCATTCAGGAAGCCATGGCCGGGACCTGCCCCGTCATAAGCACTCACTCAGGTTGGGCCTCATTGTCCTCTTAGAATGGACTCCTCACAACCCACCCTAGCCACAGACCTACGATACCACACTCTAGATACAGGAGCTGAGACAGAGGCCCGATATGTAAGAAATCTGATTATTCAAATTTATTACCATCAAGAAGTATGCAATGATGCTGTAGTTTTTCTTAACAAATAGAAAACAGACTGTGTACAACAGTGAACTCTACAGCACTAGCATCCACAAGGTAAAAATGAATGTTTCATCCAACACCACCAACCCCGGACTGCTGATCTTGACTTAGCCTAGCTATATCTGGGGACATCGGCATCGAGTCCCTCGGCTAAAACAGCTATGCACCCTTCCCCGCCCCCACTTACCTATCTAGATAGTGCTGCCCAGAGGAAGAGACCCTCTCCCTGCCCCTCAGCAAGCTGAGATACGAGGACTGAGTATAGTACCATGGATACAAGTCCAGTAGTCTTGCCACATTGGTTTGTGAGGGCAACTTGAAGGAGTGGGAAGAACGGGTCATGGGGGAGTTGAAGACAGCTGCAAACCAGGAGAGAAAGCATCTGTCCCACTGAGGACAGACATGTGCTACCAGGCCCACTGGCCTAGACCTGAAGGGCCAGCCACGCCCCCGCTTGGCCCTGAGGTGTGTGGGGCGTGGCATAGGCCCTCACCTGTGCCATTCTTTTACCGAGGTGGCCAGAACCCACAGCCTACAAACACCTGCCACACTGCAATGCTGGGGATGATAGTGAGACTCTGTGGGCCCATGGCGAGCCCCAGGCACATTGAGTTGCCTCCCACTTCGGATCTGAAGTAGAGGCCAGGGGATGAATCTTTTTTTCTTTTTTTTTTTTTAAAAAAAAATATTTTTATGGTTTTTTTTTTAAATTTTTGTTTTTTGAACCTTTGCAAACACGATGGTGACGAGGAACGCCTTGCCAGGCTCCCCCCAGACACGTCTGTGGTTGTAGGCTATGAATGTTAAATGCACACTGGGGATGTGTTTCTTATCGCCTCCTCGCCCACCACTGTCTGTGGGGCCTAAAAAAAGGCTCTCAAGGAAAAACAAAACCTAAAACAAACAAAATAAAGTGTTTCCCTGCATTTGGCTGGAATAGGATCTCATCTGAAAGGCTGGAGGACAGCAGGGGCCGCACTGCCTCCTGGGCCACAGCCGACTTGCTCAGGTAGGGCCCTAGCTCTGCACAAGGAAGGTGTGTACTGCGACCTTCCGCAGAAGTTGTACAAGAAAGGATCCAACGTGAACTCAAAAAGGAAAACAAACAAGTCCCAACTCCCACAGCAGCCCAATCTGCAGTGAAAGACCTGCAAAAGGAAAGTCGGAGGAAGAGGCTAGGACCCCGCAGTCTACCCCGCCTAATGTATAAAAAGTGGGGGCTTTGCCCCCTTTCCCACCCCATGAGAAGCATGAGAATCGCGGAGCTGAACAGAGAGCTCGAAGCGGGGCTCCGTTTGGGCCCGGTGGACAAGGGCCCAGAGCCAGGCTGCCAGTCCGCCTACTCGCCCAGGGGTTCTGGGCTCTCTGACTGGTGTGGCAATGTTCCTGAAATGCTGTGATCCCAGTGGGCTGTGCTCTGCCGGCAACAGCATCCGTGCAGGAGGGCTGGACGATGGTCGGTATGGCTCAGAGGAGCTGGGTCCCCTCCGGAGCCCCTCAGGGGAGCGTCGGAGGAGAGGGGAGCAGTAGTTACGTTGCATAGTGATCAAAGCTGCCGAGGTATTCCAGGGCCGCACGGTAGCACAGCTGGTATTGGTCCTTTGAGAAAGAGGGGGTCCTGGTCAGTGTGAACTGTGCCACTAGCTATTCTAAACAGAAGGACACTCACACTGCAGCCAGAGGCCACAGGAATGGCCTCTGTTGGCTAAGAGCAGATGCTGGACACGGAGAACTGCCCAGGTACTCTCCAGCTGAAGTCTCAAAAGGCCACTTCTCCTTTATCCCTCACCCAGGCCTGTGCTCACCCCTGCTACTAGGACATTTGTCTGTACCCAGACTCACAGGCCTTACAGACGCCTAACCCTGACCCTGAAGGAAGCATGACACTAGAAAGGATTATCAAGTGAACACTGCTCTCCTGTCCCTGCATGTCATGCAGGACAAATAATACCACACAGCTGGAACATGAACGAATACACATGGGCCAGCTGCAGGTGCAGCTGTAGGTTATAGGGAGAAACCCGTGTCCTTCACTCTGGTGTGCATACCTCTGTCTGCACCATTGCAGGGCGCTGTGTGCGGAGGGTCTTCACGGTCTGGAACATGTCAACCACACCCTCGTACCGCATGCGCTCCAGGACAATGCTCAGGGTGATGAACACACCGGTGCGGCCCACGCCAGCACTGCTCAGAGAATGGCTGTGTCAGGAGTCCTGCTCCCCTCACGAGGTGAACTTCCCTGGCTTTTGGGACTACTGTCCGCCCCACCCCTCCACGGGGACCGTCCCACCTGCAGTGCACTGTGATGGGCCCGTCCTGTCCAAACTGCTCCTTGGTCTTGTGCACCTGACCGATGAAGTCGATGAAGCCTTCGCCCGTTTTGGGTACCCCTTGCTCTGGCCAGTCCGTAAACTGGAACTGTCGGATTGTCCTTGACTGCCCATCCTGGGAGCGAAGGTCAGGGGGCAGCATTAAGGTTTGTACCTTGGGCCCTCTAAACCAGGAGCACAGCCACACAGGGACTAACTCCCAAGGACACTCTAGGAGGTGATGCCCACGGCTCGCATTCCTGCAGTGAGCTACAGGGCCATGAGGCACAGAGACCCACATGTGCTCAGGTAGCGTGAGGGACACGTTTATGTCACCCTTTGGCCAACACTCACCCGGGCATCTGTGACTTTGAATTCACGCAGGATATACTGGGGCATGTTGTATTCAGCCATCGGGTCAACAACAAAGTACTGATAGCGAGCAGAGCGCTCTGCTGGCCAGTACTGGTGACATTTCTCCTGTGGACAGAACACCAGGCACCGCCCACAATCAGGTAGGGAAGCCAGTGGAAGAGAACACCATGTTTCAGAGGACTCTGGGACAGGATGCCTCAGGGGTTGGTAAGCGAGTCCGAGGCTATGCTGATGGGAAGATGGGGTATAAGAGCAGACAGTAAAATAGCTCTGTCTTTCCCAAGGGTAGCTGGTGTCCTCCCTGCTATGAGAGGGGCCCTAGGGGAAGGGGTGGGCTCACCCTGCCCATCTCCCGAAGCTTGGTCAGCATGACGATGATGGTGGAATTGTGCTCCCATAACATGCGCCAGAAGTCCTCGGTGCTCTCTGCCAGAGGCCCCTGGGTAGCTATGTAGGCCTTCTGCTGTCTGGGTGACATAAGACTTGACATGCTGGAGGTGCTGCTGCCCCCACCTGTCCCTGCCTAGCTCCTTAGGACCCTGCTCAGAAAGCAGCCCTCCTCCAGGAAGCCCTCACTTCTGTACCCAACTCACTCTGATCTTTTGGATTAGCTCTTAACTCTCCCAACCAGAAGCAGACCAAGGTACCAAAAGGCACGGTGGGACGGGGGATAGGGGGAGCATGCCGACCTGTAGCCATCTAGAAAGCTGGCGTTGATGTAGTCGGAGCCCTCCACACCACGGATGGGTTGCAAACACACCCGAGTCAGCTCATAGGGCATGATATTCACCAGGCGGTTCTTGAACTTGTTGCAGGGCAGGTTGGCACTGATGAAGCGAGATGTGTGGGCCTTGGAGTTGGCCAGCAACTGTGAGGAGGAAGGGTTCTGTCAGGCCTGGCTTCCTGCAAAGAGGCTTTCCCATGACCCTGGGAAGGGTCCAGGCCCCTGGAGTCAAGCAGGCCCCTGGAGTCCCACCTTGAACTCAAGCTCCATGGCAGTGACACTCTCCCCGGGAGGCACTTGGCCTAGCTTCTGGATGTGGGCATAGAGGTTGCGAGCAAGCACCTCAGTGTGTCCGCACATGGCAGCCTCTAACAATGCCTCGTGGATGAACACATACTGGTCCTCCGTCTGCACCATGTAGTTCCTTTGTGAGCGCATGCAGGTCACGTGGCCATAGATGTCAACCGTCTTCTCGTGCTTCATACGCTCCAGCATTGCATCGATGACTATAAAGCAGCCTGTGCGGCCCACACCAGCGCTGAGAAGAAGAGCAGAGCTTGGGGAAGGGGTTCCCTCATCTCCCACCCCTCCCCTCTGGTGGCGCTGTACTCTCACCTGCAATGCACCACCATGGGGCCTGCGTCTAGTGGGTTACAGGCCTTGACCCGTCTCAGGAAGGCCAAGATGGGAGTGGGGTACTCAGGAACCCCATGGTCTGGCCAGGCCATGAATTGGAACTGACGTAGCTCACGCTTCTCACTGGAGCCACTCTGGGGAATCATCAATAGAGATGAGGAGGTTTGAGGTTTGCCTGCCACAGACCCAGGGAAGGGGCCAGACCAGCCGCTCTCAGGTGATACTCAGAAGCCACACCAGATACCCACCTAACACAGGCTGCGAGAGCCCCTCATACACCTCCCAGGCTCTGATCCCAAGGCTGTCCTCTGTCAGCCCATAATACTCAGGCTACAACCTAAGCGATGGACGAGTGCTTGGGCTCTCAGGGCCATACCTTATGGAGTGCAAAGGTGCGCATGGTGTATGTGGCCAACTCCACAGTGTCCACCAGGGTCACCTGAATGAGGCCATAGGTCTCAGTGCCACGGGCTGGCCAATACTGATCACACTTCACCTGGAGGGAGATGGGCAGGACAGGGGAGAAGGTACAGGTGACAATGTTACAGGATGCCCAAAGGCTCAAACAGGCAGAGCAGGGGAAAGGTCTAGCTTACCTGACTACACAGGCCCCAGCTCTGGATTCTCATCTGCCCTCTTCCTCACTAAGCCACCACCCTTGCCCTCACTGGCTGAAGGAGGACCATAATTGAAAATTATTTATTCAACACCAGATCGCACCAGGCACATTTTCTGCCAAATTTACCCATAACGTTTATGCCCCATTTTCAAGCTCTGTAAATTTTATGTTCCAGTCAATGCTTCGCAGTGCAAAAGCAGACATCAGCGGCTCCTTCCACTAATTAACTTAGATGTGTGAACACCCCAGGAGCATTCTGGCATCTGGGGAACATGTGAACACCCCAGGAACACCCCAGAAACTGGGGAACATATTAACATTCCAGAAAATGACACCATTTGGTGAAACATATTAACATCCCGGGAACCCATAAACACCTGGGGAACACGCTACATTACATCCCAGCAGTTCCCCTGTATCTTGGGACTGAGACAATAATCCAGGAAAACCATAGCCCTTGGGGAGTCCCTTGAAAACATTCACAGAAGGTAGTACCCAGCATCACCAAGTCATTTCCTGTCCATCCTCCTCACCCGGGATTTCTCCTCTAGCCTGGTCATCATGACCACTATGGCTGTACGCTGTTCCCACACCATCCTCCAGAAATCGCCCATGGTCTCAGGCAGCGGACCCTGTGTGGCAATGTAGGCATTCTGCTTTCGGTAGCCATCAATGTAGTTGGCATTGATGTAGTCACTCCCAGGAACACCTAAAGACGCAAAGGGATGCGAGAGCGTTAACCCAGGGCCCCAGCCAGCCCACTGTGCTCAGAGCATTCTGGAGAGCAGAGCAGAGGACAGCAAAGGACAAGGGGCAGTGTGCCCCTGGCTCACCATCAATGGAGGTGAGGAGGACGCGAGAATGGTCATAGGCAATGACGTTTGCATAGCGGTTCTTGGGCTTGTTCACCTCCGAGTTGGAATTCTCCCATGTGAACTGCTGACCAGGGTCAATGGACTGCCGGAAATGGAAGAAACAGGGAGAGTGAAGCCCAGGTCAAGGAAGGCCTACCCATGATGCTCTGCAGCTAAGTAACTCCTACATTCCCCAGCCATAGGGCTGACACATCCCAAGTATGGAAAAAGACAAATTGAGGACTCAAACTTCCACGGCAGCCCCTTGTAGAGTGGATGAGGACCAGGTGGGTCATGGGACAGGCCCTGCCCCCAACTGGTGGAATGAGATGATGATGATGATGATGCAGCCGTCTGGGTTCCAGGTCCACGCACCATGCTGCCCAGCTCTCCTCTCCATCTCTGGCTTTTCCTATTCTGCCAGTTCCCATGTTCTCTGATCCTGCTCTCCCTGCATGGAGTACCTAAGCTCTTCTGAATCTCCTACCTGGTTCTCTTCTCATTCTACATTCATTGCTCAGGAAATGTTGTTTCGTTTATTTGTTTGGTTTTTTTGTGACAGGGTCTCATGTATACTGGGCTAGGTTTGAACTTACTACCTACTATGCAGCTAAGGATGAAGTTCTCATCTTCCTACTTCCATGTTATGTGTGGGTGAGTGGTGGGATTAGTGTGTGTTACCCCATTTATGTGATGCTGGAGGTCAAATCAAGGGCTTGGGAAATTCTAGGCAAGCACCCTACCAAATTAGTTTCAGCCATAGCCTATTCACAAGATTTTTTTTCCTTTTCTCTCTCTCTTAAAATGCATGTGTGTACATGTATGTGCTTGTGCACCTGTGTGGTAGACAACCCTAGCAACACTCTCTGCCTTCGAGCCAGGACCTCTCAGTGACCTATGGCTCACCAAGTAAGCCAGGATGGCTTAGGACCATGGTGGCTTCTGTCTCTATTTCCCCACTCTGGGATTACATGTGGCCATTTTACACAGCCATACCTGCAACCTTCACCTTTTTTAAGTGCTTCACTGACCGAGTCACTCCCATCAGCCACCCCCACCCCATTCACAGGACTCTCATGCTTACATGCCAGAGCTGCCCCTACTACCCGGAAGGGCCTGAGACATCTCCATGCACAAGCTTCGCAGGTCTTTGCACCCCCAGTCCTTTTAAAGGTCAGCTCAGTTTCCCATCAAAGCAGGCTCTGCTATGACCTCCCTCTCAGTGGACAGTACCAATCACTGACCCAGGAAGCCTAGCCAGATTTGAAGTCCATCTTAGAAACTCCCAAGGCCCTTCCCACTGCTGACCACACCCCCATACTCCCTTCCTTTTCTATTCTCAACAAGCTGCCGCTGCCTGCAGCTAGCAACTAGCTCCGCTTAGTACCTCTAGGCCTCTTCTCTTGCCCTACTCCAACCCACTCTGTCCTTCAGCCAGAACAGTCTTTCAAAAAATGCAGATCTGAGTATCAAATTCCTGCTCAAAAGCCTCCCATGCTCTTGACTGGCTCAGGGCACAAAAATGCTAACAGCTACATTTCTGTGTGAGCTCACTGTGTGCCCAGCACTGTTCTAAGCCTCTGTGTGCACTTCTCCATCTCTTTACCCAAGAAAGGTTTGAGTTATTGTCCTTGCTTTGTGGATGGACAGAACCAACGCCTATATCACAGTCTCCTCCATTTTGGTCCCAGTCTCATTATTCTCTAGGGAGGCTGGCTCATCACTTTTGCAAGGCCACACCCACCAGACACACCCACCACTGTGTTTGCTATATATGATTTCAGTGCATGTTGTCAGAACCACACACTCACAGCACCGATCACTGCTCTGCCTGTGTTTCTCAGTGACTGTGTCCCAAGGCCATCTGTATGTCCAACACTCAGCACAGGGACTGGCACACAGTTAGGTGCTAGCAACAATGTGACAAATGACTTACAGACCATGAAAGAGAAAGTTACGGGAGAGTCCACAATACATCTGGAGGCTTCTAGGACAAAGAAGGCCCTTTAAAGAAAGCTCAGATGGGAGGAATGGAGGGCAGGTGCCAAGGTGATGGCTGTGAGCAGGGGCCCTGGGCGCCAAAGCAGGCAGAGCCTTATAGGAAGGATGGCAAGGTGTGGGGCAGGACAAGGGTGAATATTGCTAAAAAACAAGGAAGGTCTCCTTGGCCAGAAGCCAAGCTAAATGCAGGATGCCCGGCTGACAGGCTCTGCCTCTACAGCAGAGGTGGCATCGTTGCTATGCAGAGACATGCTCATCTGTCTACCTGCCAAGCTCAATTTTCTTCTTTGGAAGCCTGGCCCATTGCCTTTAGGATATACCTGGCCAATTGCCCTTAGAAGGGCAACTCCAGTACCCAGGGATACATCCCCCAAACATAACTCAAGAGTGGACACCTGACTAAGAGAGCAACCCCCTGGGTCCAACTGAACGGACCCATCCATCATCTGTCCATCAGTCATCCTCCGTGGCCTATGCCAAGTGCTGGCAAAGAGACACAGCAGAGCTGAAGAAAGGGGGGTCTCCTTATCACTTCCTTTCTAACAAGCCTCCCCTGACTGGATGGCCTGGGGACACTCAACTGTCCCTGACAGAGCTGTAGGGACAGGTGCTCACTGACCCTGAAGTCTGAGCTCCTAGCAAACAGAGATGAAGGCCAGAGTGAGGTGAGTACTTGGAGGGCTTCTCGACTCTCTATCTATGAGCTGCTTTGTGTTTCTGCATGCACATGGGAGCCAGATGGAAGCTGGCCTGAGGACAACCTTCCTGCCCCTCACTGACGACAGTCACCACGAGAGACTCAGTAACACTGTTATGCAGGCCTGAGGTGTGGATGGTCATGGAGACAGCATGGGTCAGGTTCAAGTGGCAATCCTGGCTCCTCCACTACTCCTCAGCTGTTTGACTCGGGGCAACTCACTCCTGTTTGAGTCCTGCTTTCTGGTATGTAAGACAAGACTGTGACAGTACCACTCCACGAGGGACCAAGTACAAGGATCCTGGTGCTGACCTGTTCTTTTTGGAGATTAGCTATTACAGCCATTGTTACTAAATCAGTGTCTGTTTCTGTAGGCATAAAGGCATTTGCCTGGGCACCTAGCAGAGCCTTCTGAAACATGTCCCAGGGCAACCACCAGAGGGCTATGGCGAGCCTGTGGGCCGAGCCCAGCACCAATTGAATTTTGCTGTTGAGCTCCCTGGCCTACCTCCCAACACCCCAGCCCCAGCTGGGACCCAGGACAAAACAAAAATGGACTTGGGTAGACTGAGGACACACGGTGGGAACGGTGGGTGCCTCACCTCATACTCCTGAGAGAACTTGAGCCCATCGTTGGCTTTGAGGCGCTCGATATTGTCTGCCAGGTCAGTGATGGGGATGGGCGGGTGGTCTCGCATACCTGGGGGAGGTGGAGCAGACACACAGGCAGCATCAGTGTACGTTCTGAGCAGGGTGGTAGACAGCCCAAGGCATGTGTGTACATGTGTGATCATGAAGCACTCGGCACTGGTGGCATGGAGACAACAGCACATGCGGCGGTGGCGACAGGAATGGAGAACACACAGTGGCTGGGCATCAGGGGAGGCCAGAGAGGGAGGCGTGTATACTGTGAGCACACATAAGCATGTCCAGATGATCTGGTGCTGCACAGGGACAACCGGGCTCTCTGCCTGCCAGGTCTGCCTAAGAGAACAAGAGGCTTCCTCCCACGAAGATGGGGCTGCAAGCTCAGGGACATGGCGGCAGTGGACAGGTTGGAAGCTGGGCTCTTACCACACCTGTCTGAAGCAAAACCCCCACCCCTCATTGATGCCAGTCACCCCAGGAGATTTGGTGACCCTGTCATCCCAGGCACCAAGTGTGTGGGTGGAATGGTCATGGAGTGCAAAGACAGTGGCCGAGTGACACAGGAAGTAGAGAGAGAGCAGAGATGGGGAGGGAGCTACAAAGACAGGCAAGGGAGCGGGATGGAACCATGGGGGGGGGGGGGGGGGGGGACTGAGACCAGAGGAGGCAGGGACAGGGAGACGGGGTGGGAGAGAAGACACTGGAGGAAGCCAAGTGGGCACGGGAGGGGGGGGGGACAGAGGGAGGGGAGACAGCGGGGGGGGGTGGATAACGGCAAGGGGAAAAGCAAGGAGGAAGAGGGGAGACAGTGAGAAAGGAGGAGAGTGTAGACACACTGAAGCCAAAGTGTCCCCAAATGTGGGAACTTTGAAAACTAACTTGAGATATTCGGGCAACTGGGGGCACTGGAACCTGCAGAGAAAACAAATCAATAAAACAATGGGACAGGAGCAGAGGTCAGGAGCCCTTTTCTGGTCACCTGGTTCTGTGGTTGACACTGAAGGGTCTGTGGGGGAAGGGCAGGAGGAAGGGCATAGATGGAAGTGTGATCAGGTCCCATTATAAGCTCACGTTTTCCAGTAACATGGAGAGTCCCCCTCCCCCAAAGTGAGAGCTTCCAAACACCAGAGCTCTGAGTGTCCTCTTGAGACCCTATAATAAATGTCAGTCCAACCCAGCCCTCAGCCCCTCAAAATCTGACCGTGGCCATTTTCAAATGGTTTCCATACTGGAAATAAAAAATCTTTTAAAATCTCACATTCCTCTCTTCTCGGGGATATCATGTACCCATGGTATCCTTCACACCGCATCCCCTTTGCTGCTCTTCAACCCATGGAAAGACTCCTGCTTCTTGAAGGCTGGGTCCTATCCCACCTTCTCAGTATCACACTTACGCTAGCACCCGAGACAGGGAGCCTTTCTGCCCACACCTCTGTCTGCATGCTCCCCTAACACTACACAATCCTGTCGTCATGGGTTCCCTTTGCCCTTCCTACTCATCCTGGGAGAGTCTGCCCATTCTGAGCGTTGACCACTGCCTGATCCTTGGCACCACTCACACTGGTGGCTTCTGGGCTGAGGTCAGCACAAAGTCCAGACACCAAGGCCACTTGGACATGCTCTATGGCAGCAGCCACAGAGCTGTCTTTGCATCCGTGTGTAAGCTCAGTTCACTTTCTGCTTTACCACCTTCAGCTTCCCAGAGCCTGCTCTTCTCCTGCCCTCGCTTTCCTATCACTTAACTGCCGATCTTCTTCCCATGGGCCCGCTCTCCACAGAAGCAGCCAGAGGCATTTTTACAGCAGCCCTGCTGCTCCTCAGATGAAGACATTCAACGACTCTCTTGGTCGGTCAGGGTGAAGTCTAAGCTGCTCGGTCTGCTGGTCAAGACCTCTGCCTAGCCCCAGTTACTTCTTGGCTCCAACGCTGCGGAAATACCCGTAAGGATTTTAATTTGATGTACACACACTGTGCTTCCACTTAGAGGCACCTCCAACCCAAATTCCTGCACAGTGCCCATGAAGTAAGGCGCCCTCTGAGAGCAGTCTCCTCTAGCACCACTCACAGATCCACTCACTGGTTACAACAGCCTGCTGGGGCCACATGGCACACTCTCTCAAGACACGTGTCTTTGGAACTCAGTCACCATGCTGTAAGGAAGTCCAGGCTATACAAAGAGGCTAGCACGTCAACTACCTACTACTTGAACAGACCACCCAGGGGTTGGCAAACATTTACTACCAAAAGCCAGAAAACAAGTATAGTGCAAACGTTCCCAGAAATGAATGGATGTAGTAGTGTGCCGGGCAAATTTATTTATAAAAGCAGATAGAAGGCCATATTTGGCTCCAGGCCATAATTTGCTAGCCTCACTTTAAATGATTCTAGTTCCCAGCTTTCAAATCTTCCGGATGAGGGCCTGGGTATTTCTAGAATAGACACTGATCCTACCGTGCCCTGTCTGAATTCCTGACTCATAAAATCTGTGAGAGAGAATACATAATTACTGTTGTTTTAAGCTGCTGAGTTTAGGGCGTAATTTGATGCACAGTGATAACCAGCTCACACATACACAAGCCCTCTGTGTACACACATTCCTCCACTCACTCATCCCACTGTTGTGCTCACGGGTATCCAGCGAGAATCTACAGCGCGATAAATACAAGGACGGGGGTGAGCGAGCCAGGTTCAGGAGCTACAGCTAGAGAGACTGTGGCTCTCTGAGAGACACATCTGGGGTGTAGGGAAGGAGTGATATTCCGGGTGGAAGGAATAGTTCGAAGTCAATGAGAGCAGCTCAGGGGAAGGGACAGGTATTGATCCTGGAGTTGGGACCCCACATCCTTGCACAGTGAACCTGAAATAGTCAGGTGTGAGCCCCTTATCTATCATTCTGTCTGCTACATCGTCTCACTTCTAAGACAGCCTGCTGTGTGTGTGTGGTCAAGGGCCAGAGAGCAGACATAGAGACTGACCACTTGTGCCAGAGCTGTGGGCTTCAAGAGGTCCCCTGCAGTCCACATTCAGAGACTAGAAACACACAGGGACCTCTGTTGTCTCTAGAAGTCTCTAGCCTGTCCAGCTGTTGGATATGGATGCCTCCGTCATGTCAGTACAAAGGGACCCAAGAAGGAACAGAAGCAGCCAGAAGTGTGCATTAAGGTCTTTTGGTGGGAGAGACCTACGGCCTGCGGGACTGAGCTGGAGGCCAAGAGGCTGAGGGACAGCCCTACCTGGGGTCTGGTAGTTAAGCCTTCGCATCTCCACAGGGTCAGAAGAGTGGGCCAACAGGGAGTCCTTCAGCCCAATTGACTGCTCATCCTTTGATGATGGAGAGTGTGTTCTCTTCCTAAAGAATCAAGAAAAGGCTAGTGAAAACTTGGAGCATAGGCAGCTCCCATGGCCACAGATGTCTTCCAACCACCCCACCTTATCCTGGGATCTCCGGGTGTGAGCCAGGGGCAAAGCAGCGTCAACATGAGAGAACACAGGGTAGGGATGGGGCAGGGAGACAGCAGGTGTGGAGTGGGCACAGGAGCAGTGCAGCGAGGGAGGAAGGTCAGAGAGGCTGGTGGCTCCTCTGGACAGGAGGCAGGTCACCACTGGGCAGTAGCTGCTGCGACCACAGCTGAGGCAGCAGAAACCACCACGAAAAAACATGCACTGGCACATCAAACACACAAACATCACAAGGGACTGGGTCCCAGCTGCCTGGCTCTCAGGGCAAATGTCCAGAGTAGCAGGGGAGGGGCAGGAACGGCAGGGCCCTAGCCAGACAGAGTCCTCTCTCACTGGTGTCAGCTAGTCCATCTAAAAAGGACAGGGTCAGAGACAGACTACCAGGGGACCACCTGCAGTCCCTGCATGGGAGTGTCTGGGGAGAACCTGGAAATACACCCACACATGTGTGCATCGGGACACCTTTCCCTGCTGCTCTGCCGAGCGCAGAGAAGGCCTCTTGTAGGAATTAAGGTTTGAGAAATGGGAGTCTAAGGAGGGTTGTGGAGAGCTCTGTGGACTCAGGGAAGCAATGAGGGCTGCAGCGTGCACATGCTCCAGGGAGGAGCATCTACTGCGGAAGGTACAGAGTTGGACTAACAGGAGCGTGACAGAGCCTGCCCCTCATGCCCATGAGGATTCATCCAGAACTGGAGAGCCTACTGTGCTGAGCAGGCAGCTTGCTGATTAAAGCCACAGGCTAAGAGGGTTCGGTCAGAGCTCCAGCCCTCCTTGCAGGCCCAAGATGTGCACAGGGATAAGTAAGGGGGAGGTGTGTACAGAGAGAAGGAACAACTCCTACCTTTCTTGTTTACTAGGTCCCGAGAGACAGGCAAGGACAGAAGAAAGGAATTGTCATTGTTGCTGCGGAGCACTCAGCCCTCATATGACAAGGGACATGTGGGACCCTGATAAGGTACCCATAGGACAACCTCAGGGAGCTCACCTCTATACATAGACACTGGAACCCAAGTGGGGATGGTGAGGGTAGGTGGGTAGAGGGACACTCCTTAGTGCCACCTATAGGTCTGTCCACTGCAAGAGGAAGGAGTGAACTTGCCAAGGATTATGGGGTCCAGACAAGGGCAGGGTAATGACAGGGACGTGGGTACCTCCATGAGGTGACACATCACACATAGAACAGGACATGTTCAACAGCTGGCCATGTGCCAGCTGCTGGAGGCTCAGCCGAAGCAGCTGTAGGCCCAGCACATATTCAGTGGGGCACTCTGGGATAGATGAGGGGCTGTATAAAGGTGGGACCAGGAGCCAGAGGTCTCTGAAGCACCAGAGACTATAGGTAAGAACGAGGAGTAAACAGCTACCAGGTGAGGGGGTACTGGGGACTAGGGGTGGGCACTGCTGCAGAGCAGGAGCCTAGGGACTGTATTTATTTAGTGTATTCATGTCAAGGGACATGCTAAAGACACAATTAACCAACCAGGCATTTCAACTGTCAGGCTCAAAGGTTAGGCTTTTAAAAAAACTTTTTAAGTTTTTGTGGTACTGGGGGTTGAACCCAGGACTTTGTGCATGCAAAGGGAGGCACTCCACATTGAGATCCTCACCTTAAAAACAAAACAAAACAAAATAAAACAAATAGACTTTTTTTTTTTTTGAGATAGGATTTAGCTAAGTTACCCAGATTAGCCCTCTGGATCCTGCTACCTCAGTCTCTAGAGTAAATGGGAGACAGAGGCAGGCAGATCTCTGTGAGTCTGAAGCCAGCCTGGCCTAGACTCTAGGGAAGCCAAGGCTATAGCCAGTGAGACCCTATCTTGAAAATCAGAATATATATGTATATATAAATACAAAATTGTGGATGGTCAAGTAAAATATCTGGAAGCGGCTTGGAAGCTGAGAGGGCATCGGGGCACCTCCAAGGACAGGTGCTACAACTACCCAAGACAGGAAAGTGTTAAGATAGCCATGGCTGTAATGGCCTTTAGTAAATGTCTGCTGTGTAAGTACTCATGGGGATAAGGGTCTGCAACTCAGCCTGGACCTCTTGTGGGCCTAAGGAGGAAAGGAGGCCAGATAACCAGCCAGGACTTAGTGGCAGAAGAAAAGTGCTTACAGCAGGAGACCAGGAAGCAGTGGCTCCTGAAAACTGTAGATGAGACAGACACACTCACACACACAGAAACAGATGGACATGCCTGGGGACAACCCTTTTTCATAAAGGCAGACCTGCACAGATGTGCACACACACAGAGCCGCTGCTTCTGTCCATCCTGGCTTCCCATTGCACCCAGGGGCCAGGCTGAGATGGCCCACTTAACACTGCACCAGAGAGTAGCAGAGAGGCAAGAGGCAGGTTCTGTCTCCCAGAACCAGGCATGGCACTCACCTCTTGAATAGGAGGATGGCGATGACAATGAGTATGATAAGAATGACCGCCAGGACAGGGCCTGTCACCCACAGCATCTCGGGCTCCTCCTGCTGCTGAGCTGGTGTCACCTGGACTACAATCTCATCCGAGTAGGGGCTGGAGGCATAGCGCTTCTGTGGTCCAGTGAAGCAACAGCAAGGGCTGTGAGCACAGCGAGAAAGCTCCCACCCTCACCGATCAAACCCAGAGAGGACACTGAGACCAGGATACATGGGGCTGGCCCAGGCTCTACACCCTGTAAGACTGATTTGTGGCAGGTCAGCAGGACTGGGTTACCAAAGCCACGTTAGGTCTGGTCCTCCTGAGGCCTAGTGTCATGGGATACCTAGTATAGGTCTTGGTCCTCAGGGCTGTCCTAGTCCTAAGATGCTGGAGTCTCAGGGATAATGCAGACCTGGGGTCTCCTAAGGTCTGAGATTGGCCTGTCTTAGATCAGGCCTGGGGTGTCAGGGTTCTGAGAGTCATGGCAGATCAGGCCAACCTGGTCCACGGGCTCCTTGAGAGAGGCAAGCACAAAGCACTGGTAACTCAGATCCGGAGACAGGGGCCGGTTGTAGAAGCCGTGGTAGCTCTTCTTGTCCCCCAGCGTGAAGGTCTCAGGGAGCTCGTCCACTTGAGCTGCCACATAAGGCTTCAGCCGCTCTGCCTGGCGCCGCCGCCGCCTCTGCTCTTTCTCCTCGCCCTGCTCGATAGCCTCCAGAAGCTGGCAGAGCAGAACACAGAGTCACACAAGGCCTGGGAGCATAACCTGGGACATCAGCTACTGAGGCTGATATAGGGGCTCCCTCTCCCTAGGGGCCCCATGGGCCTGGCCATCGCCATTACAAGGATACTCCCTGACATGAGAGCGAGACCCTCCTGGTAGCCTATAAGGAAGAGCCTCATGAATAACCTCATCCTAAGCAGAGAAATCAGTTTCCACATGAGCAGTGAGGAAGAAACAGGTGATTTCATGTGTTCAGGAGAACTTAGGCTTAAGGTATAGCCTTCTGTGGGCTCTACACCACAGGCCTCTCTGAGGTCCAGAGCTCAGGACACCGAGAGCTGCAGAGATGTCTCTAGTGACTCCTATAGCATGAGATTCTTACCAAACACCTCAAGGGAAGTCCCTGTAAGCCCTTCAGGAGTATTCAGAAATCTCCTGGGGATTCCTCTCAGAGTCCCTCTCCCCAGAGAGGGAGTGGCTGACAGCCAGATTTGTACTCCTGGGGCAACACTTAGGGAAGGATGGCCACTGCCCACCACGTGGCTGCCCTCAGTGCTGATCTTTCCCTACGCACCTCGTCCAGCTCCAACTCCTCTGGTGTGTTCCATCTTGGTGCCAGCAAGTTCCCGCCCACACGGTCAATGGGCACAACCACAATGTAGAACCACCTGTGTGGACAGAGTAACAATCAGAACCTTCATCAGCCGTGGCTATGATTCCGATCTGCACCAGCCTCCAGCCTCCTCTGTATACCTGACTAGCGAGGGGTCCTGCACTTGAGGCATGGAGAGGGAGAAGCGGCCATCCTCTATAAAGGCGGAGGCAGGCAGTGGCTTCTGAGGCAGGAGGTCTGGGGCGGTGCGGATGGACACCAGATGCTGTAGGCCCCCGGCACTACTGCCACGATTCATCAGGACAAAGGAATATTCTGTGTTGGGTTGCAGGTCTGCAATCAGCTTCCGCATAGAGTGCCCGTCCACCTCCACGCTCTGCCCATTGTACAGGATCTGTAGGGAAAGAGGAGAAGCAGCCAATGCCTCTGGCTGAGGACCCCCAGCACAGGTCTGCAGGGCAGAGAGGCTGCAGGAGGATCCAGTTCACAGACACACGTGTGCACACTGGGATCAGATGGCAAAGCAGAGCCAATGTGGGAGGGAGCGCTGGTCTAGGTTGGCATTAGTGTACCCACCTTGAAGGGCACAGCTGACTTATAAGAGTCAGGGACCTCCCAGCTGAGCAGCACAGATGTCTTCATTGCGGCGGCCACACGGAAATTCTTGGCAAACACTGTGGAAGCATGAGGAGGGAGTGAGCTCTGTGGCAAGCTGGGGTGGGGTGAAGGAGCCAGAGGATGTGACAACGGCTGAAGCACAGGAGTAGGGGAGGGAGGGGATGCAGACTAACGGTGAGAACCAAGACCCCGGCAGCTTCACATTGCATAGTCCACAGTGAACACTGAGCCGGCTGGGGACGCCACCGTGCCTGTGGCCAGATCTCCAAAAGAGCATGGGTGAAAGCCTTAGCTCAGACACCAGGTCAGGGTAGCCAGGGATTAGTGGGTTGTGGTCACGAGATGTACATGGCCACAAGGTCTCTGGATGTCAGTAGGTTAGGCCCCAAAAGACTAGTGCCACAGACCAAAGTAGAGCAAGCTGCACACCCTAGAAGGTGATGTAGCAAAAAGAGATCAGTGGGTAAAGATCACAAGAGACTGGAAGGTCACGTAGATAGGTCAGTAGGTCAAGGACAGCAGAGGTCAGGGCCGGACACCCAAGAATGTGGTGCCTGTTCGTTAGAGGTTAGCGGTCATGAAAGCGTGAAGTGTCACACAGCAGAAGCTGGTGGATCAGTTGAGAGAGGTCAGTGGGTCAAGTACAGCACAGATCCCTAGGAGCGGTCCCGCTTGGGCAGCCAGTGCCATGACCACAGCACACACCTTGCTCTATGGGCATGGTCCGGGACTGGATGCTGGGGCTGAGTGGGCCGGCGCCTTTGCTGGTATGTGCACGGACCTTGATGTCATAAGTGGTGTCTGGTTTGAGGCCCAAGAGTGTAAGGTGTATGTCGTCAGTGACATTCTGGACTTCATGATGGCTGTTGATGTCACGGTAGACCACGGTATAGTTGGTGATGCGACCATTCCTCTCTGCCAGCACCGGCGGGTCCCAGGCCAGTTCCGTAGTAGACGTGGTCAGTCCTGTCACTCGAAGGTTTTGAGGAAAGCCAGTGGGTACATCCTCGGGGGTCGTGATCTCTTTCTCAAACTCTTCACCTGGGCCAGCCCGGTTCTTGGCAGCAAGCCGGAAGATGTAGGTGGCCCCTTTGTGCAGACCGGTGACTGTAAAATGCTGGTCATCCTTGCCAAAATCTATGGTGTTGGGTCGCGCCTCATCGGCCCGACGGTATTGTAGACGGTAGCCCAGCAGCTCTCCAGGCAGCTCCTTGGGTGGGTGCCACTGCAGCAGCGCCGTGTGCATGGCCGTGGTGCTGACCATCATGGTGGGCCGTCCTGGGACTGAACAGCACGCACTGGGCTCTGGTGCTGCCCTCCCTGCTGCCCACCCAACTTTATCCCTGACCCCTCACTCACCTGCCCCTGTTGTAGTAACCACTTTGGGCTTGCTTCGGGCACCATCCCCCTTAGTGGTGTAAGCAGCAACGGTAATGGAGTAGGTGGTCTCAGGGGTGAGGCCACTGATGGTGGTTTCCTGAAGGAGAAGGAGGAAAGGCAGGTCCCATCATACTGTGTGAGAAGAAGCTAGACTATCAGTCATCTGAAGACTGTAGCCTAGGGTGGCCAGGTACATAGGACCAGGGTCTTGGGAGGTGAAGTTGGACAAATCCTTACTCAGCTAGAGGCAGGACAGCCAGGTGGAACTTGAGCTAGGAGCATGCCACCCACCCCAGAAGCCCCATGCCTCGGGCAGACAGCTCATCCTTCCTTTCAGAGAATAACAAAGGGCTACACTGTTACTTTCATTCCATTGTGCTGTGAGTGACACCTCATGAGGTCTCTACACACATACAGAGCCTTGCATGCACCAGGTATCTTCCTGTCTCTTGGCATGCAAATGCACACAGACTGCCATCCCTCCTGAACTAGCTGGTGCAAGACCACTTACAGACACTAATGCAAACACACACATACACACACACACACACACACAGAGTGGGGGGGAGGGGTGGTCAGCGTGTGAACACCGGATAAAGGAGAGGGCCAAAGTACAACACTGTAAGTTAGAGAGACCCCGATTACTCCAGTGACTGTGATATCTAATTCCTCCTGAGACCACGTAAGAGGGAGAAAAAGACAGGACAAAGAATTCCTCAAACCCGGGAACACATTCCCCTCTAGTTTCCACTGATAACCAAGAAGTCAGCCACTCCACTTCCTCCTATTTTAGCAGATCCTACCCACACTCCCATCAGCAAAGGCATCATTCCCAGACATGCGGAGAAACACCACAGGAGACCAAGCCACGCCACACAGAGAGGAGGAGGAAGAAGGGAGGGTACCACCATTCAGTAGGAATAGGGCTGTCAGCACCAGCCCTGGTGTCCCTCCAGCTCTAAGCCTCAGGCGGGGCCAACTGCAGATGCCAACAACCCTTTTCAGGGCCAAGCTGGAGGGTCTCCCAGGGCTCGGGCTCCAGCAGTACCGGTGCTGGACCTGGCTCCCAGTGCTTCTCCCAGCCTGGGCCTGAGCAGGTGATTTTTCACTCTAGGGATCAATAAGGCCTAACGATCAGGATTGGATTTAACTCCATCCCTGTCTGGCCAGAGCAGGGGCCAGGTCCTGGTCGATTGTGAACATTGGCCTCAAATTGCTGCTCGACAGGCGAGGAGTACGGATTAGAGGAAACGCCAATCACTGCTCAGCCTGGTGCTCATGTCTACACGCCAATTTTCTCTGGATGTGGCTGATGCCCTGTGGATCTTGGCAACACAGGCTGGGAGAGGGGGAGTGTCCCATGAGCCCAGCCTGACCCAGTCTTGCCCGTGCTTGCACACCTGTTACTTACATAGTCCTCGGACTCCTCTGGTCTCCACTGACAGCAGGAGGAGGAGAAAAAGGGAGACAGGATGGTGAAGAATTTGGCCTGGGGAGGACCTGGCCCATGGAGAACTGATAGATAGCTCTGAAGTACCCACTGAGGTGATAGCCCAGGACCAGTCCCCACTCAAAGACAACAAGTCCCTGCATCACTGAGCACCAACTGTGTGTGCCAGGCCTGTCGATGGCAGGGAGACATGGTGGACTATCAGATATGGAGACAGACTTGACAGCTTAGGAAGAGGGAAGACATTAAGGGATGACTACATACCTTGGTATGTACTTAGAGTCCCAATGTCCTGCTATGGCTGTTCAGCCCTGTCTGTCTGTCTATCTATCTATCTATCTATCTATCTATCTATCTATCTATCTATCTTCCTCCCTATCCAACCATCCATCCTGCTCTTAGCTGAGACACTAAATTAGGGTCACCTGAGCTGAGTGTCCCAGGACATAAGTTTGGACTTACCGCTTGAGTGGGCCAAGAGTCAGGCTTGCCAGGGAGATTATAAAGGCTGAGTAGCCAGCTCAGAGCCTGGGCATTACCCCAGAGCCACAGGGAGACCTCAAACCCCTGATTTTGATTCTACAGGTGCCTGGAGTCAAAATAGGAAAACTAGTTTCTTGGCTGGCAGTGGTAAATTCTAACACCAGTGTGCATTGGTGTGCTGAGTGATCAGGTATATGGACTGAAGACTCTAATGTGAAGCCTTGCAGTCTTGAAGCTAGGGGTTGGCTAGTGAGGGGCAGGCCCTGTTTGGAGTCCTCTAGCCAGATCATCCTCATATAGCTGGCCTGACCTGTCCACTAGCCTGGTGCTGGAGTGCCTGGGCACCTGCTATTCGAGCCAGCTCTGTCAGAAAGTCTTTGCGACAGAATATAGAGAGGTTATAGAGTTCTGGAATGATTGTGTCTACTTTGCAGAACGGGCTGGGACCAGGTCTAGTTAGGGTTCCTTACATGAGGGGAGACCTGGGCTTCCTGAGCCCTGGTGTGGAGTTATCACAGGTAGGTTCTCCTGTGTCAGGTAGTGAGAGGAGAAAGATAGAGGGGTAGGTGAGACAAAGAAGAGGCTGAAAGAAGAGTAGGGAGAGGAGAGAAGGAAAGGGGACAGAAAATAGCTAGACTAAACCACAACAGTAAGAGAAAAGCCAAAAGGAAGGGACAAAAGGAGGCGTCGAGTCTCATACAGAGGGAGCACGGGAGGCAGGCTGGGTTGTACACATCTGATGAGAATATACATCACATGCTTCTTCCTGATCTTACTGGGGCCCTGGGCTGCACAGATGGTTCTACTGGGTGGATAAGGGCAGGCTGGGGTGTCCTTGACAAGAGTCACATAGGGAATACCTAGGCCCTGGAGCCAGGCTGGATAAGTGCGCCATCTGGTCTCCCACTGGCCCAAAGCAGAATGACACAGTCCCAGGGGGCGGGAGACTGCAAGGGCAGGCCTTGTCTTCCATGGCCTCCCTAGAGCCAGCTTGGGTATATTTCCTCTTAGAGAACACAAATATGGGGACAATGTCCCTGATCTTATTACCCAACCCCCTTCAAACTGTTGGGGACCAGCACACAAAAGTATCTGACGTGACTTTCCTGGAACCACAGTGGCTGCAGCTGTGGCGCCAGGCTCCTAGGATGGGAGGGGCCGGATCAAGTCATTCTCTGGATGTTTCTGGGCGGGTGTGTCTGCTGAGACTTTGTGAGGAGCCCTCAACCTGCCCTAGGAATGCAGGCTGGTGAACACACCCACCTCCCCCACCCCTGGGTCCTTCAGCCCAGACAGGTTGGGAGAAGAAAGAGGGCACCCTCTGGGCAGAAAAGAATTTTGGCTCAGAGGGTAGAGCCTAGCTAAGGGTATGAAGGCTGTTTGTCTGTGTAGTGAATCATCCCTCAGCACAGCCTGCAGAATATGGGGTTCCCACTTGGTTGGAGAGGGAATCTAGGCTCTTTCTGTCGGGACTTGGTGCTGGCCTAAGAATCCTCAGGACCTGGTTCTGGACAGGAGACCAAGGGCAGACAACACAGTTTTTCCAATACTTGATTAATCCTTTCTCAGGGTAGAGACTTGGCCTCCTATCCAAGTCCTGCCACCCACATGCTGGCTCATTTTGGCCATACATATAACCTCACAGCGTTCGGTGCTCCTTGATGGAATAGCAAGATGGGGGTCAGAATACTCCAGGGGCCTCACTGTAAGCTTGTGGGCAGAACCCCCAGGAAGACAGAAGCTTCCAACAGGAAAGGGTTGGCAGGCTTAGCCTCGGAGATAAACACTAGGGGTCAGGAGCCAAGTGACACTCAGGTGATTATCTGCAGAGCTTTGCCTCAGTCAGTGGCTTGAGGCCACAGAGGATAGAGAAAAGTCTTGTCTGCCTCAGTACAGGGGATGGATACTCAGAACAATATTGCCTGGGACAACAGTTCAGCTCAAAGCCAGAGCAAATGTGCTTTCTGCAAACCACAAGGATAAAGCCAGTGCCGTGTGCAGGGAACCTGGGGTCTTTGGAGCCCTGTGAGCACTGGCAATGAGACTGCTACCATGGTGGAGGGGTAGCAGGACCTAGGTTAGTACAGCTTTAACAATCCTAACACAAAACCAAAGTCTCTCTGGAACATGGACCTCACCTCCCGATCTCAATAACTCCTGCCCTGACAGATCAAGGCAGCTCCAATGACCATAAAATGCATAAACACCTCTGAGGCCAGGCATTGGAAGAACAAATCTGGACTCTAGGGAGTAACTATGACACACTGGTGACTGTTTACCCTACCACCCAGGACCGTCAATAACATACCTGAGCCTCAGCCAGCATGACATCCTGGATGATGGGTTGGCCTCGGGGCTCACCATTCTCCAGCCGCACATAGGTGACCTGGTAGCCACGAATCTGTCCGTGCTGCTTGTTGGGGACGGGCAGCTTCCAGGAGACATGCACAGCAGTGGAGTTCAGAGGCTCAACCTCCACCTTCCGTGGTGGCCCACTAGGCACTAGGGGCCAGGCAGAGAAGAGTCTCAGACACGGGGGAACTGAGCCTGGCTTAGGCATGTTCAGCTAACTTTAGGACCATGACTCTCCACCCACCCCCTTGGGAAAGGCTCCAATGTTGTTTCTTTGGCTGGCTGATTTGCCTGCCGTGGGCCATCCCTGTGAAGCCCTCTGGCAGGGTTACTTATTCATGGGGAACAACCAGAAGTGAGGTACCTCACCTTCAACTACCTAGGCTCACACCATCTGTAACAAATTTCATTAGTATCCAGCCAAAGCCCACTTGAGTCTTTTGCACTCATCTTTCCAAGCCTGGCTTTCATATTAGGTGGGGCTGCTGCTTCTGCCATAGTCCTTTATGGTTTAAGGCTTCAGCTATCTTGGAGACAGGCCAGAAGCCAGGACCTGGATATGGGTTACCCCACCAACTACATTGCCCCAGTGTTTAGACCATTAAGCCTAATGAGTTTGTCAGGTCCTATGGAGGGAAGATCCTGGGTGCTTGGCAGGCAGCCCCAGATGGCATGCCTCCCGTTCCCGCCCCTCCTCACGACACTGCTACCCACTGTGGCCTACCGTCCTCGTCGGTGCGCACCAGCACCGGGCTGCTCTCAGGGCCAGGGCCCACATCTGTGTGTGCCCGCACCCACACCCGGTACTCCGTCCACTTCTCCAGGCCCAACAGGTCCCAGCTGGAATGCTCACGGCTGATGCCATCCACCACATGCCGCTTACGGTCCTCGCCGTCCACTGCCTCATAGGCCACGGAGTACTGGGTGATAATGCCGTTGCGGCTGTCAGCCGGCGGTGGAACCCAACTTACCCGGACCGTGGTGGAGCCCGTGCTCACACATGTCACCTTCTGGGGAGGGGCAGATGGGGCTGGGGAAGACAAATGGGGGGAAAGCAGGCAAATGGAGGGTGGGGTTCACAGGCACAGTGACCAAGTAACAAGGGACTGGAGACTCACCCAGCCATCCTGAGGCCCTCTAGGCATACTGCTGCTGAGACAGCCTAACTCCCTCAGAACTAGCTTTCTACTGTTACACACACACACACACACACACACACACACACACACACGGTATGTGCAGTGTCTCACATGCACATATGGAGTTCTAACAGCGTCTTTCCCATGCATATGCTGTCTCACACAAACACGGTATCAAATATATATATCCACGCACCAGAACACTCGGAGAATATAATTCTCTCTGGGGATAAGCGGTGTTAAGGCCTCCTTTGGTTTAAGACTACCTTAACCTGTGACTGCATGGGCAGGGCTCTGTGCTTAAGCTCATGAAAGTCTGAGGCTAGTCCCAGGGGTGGCTAGTGGCCTCTGCGGTTTGGAAGGAAAGTATTCAACAGATTCCTTGAGTTAGGAGGCGAGCGTGTGTCTCTTTGTGCCTGGCAACTTTTCTAGACACTCATCACTACAATACAGGGGGCTTCCTTTTACCTCAAGTTTGCCACTCACTGCCTAGGTAACTTCAACACCCCACAACTCACCAGTGGCAGAACACCACATCAGTGCTGGGAATGACCTTTAACCTCCCCCTGTGCACCCACCTCTTGCCCCAGCTCAGTCTCTCCAGACCCCAGCATTCTACTCTTACCCCTGGGGATCACATCACCCACTTTCATCCTTACAGCCCTGAATATTCAGCCGTGACTTAAAGTCCCCCAGGCTTACCATTCTTACCAGTGTCCTACATGCACTCACTTCCTTGTCTTTGTATGTGTGTGTGGTGTATGTATACGTGAACATGTGTACCTGCCCCATGGATTCCCGACTCAGCCTTCCGACAGTGCTAGTGCTCAGGTGTATGTGACCATATCCTATTTTTTTATGTGGGTGTCGAGGATTTGAACTTAGATCTTCATGATTTTGCAGCAAGAGCTCTAACCTGCTGAGTCATCCCATCAGCCCTCCTTTCCCACCACTGCTTGACCCACACTAGGTAATGGATACTGCAGCACTGAGGCAGGCAGACAAGGCATCCAGCGGGCTCCCCCTGGGCTCTCCGGGCTACCTGCTGAGGTCTACTCTATCTTGCTCACTCTGCCACTTTACAAATAATGTAGTCAATCTGCACAGCTCCCAGACCTCCAGCTCCCTTCGCCTAGAGGCATATAAGCTTGCTGCCTGCCTTCCACCAGTACCTGCTTCCATTTCCAGCTAACAGCCCCTCTTCCTGTACAATCTCAAGAGTGGGGTCCAAGGCCAAGCTCTCTCTTTCTTACCCACATTCTGCCCCCTTCCTTCTACCTCCAGAGACTTTATTGGCTGGCCCTCTCCATTCATGCTTCTAACGTGGTCCTCCTGACTCTCACAAAAGCAAACGGATATGCTTCAAGAGTCTCCGCCTTCAAAGAAGACCCCATCCTCATTGCTACAGGCCACCCAGTTACTACAGCCTCCTCACAGCAAGCCTCTTGATGACATCTTAGCATGCTGGCTTACTTCCTCACACACTCTGAGCCCCCGCCAAGCTACCACACAGCCCCCCAAGACTGCTTTCCGACTACTTCTAGTTCCCTTCCCTTCGGCCACTCAGCAGCAGCTTCAGGTCAACCTCTGTAAACTTCTTCTTTGTCCCCTTCCCCACTCCTAGATCTCATTTCTAGTCTTCTCAGGTCTGCCTCCTCCAGCTTAGGGCCCCACACCTCCACACTTTTATCCCTTCTATCCAAGACAGACACAGTGTCTTGAATCTGGGTGTGTGAAACCAGGTATATTGCTCACACCTGCTTCCATGCATTTCCTGTCCTGGGGGAGTGCATGCTATCGGAGCCTTCCACCGGAAACACGATGTACCTCCATATCTCTATCCCACTGCCCCAATCCTCAATCTGTCACCAAGCCCTGGCCAGGAAGTCTCCTAGGTAACCCCATCCCTTATTACCAGTTCAGCCAAGCCAGCGAACTTCACCTAGTCCACAGAAGAAGCTTCTAAGTGGTCTCTGCATCTTGGGTCACCTGGTCATTTTCAGAGCCACCCCGACTGGTACAGCTTGGGTGGCTGCTCTGAGAACAACAGTCTGCAGAGTCCCTGCCCAGGGCCACCATATTCCCTGTTCCTTTTACCTAATTAGCTTCCACGCTTGCTTCAGTTGAGATGAAGTGTCATATCTCTGACACTGAACTCTCTTTGACCTTGTACCAACAGTGTTTGCCTCTGACCTTGCACCAACAGTGGCTCCTGTACTGCCATCCCTCCACCCTCCCAGCTCACTCTGCACAAATGTAATTAAGAGCTCATTTGGGTAATTACAGGCACCACTGTGTGTCTCAGTCCACTGCAGGAGCCCTATGGATACAGGCTTTGCCTTCTGACCACACTACCAGACATAGAGCATAGCAGAGGCTTCTAGAATGAACTTATGACTACAAAGTCAGGCAATCTCTGCACACAGTCCTACCTCGTACAGACTTAATTGACACTGTTGGCTATGGTTTCTGTTTTGCAGTGACACCCAGCTGGTCACACCCATGGGCATCTTATCAAGTAGGCACCTTGAAGATACTGGCATACTGACCATAGACAAGCCATCTAGTATCACATCAAGCCACATTCTTGTGCCAATCACAATCTGGGTGTGACAGACAGTCATACCCACAAACACTGACACACTCAGGTGCTATTGGCTGGGTATTTACACAAACTCCAGGTGGTTCTACAAACAGTCATATTGTCACATAAGCCATGTGCTCCCACAGGCAGATGTGGGGACACACACACACACACACTGCCACACAGTCACATTCTCATGGATCTGTCTCCAAGTGCAGAGGCCTCGGAGAGATAAGACACAGCTCCCAAAGAACTGTGGTGGGGTATGAGGAGGGGACGTGGGTGATGAGATGTGGGACCATGGGGAGGAAGACAGGCAGTCTCAAACTATGATCTGGGTATGGAAGGAGAAGGACAGAGGATAGAGGTGAGTCACAGTTACACAAAACTTACCTGCGCAGGACATAAGAGTCACATGGATAAGAGAGGGTCAGAAGGCTGGGCAGGGAGCAAAGAAGGCAACCACTGCCTGGACATAGGCTAACAGGACACTTACCTGTCCCTTTCTTGGGGTCCAGACTCAAAAACCCAGACTGGAGTCCAATACTGGACTCAGCAGACCTGACCACCCACCTGCTTAAAAGGGAATGGTATATGCCTGTGTGCAGTGTACCAGATGTGACAAGGGTGGCCTGAGAAGACACTTACTGGACTGTGCTGTGCGGGCCTCTACGGTGGGAGTGAAGACGCCCACCCCCAAATCTGAGCGGGCAGCCAGCTGGAAGTGGTACAGTGTGTCAGGCTTCAGGTCCTCCAGAGTGTAGGAGGAAGTGGGGTCGAAGGTCACCTTGTGCTGGAAGAGCAGAGAGCACTTACTGACTGCTCAGATCTCAAAGGCCACGCAGAGGTTATTCCCCACGTGGGCTGCAAGTAGCTGGCAGAGGACCCAAGCCCCACCCCACACAGTCACACAGCCTCACAAGAAATGCATGGCCTGACTCATGCCACAACTACCTCAAAGATCACAAAGGCCACCAGGAATCTATGACCCCAGGTGAAGCTTCAAGGCTAGGACAGTATCACATATGCCGAGAACCCAAGAGAACAAAGGTAGACTTTAGAAGCTCTTGCCTCTGGCACAGGGGTCGTGCAGACGACACAACCACATAGGCTGTGAGAGATGCAAAGCTGTAGGAAAACCTAAGGTCTGTAGCCTGCCTTGGTGTGCCTACCACAGGACACCAGGAACCGGGGGATATCCTCCTTCCACCCTTCCCATTCTCGTGGCTCACCTGCTGGCCTTCCTCCTCCGCTGCCCAGTACACCAGTTCATACTTGACAATCCGCTCCTGTGGGGGCAGCAGCCATGAGAGCTGGATCCTGGTGTCCGACTCGGCTTTGGCCTGGAAGTCTGCAGGCTGTGCAGGCACTGCAATGTCCACCCCAGAATATTGTCAGCCTCATGACACCTCCAAGGGCCCAGTGAGGGGGTCCCAAGCTCTCACTAGCTTGGCCTGTATCCCCAGTGACCAAGTATCTGTGGAGTATGGCATCCTTGCCCTCTCCAAGCTCCAAGTGTCACAGCCTGAGCAAATAGGAGGGAACCCTGCCCAAGCCTCTGTTGTCAGCTGTCCAACTAAAACGAACCCCCTACCTACCTCCCTGCTGCGTCTTGACTTGGATGGTGGGGCTGGGTGGGCCGTCACCCACGGCAGTGAAGGCAAGGACGCGGAGGCTGTAGGTGATGCCAGGCAGCAGGCTGCCCACGGTGGTAAGGAGTCCTGCGTCAGTGTTATGCTTGTGCCAGGCACTCAAAGGGCGACGAGAATCTGGGGTATAGTAGACTCGATATCCCCGGACCAGGCCATTGGGCTCCTCAGGCGGTTCCCACTGTACCAGCATGGTGCTGGCACTCAGCATTCGGGCCTGCACACGGCGTGGAGGGCTGGAGGGTGCCTGTTCACCCGTGCGTGCTCGCACTGCCTCACTGGGTGGTCCTCGCCCAATGCTGTTAACAGCCAACACACGGAAAGCATATTCTGAAAACGGGCTGAGGCCACCGATGCTGTATCGGGTGCTGGCCACACCATCCACTTCCTGGAAGGGGCCGTCTGTGCCAGCTGCACGGTACTGGATGCCGTAGAAGGACACAGGCTCAGTATTTCCAGAGTCCCATGTCAGGGTAACACTGGTGGCGGTTGTCTCCGTCACCACAAGATCAATTGGAGGCTTTGGCAGAGCTGAGGAGAAAGAATTGTTAGATGCCATGACTCTGAAGACAAATCCAAGGCATCAACCAAACACGGGGTACGGCCACCAGAGTGTGGTTGATGCCCACAACCCTCCTTCAAAAAAGGCTTGAAAAGCTGAGGTGGCTTCTTGGGGCAGCTACTGAGATAGTGAAGCCAGGTCGGATGGTGGCTCAAAGTCCTACACAGTTCACATGCCTCAACTAGGCAGAGACCTACCTGTTACTCATTTACACTCACTTGTACCAAGTGTAACACACACACACACACTGGATCGTCACATTAGCACATGTGATTCACTAACAGACTTGGTCCTATCAAGTCCCACATAGTTCACTTGCCTAGACTAGGCAGAGACCTACCTGTTGCTCATCTATACTCACTTGTACCAAGTGTAACACACACACACACACACACACACACACACACACACACAATGCACTATCTCCCAAGGAATTGGCCTTTAGAGTTCAGAAAGAGTCATGAACTTGCTAGCCCCTCCACCAGGACCCATGACTTGGCTCAAAATGAAAGTGGCAAAATTCCAGGCCCATGTCGCTCCATGAAGAATGGCCACTAAGTCCTAGGAACCCTGTCCGGTGCCACAATGGCTCGTGGTCACATTTCTGCTTTTTGGAATTTATATTCTGGAGAACTAACCAGCAAATGAGTTGATGGTAACTGTGAATGAGAGGAGGAAAAACATGGCCTCTCCTTGGACAGGTGGGGGTGGGGGGAGTCAGGGGGACAGGAAAAGTCTCACAGTGCTGAGGCCTGAAAGGAGATGCTGAGCCACTGACTGTGAGAGGAGGTGCAGGCATGGGACTAGAACAGTGTTTTTGTGTAGCTGGCAGGAACTGAGAGCAGGAGAGCAGCGGATGTTCCCGGGTGAATCCCAGAGCAATGGGAGCCCCTGAAAGCTACCTTTTGCTTTCGTAAAAGAAAACAGTGTAAGGCTAGGTATGTAGGTGCTTCTCTAGTGTGTGTGAGGAGAACCAGGAGGGGTGAGGAAATACCCTGATTTCCTTTTGGCACTACTGGAGAATTGAGTCCAGGGCTTCCAATATGGTAAATACTCTACCAACTATGTTGCCAGTCCTTGGGGAGCAGAGACAGGAGGATCTCTATGAGTTTAAGGCCAGCTCCTACTTGTTTGCTACAGGCCTGAGGATCTAAATCCCTCAAGACAGAGGAGAACATCAGCTGGCTGAGGCCCTGGGACACTCACCTTTTACTGTGACCTGGGCTGTGGCCTCGATCATGCCTAATGAAGAGATGGCCACACAGGTATAGTTGGCAGATCGCATGACATTGCTGAGCTCCAGAACATTGCGGCCAACTGGCATCTCGTCCTCTTTGGTAAGCTCCTCGGCGCCCATCATCCACTTCACATACGGCATGGGTGCACCCACTGCCACACACGTGAGATTCACGCTGCCACCCGGCATCACCTCTTGGCTGCTGGGAGGGATGGAGAAACGAGGAGCCACGCGGCGCACTGTGGGAGGAGGGAGAGAGGCACTCACGGGCTGGGCAGGATACAAGGGTGGACAGAAGGGCAGGGGCCCCTCATCAAGGAAGCCTCTCTTGTCAGAGCCAAGCCCATGCTCAGAGACAGGAGGAGTGGCGTCCCTGGGGCCCAGCTCACCATTTTCCACCTCACTTTTGGAACAGAAGTCATCCCTGCACTCAGGGACCATCTGGAACACCTCTTAATGAGAACTTGCATAACTGTGGTCCCATCTTATGGCATGGGACACTCAGCCAAGGACACACAGGACTTAGTCCAAGAGCCAGGCCTGGTAAGGGCCACAGTCCAGGTGGTCCTCCAATGACCACCTTTACTTACTCCTGACTCCCCTCCTCCTGTGTCTCCAGAGGGACCAGATGGGGGCACCAATGAAAGAAATCCAGGTCCTCAGAGCATGGCTGGGGCGGGCAAAGGATCAGTCTGGGATTAACATGGCCACCTTCTCTGGAGTCAATGTCTCCACCTCCAGGCCATGGCCCCAGGAGAGAAGAGAAAATGGCACAACTACCTGCTGGGCCTTGGCTGTACAGGTCAGCCTGGGACCCAAAATGTGGATGGCCTCTTAGGAGGGCTAGTCCGGGGACAAGGGGTTGGGCGGGCCAGGGACGTGGTCCGCGGGCAGAATGGGCATGATGATGGCAGTACATGATGAGGGTGCCGAGCAGACGGCTTTCTGCACCAGTGAGTAAGGATCTTAAGGAGGGTGGCTGTGCCTAGCCACGACCCCCTAGCCTTGGACTCCCCTGGCCAGAAGCTGTCCTGGGCTTCTCAGTCCAGGGCAAAGCCTGGAACCAACCCTGAAGTGGCAAGCTTGGCACAGACATTCAGAGCATGCAGAGGGGTAAGGTGGACAAGACCTAGCTACATTCAGGCATGCTCGGCATGCAGACAGGTCATGCAGCTGCTGGCAGAGACTCGTATGTATCCTAGATGGTCACCCTACACCAAGGGCCAGAGAGGACGGGCAGCAAGCCTAAGTGACCTGCTGGCCACTATCAGAGCACAGGTCTCTAAGGACTCTCACTGGGGAGCCCAGACATGCAGAGGACCCATGGTACCACAGAAGAAGCATGTTGCATCATAGCCTCCAAGTCACAGAAGCAGGTGGAATCCCCCGAAAGATCATCAGGTTCAGCCTCACCTCAGACATTCAGTAAAAGTCACTGAGGTTGTACTAAGGGTCTGCCTAAGACATCTTTCAAAATCCATTTCCCTCCAAACACATCGGTAAATGCCACTAGCAACACCTAAATAATATCACTCCTTCGGTCCCTCCACCTCTCACCCTAACCAACTCCCAAGCTCTCCACAGACAGCTGGCGTTCCCCTGACTGACAAGTTTCTGTGTGGCTCCTGATACTCCATGACCACCCTATAGGACCTTGGGCAGAACTTGCTTCCACACCTTCTATGCCAGTTTCACGAAATCCTACAAGTGGAATCACAGCACTGGCAGCCCCAAGTGAGTCACAGAGAATGGCAGCCCTAATCTGTTCCCCACAGTCATGGCAGACATTTACTAGGAGTGTACTGTACACATCCAGACTTCCACCTTTGGCCTGAAGCAGCAGCACTTTTATTCTTTCCTTTCTCCCCCCCCCACCGCCCCCGCCTCTCTTCTTCTCTCTCTTAGAGCGCTAGGAACTGAACTCAGAGACTCATACATGCTAGGTGTTGTACTCTACTACTGAGCAACATTTCCAATTCCATCTTCATTTTCTCTCGGGAGCCATCTCTCCATCCTCGGCACTTGGCAGTATGTAATCTAGATCTGGCTAGAAGTAACAACCTTTGGACCAGAAAGAACCTTTGGATGTTTGCACAACCGATGAGAACAGCAACACACTTTACAGGGGCAGCCAAGCTTAGGTTTTCCTTCCTCAGGTCTAGGAGGACCTGCTCCAGTACACAGGTGAGAGCAGTGGAGTAACTGTGTGAGGCGGTGACGAGTGGTGGCCTGACTACACTGAAGACCTGGCTCCAGCCTGCCCAACACCCAGTCTACTTCTACACTCCCTAGTTTTGCTTATTCTAGCATACGTGGGTTTTCTATCCTGAGTCTCTTTTTAAAAACTTACTTATCTAGCTTTTTGTTTTTGTAGATAAGTACAGCCCTGGCTGTCCTGGAACTCACTTAATAGACCAGGCTGGTCTCAAACTCAGAGGTCCGCCTGCCTCTTCCTCCCGATACAGGGATTAAAGGCCTGTGCCACCACTGCCCAGCAAAATCTTATTTTATTATTCATTTATTTAAATTTATTTTATTATTATTCTAGGCATATGAGTGTTTTGCACTACATGCATGCCTGATGCCCAAGGAGGTGGTGAGCTTCCATGTTGGGACTGGGAATGGAGCCTTGGCTCTTTGCAAGAACAAGTGCTCTTAACCATTGAGCCAAATCTCCAGTCCTATTTTTTTTTTAACTCGTGTGTGTGTGTGTGTGTGTGTGTGTGCGCACGCGCGTGCATGCGCGTGTGTGTGTGTGTGTGTGTGTGTGTGTGTGTAGGTCTGCACAATCATATGTGCACCACATATATGCTGGGACCCATGGAGGCCAGAAGAGGATGTTGGAGACTAACTGGAGTTACAGATGGTTGTAAGCCACTTTGTAGGGGCTGGGGACTAAACATGGACATCTTCAAGAGCAAATGCTCTTAACCCTTAAGACACCTCTCCACCCCCCTTATTGATCCTTTTGTGCTGCTGTTGTTTTTCGAGACAGGGTTTCTCTGTGCAGCCTTGGCTGTCCTGGAACCTACTCTGTAGAGCAGGCTGGCCTTCAGCTCTGCCTCCTGAGTGCTGGGATTAAGTGTGTGCCACCACTGCCTAGCCTCTTTATCATGTACGTTAATATCAGGAGTCCACATGGCTGATGACACGGTATCATAGACATGGCAGTTCTCAAGACAAGGGGCAGGTGTGTCCCAGGGTCATGGCTACCAAGTGCTCCATGGAAACAGACTCTCCTTCAAGAACTCTCAACCAGCACAAAGTACAAGCAGGCTTTGCCAGGCCAGGGCAATGGACACTCCTGAGCTTCAGAGCAGATCCAATAGCTGGGCACTACAAGGTGAAGAATAGGTACCCAGGGCTGCATGTAAACCAGGCATAGCAAGGAATGGAGGAGTTGAGAACACAAGAGTTGCTGGAACTGGACAGGCCTCTCTGCCATCTCCTTTTCAATGAAGGGCATGTAGTCAGGTACAGAGGCAGCCCCCTCTCTCGCTCTCTCACTCTTTCTTTCTTTTTGGGACAGGGTCTATATATCCCTGGTTATCCTGAAGCTTAGTATAACACCTGGCTGGCCTTGAACTCATAAATGTCCACTGCCTTTGCCTTCTGAGTGCTGGGATTAAAGCCGTGCACATCACACCTAGTGGAAAGCCGCTCTGTGCTCTGTACAGAGAGTTCCTATGCCACCATGTCTCAACTGCAGATGAGGGCCAGAGTCAATGCTGACACAGGAAGTGACATATCTGCCTTTATATACTCAGTAAGATTAGGTCTGTGTGGTTAAAGCTATCTTCGAAAGCCATGAAGGCCATGGGGCTTCAGCACTGGCATAAGATGGGGCTCCAGATGAGTACCGACGGAACTTCTGACAGTGATACCAGGGGAAAGGTCAAGGCCAGACATCTGGCTCTAGTTAATGGTGGAACCCTAACAGAAGAAGGGCCACTGGGTGTCAAGACTCAGGGGGTTATGAAGCAGGAAGCAGGTCTTTGGCAGAAAAACCTGGGGCCCATACCTAAACAAGTCCAAATTTTTACACTGGATAGTCCACGGTGGATCATGTTTTCTGAGCCAGCAGAGACCTCAGGGATCAGCCTCAGAGCCAGGCCAATGCCCTGGGCCACTTCTTTCCACCTTTAGCCACTGTCAGGAAACTGGGCCCCTGTGGAAACTGACACTAAGAATGGCTTCTATCTTCCCTCCAAGTTACAAGCCATAAGGAGAACTCTAGGGGCTACAGACAGGTGTGAGGTCAGGGTCACCCCAGCACTAGGAAAGGAACTCAGCCAGAGGCCCCAGGTGTTCCACTGATAACTACATTCCTACATAGGCACTAGGGTCCAGCCACATGCAAAGACTCCTGGAAGGCGATCTGCTAGAGCTGTAGGCAGGCCATCACATCTACAGGAAGTGGTGTGGGGGAAAGAGGCAACAGTGTCCCAAGTACTAGAGGCCCTGTGCCCTAGCCCAGCCTACCCGTGCCAACAGCTAGAAGTGGTTGATGCTCCAACACAGCATCTCCACCATCCTCCCCCAGCTGCCACAAGCACAGAGCCTCCAAAGGGAACAGGACTCACCCTGGATTCGGTCTATTGACAGAAGCAACAGCAGGGAAGGAAAAACTGGAGCTGGGGAAAATGCACTTAGGGTCTAATCTCAGGCTCCGACAATGCTGGTCTATTACCGTTCCCCGTGCAGCCTTAGTGCTGACATTTTATAGACAATTTCCAAAACAGGGCCCTGCCATTTCTGGATTATATTTCAGCTGTAACTTTTAAGTCTAATTATTTGCGCTGACAACCCCCTATAATAGGGTGGTGCGGCGCCTGGAGGTATCAGCATTCAGTGGAGTGACAGCCTAATCGCAGGGGGAGGTAGCCCCGCAATCTGCATTCACTTGCGGAAATTTCTCTGATGAAAATAACACAACATTAAGGAGGGGATAAGGGGCAGGATCCACTGTATCAAGATAAAATAACTCTTTAATAAATAACCTTGTGGCTGCCGCAGAGCAGTAATTAAATGCTGGCACACCCGGCACACAGTTTTAAGTAAAGCTAGAAAAATGTAAGATGCAATTATCAGTACCAAACAAATTACCAGCCCGGCAAATCCCCCCGGAATATTTAGAAACTCATTTCTCCTTCCCGTTAAATATTTGTGTATGCGTTTATTTTTGGTGGGACCACAGGGTGGGTGGGGAAAGAACAAAGGATGCAGAGGGTAGGTGAAGGGGTGTGGGGAAATGGCTGCGGACTGGGCTGTCTGCTGATGACTATTTTCTGAACGCCCTGGCAGATCCGCCTGGTCAGCGAAATGGTGTAACCGAAATGCCCCAGAGCTCAGGAGTGCATATGGATGGAGGCTTATGTTGATATCTGAGCCCAAGCTGCAGCCCTCCTCCTGACTGGCTCCCTTGTCCTCCTGGAGTAAACTCAAAACCACAGAGCATGATGCAGAGGCCACCTGGTAGCTTGGGTCTGTCATGTGCTTCTGGACCCCTAAAGCCCAGTGATTAACCCTTTATACCACATGATATGTAAAGGACCACTAGACCCTTGCTGGCCCAGTACTGGGAAGTAGAGGCCTGGCTCCAAGGGGGATGGCTCTCTGGGAGGGGATACAGGTTGTTTCAAGAAGCCCTGCCCAACTTAAGGCTGAGCTGGATGGATACTCAAGGGCCTAGCAAATTGCAGTGACAATTCAGTCACTCCAAGCATAAGCAAACTGGATCTGAACACTCAGTGCCACTGCACAGCATGAGACGAAGGGCTGTTAGCTGGTCAGCAAGCCACATACACTGTACCCTCCGAGAGGCAGAGGCTGGCTTGGAAGCTCAAGTAGAGGGGTCTGGGCAGGCAGGGTGACCTTGGTTTGGATCTGGTAGGAGACAGAAAGATATAATGTTGGGATACCTACTAAGTGTACAAAATGATGCACCTTGCCTTGGACTACGGCCATCAGGGTCTTTGGGAGGCAGAACAAGGCTGGTCTTAAGTCTCAGAACAGCCAGTATGCTTCACGGAGCATTGGTAAGGCTCTGGGGGCCTCAAGGACAGGGCAGACACTGCAGGACTATGTCGTGTACTGCAGGATCTCAAGGGGACAACTCACTCTAAATTAGCCTCCTCCTATTGTCTCCTGCAGTTCCACCTTCTCTTAGGGAAATGTGGCCTACATAAGGGTGGGTGGGGAGATTGCAGAAGCTTCCCTGACCCCCTACATGTCAAACACTTCAGCCTTTACAGTTTCTCTGACAGAGATCCCCACAACCATTCCTGGAACAGAGCGATAGCCCGGTCCGGGTGCAAAGCTGGGTGCAGTTCTGTGGGGTACAGTTTTATGCCGTGCACCATGCATGTGTGGCCACTCCAACATCGGAGCCTGTCTAAGGGGACATGCAGACACACAGTGCATCAGGGACTCAAGCAACAGGAACATGCAGGGCAGAAGGCTTGCCCACCCATCCCTGGTCCTGCCTGCCAGCCAGCCCAAACACTGACAAGAGGCCAACTGGCGGGCAGGCGCTGCTGGAGCGAGCCTGAGGGAGCCGACTAAGCCCGCTGGTCCCAACTGACGGGCACAGTTGGTGGGCGAACTGTAGATGGATAAGAAGTGAAAACGACCAACCTTCTCGCTGATCTGAGAGATGAGAGTTTGGGTTGATGGCAGAGTGCGATGAGGATGAGAGGGAATAAAAAAAGACAAGGAGAAACACAGAGAGAGTAAAAACAGGCCAACCTCCATCTGCCCACACAGCACAGAGACAAGACAGGACTCCTGTGCCCCTCGCACACACACGTGCACACAGGTGCACACGGACCACGCCGCTCACGGAGGACTTAGGACTCATGGAGGGATACAGTGGACAGGGTAGGGCCCACCAGCAGGTGCCAGGGACGATGAGGGCAGAGCAGGTAGGAGTAGAAGTGGGGCACGGGCCAGTCCCCACGCCTCACACACCCTCACCGCTCAGACAGACCCTACCAGGCTCTGGGGTCAGGGCCCACCCAGCTCACAAACCCACCAAGGCACACAAGCCACTATAGCCCCACCACTGTGAGGAAGCCCCAATGCTGCGTAACACCAGTGTGAGGAGCACGTCTGGATGCCTGTGGGAACAAAGGCTAGGAGGCAACATCCTCATTCACACAGCGGAGACTCAGACGCCAGGTCCCTGAAGAGAATGGGAGGCTGGTGATCTCGGTACAGGTAAGCCAGGCCTTGCCAAGGGCAGGGTTCTGTCTTGGCCCAGGCAGCTGTATGCTTGAAAGCTGGAGGGGAAGAGACGCCGTGGATGGAAGGAGAAAATGAGTCACTCGGGGAGGGAGTCAGATGGTGATGAAGAAAGAGGCTGGTCCACCCAGCGTGCCTGGGCCTGCTAGACTGTGGGTGGAACTGTAGGCAACTGTGAATAAAGTCAGATGTAAATGTACAATGTGTGTCCCCCAGCGCTGGCCCAACAGAAACCCAGACAGCTGACTGTCATGTGCCTCCTGTGTACCTGGCAGCGCTGGGAGCTTTCCATGCCCATGCACTGCCCCATTGGTTGTAGCAGCCCTAGGCCTCAGAGAGGCAGGGAGAGCCCCAACAATTTGGGGAACAGAGGAAGAACGTGGGGAGGCTGAGTTTGGGATGGAGACAGAAGTCCTCAGGAGGCAGTAATCCTAAGCAAAGGGTCTCCACACGGACAAACTGACTCTGAGTGCCAGAGTCTGGAGAGAGCTGTGGTTATTTAGACTGGTCAGATTAAGCGCTGCTATTGGTACCTGAATGGCTAGGGATGCTTCTAAACACCCTACTATGCATAGAATGACTCTCAACAGAGATGTATTCAGTCTAAAATATATCAACAGTGCTAAGGAGAAGAAACCCCTGAGCTATAATCCACACTAGCCTGAATCAGGAGGCTTAGGGCCTGACAGAGTTGGGGACTTCCATCTCTGGGTGCTAACAGGAACTACTATGGATTGAATCTTGAAGTCACTATATTGGGAGACAAGAGTCCAGCAGATAAGCACTGGGGTGGAGCAGGGTTCTTCCATGCCTATCCACCCACATACAGAGTTACAAATACAGAGCTAGAGGTTAGCATTACACAGGCGGTCCCGGAGCACTCCTGGGGGCTGATGGGGCTTAGCAGGACTTTCCTTACGGTCCTGAAGGTCCCCCATAGATTTAGATGGTTTTAGATATGAGGCAGGGCCTGGAGGGTAAGCTGCAGAAGCCAGGTTGGCTATGTTAGGCTCTAGACAGGAAGGGCTGAGGGTAAAGGAGCTCCTATACCAACCTCCCAAAGCTCTCTCAAGTGGAGCTTATCCCAAGAGATGAGATAAGGCCAGATCCAGCTAGGGTCATGTCCAACTCTGAAGGTAGGAAGATTCCAAGGAGTTACGATTTCCTGGTCAATGCCATAGTGGTCACCTTAACCTATTTCCAGAGAAAACCACTGCCCTGCTACTGGCCACAGCCAGCATGACAGTAGTAGCTGGACAGGTGTGGTGCCTAGCTAGGATGCCCGCAGCATCTTTTTTGAATCTGGGTGGTCTTTTCCTGCTTTGGTACCGCCTATGGCAGCTCTACCCTAGGAAACAGCCATAAAGCAATGCTGAAACAGCTGACTTGGGGTTTACAAAAGGCTCTGCCTGGATTCTCCTCTCTCTGGTGTAGCCAAGTGCAGACAGGGGCTGCCTTGGCTGAAGAGGGAGGAGGAGGCTGGTCATTGTGAAGTCTTTTCAGCTGCTAATCTCCAGGAGGAAATGCTGCAGACTCCTGTGCCTTTGTTAAGATACCCAGCCTGGCCGGGCCTTTAATCCCAGCATTTAGGAGGCAGAGGCAGGTGGATTTCTAAGTTCTAGGCTAGCCTGGTCTACAGAGTGAGTTCCAGGACAGCCAAGGCTACACAGAGAAACCCTGTCTCGAAAAACCAAAAAAAAAAAAAAAGTGTGCTCTTTCGAGGTCTACTCTCTGCCTTCAGGAAGGTTTTGGGTTCCTGGTCCCGTCCTGAGGGTGTTCCTAAAGACAGGCAGGGAGTCATATCACTGATTGGTATACAGGACACCCAACAACAAGGACAGTGATAGGGGTTTCCCAACTCCCACGAAGGAACACAATTAGCTCAATACAAACAGCCCCATCTGGTCAACTAACAGGTAACTAACCTGCAACCCCGCCAAAACCAACCTGTGCCCTGGGGTACATCTGGCCCTCAGTAAGTAGCTGGCAGCTTGCACCTCTCCATCTTGAGTAAGCAAGTCTACTAAATTGCTTTGAGAGGAAGATAGGCCACTGCTATCACTTGGGCTCCATGAGCTGGAGAGATGTCAGAGCATCCTCAGAAAGACAGGTGGAAGCTTTAAGTGATGGAGTCACTACTGCAGGAAGCTTGGTCTCTTCGGCGATCCCCAACGAGGGATCCATGCTTTCTAGACTATCTCTCGTGGTGTCACAGAGGGCCCAGGTGGCCCTCTGGCTGTAACAGAGGCTGGACACACCAAAACAGTCCCAGACCCTTCAGCTGTGGACCTAACTGTAAATAGCACCCAGTTCGTTTCGCTCCAACTAGGATTGTCCAAGGCAATATACCCATAGGGGCTCACGGCTACCTCAGCCTTACCCAAAACATGATGGGTGGAGCTGGTGATAGAACAGAGCAGGCTCCTCCTGGAAGGCCCATCTGGTTCATTCCTGAGCCCTGACAGATCTAAAGTTTAGAACCAGAGTCCTAGAGCCCAGCCTGCTGGGGTAGCAGGAGGAAAGTCAGGTCAGACATGCATATTCACATGTAATTGTATGTGTCGGTGCCCCACCTCCACACACCCCCACCACACACACACACACATACACACACACACACAAACAGCAATGTCTGCTCAGAAGACTCCAGACTCCCATAGGGCTCTGGGACCAGGCAGCAAAGACCTACAAGAGATACAAACGCTCCCAGGGGTGAGAGGGTGGAGGGAGTGTCTGCTTCCCCAAGGGCCTGAAGGGAAAGAAGGCAAGTGGTGGCGGCTGCTACTAGAATGCCCACTGGGAGCTACGGAGGCGGTGGCTGCTAGTACTGCTGCAAAAGAGATGGGAAGGAAAGACTTGCGGAGTCCCTCCAGTATCTGCACCAAGGTCTCCTCCAGGCAGCATGCTTGGCAGGTGAAGCTTGGCTCCAAGTTGACAGAGCCAGGTGTGGCCAAGTTCTTACCTCGCACATACAGGTTGGCGGGGGCCGAGTAGCGTGTGCCTGCAGAGTTGGTTGCCACACACTCGTACTTGCCTTGGTCAGACTCCTCGCTGCTCTCAATCTGCAATGCACCTGTGGGGGGACACAAGAGAAGACGTCGGTCATGGTCCATGGTGAGTGTGGCCTGGGACTCGGAGGCCTCAACAACAAGTGTGGCCACAGCCTATGGCCTGTGTGGCTTACAGGAAGCACTTTCTGATGAGCCAGGTCCCTCTAAGCAAGAATCAAGAATGTGTACTTAGAAGCAAGATCCACCCAGGGGCTGTCTATAGAGTGCCCACCACTGTTCTGAGTCCTAAGGCTATTTACCAATAATCACGCTTATCAATGTTCTGGTCCCCAAAGCCTACAGACCCACAGGTCTGGAATTCCTGAACAAGCAATGTCCTCATCAGACCAGAGCCTGAGAAACTATCACCTATTCGGAAGGAAGGGGCTTGCCTTGGGACTTGGTGCACAGCGGCCTTGCCCCCACACTCCCACCATCTCCTCCCATTCTACCTCTACCCTGCTAGCCCCACCCTTTCCGGCCACTTTCAGCTTGGCCCTGCTAAAGTGCTTCGACCCACCAAGGCTTCTGCATAATTCAGAAGGCTAATGGAGACTGTAGCTCCCACTTGGGCCAGCGCCCTGAGGGGCTGCTCTGGCCACAGGCGGACAGACAGGAGCCAAGACTGGGGGTGGGGGTGGCTGAAAAGACCCTCTGAGAGGATGGATGAAACTTGCATTTGGGACCTGTACTGTCAGGTCGAGTGAGTGAACCCAAGATGGAGGATCACTTGCATCGATGCTGCCCCGCCCCCGCCCCCACCCCCCCGAGCAATAAACACTTGGAAACTGCTAATGAAAGCAAACTGGGCTATCTATCTATGACAGAGAAACCCACAGGGCAAAGCACCACGCCCCTCCCTGGAACAATTTGACAGACAATTACACCCACACAGGACAGTCCAACGGACAGCTAATAACCCCCACAGGACACAGTCTGACAGAAAACCACCTTCTGCATGAACAGCTGGAACAGCTCTAAAGAGCTTCTTCCTCCACCCCAACTGACAATCACGCCCACACAGGACAGACAGAACCTGCCAGGTCCCACCTAACTGGACTGGACAGGAACCTCAGAGGGAATTTCAAGCTGTGTCCTCACAGCCCAGGCCCACGAGGAGACACTGGGGGCCCAAGCTTCAGCTTCTTCAAACCCTGTTCTTTCCCCTTCTACCATCAGCACCATGGTAGCAGGAGCTCCAAACATCAGAAGGCCGAGGGCTGGCAGCAGGGGTGGGTGGATGACACCAACACAGAGAAAAAGGGCTGTCCTGTCCATAGCCTTGATCTCAGCCTCCCCATGGACATCAGACCACAAGGCAAATGCCCAGCAACTGCAAGAACAGTGCTGACTGGCAGCCAATAGGTCATATTCATGGGATTGAATGGACACCGTTATAGCAGACGTTCACCCAAACAGGTGAGTATAAGGGCCCTGGCTGGTGGGGTTTGCTCATGGTCAGCTCAATAGAGGTTTGGGGAGAGACAGGCAGCTGGTGCCACAAGTTGAGGACAGGAAATAGTGCCTGGGACTACAGCTGATGGACGCTACCCTGGGAGAAGAGCCTCCTAAGTCTGGTCAGGAGACCTGTGCCTGTTATTTTTGTCAACACAAGCTAGAGTCATGAGAGAAGAAGGACTCTCAAATGGAAAAAAGCCCCTGTTAGATTTGCTGGCAGACAAGTTTGTGGGATATTTTTTTGATTGACAAATTGATGTAGGAGGGCCTGGCTCACCGTGGGTGGTAACACCCCTAGGCAGGTAGTCCTGGATTTATAAAAAAGCAAGCTGGGCAAGCCAAGGAGAACAAGTCAGTAAGTAGCTCTCTTCCACTGTCTCTCTGTGCTTCTGTTTGAGTTGCTGCCCCAACTTCCCTCAATGACAGACAGTAGTCAGGACATACTAACCAAATGAAACCCTTCCTCTCCAAGTTGCCTTGGGTCATGGTGTTTACCATAGCAATAGAAAGCAAACTAGGATATTACCCGGTACAGACCCTGAATCTATTTGCACACAGACATCTCCAAACCTAGTACTGACACCCCAACCCAGTAGCAGGGAAAGCAGGGCGGGTGTGTGCTAAGGAGACAGATGTGCAGGGAGAGGCAGAGAGGGCAAGGAAACTGAGTCCTGTTATCAGGTGACAAACAGCTACCCCCCAGACCCAGCTTCTCTCCTGAGCTCTCTAGCCTTCAACAGAGGGCTGAGATGTGCCCACAAATATTGACGAATGTAGGAAGAAAATGGTGGGATAAAAACACAAACTACCATTCTGTATGTGACAAACTGTGCATACCTATCCTCATTCTCCTGTAGGTCACATGGCCCTGATGGAAGGTGGTCCTGGCTCCAGTTCTAAAAGGAGACAGACTTGAACCCTGACCTTTACCAGTCCAGAATCTATGCTTTCTCATCAATAGGTTGCAGAGCCCTGTTAAGTGCAGGCAGTTCAGAAGGGCTGCAAGCTGACAGGTCAGCTGACCTATTTATACACGGGTCTGTTTATTTCCCAACCACCATCTAAAATAATCTCACATCTCTCGTCCTTGCTGCTGAAGAGATACAAAGGATGATCCTCATGTGACCATGGAACCAAAATACTAAAGGAAAGGTCAAGTAGTAATCTAAGAAAAATGGGACTCCCAAGGGGAAGGGTCAGACTAGGTCATGCTCCCCAACCACTTTCTCCTGGAGAAAGCGTCTCCGTCTATGCCAACCTTAGGTTCAGGCTAGGATTCACTATGGGAACAAAATGGGTCCGTTCTGTGGAGCTGGCCTAGAAAGCCTGGGTAGCAGGGCTTGCCATCCTGGGTGGTCTCAGCTGGTGTGTCCACAATGCAGACTTGTAATGGATGAGTCCACAGGAGGAAATGACTGAGAGTAGAGGTGTGTGGTGGCTGGTGGAAGAGGGGGGGCTGGAGCTGGAGATGAAGAGACTGGAGAGGGCAGGATGGGTATGGGGAGGTGACGGACTGGACGGGATGGAGTGGAGGTGACTAACGGCGACAGCAGTGGTGTGGTGTGGCGTGGTGTGACGTGGCGTGGCGAAATGCACGGACAGCATTCTTACCTCTGATTGGTGAACCACCTGGCGAGGTAATTTGAATGCAAATAAGATCAGAGAGAAACATTAGTACAAGAGGAAGGAAAGCCACACAAAGCCAAATCAGATAAAACAAAACACTAGAAAGGGCCTTAACTACGTGGAGAACTTGAGGCCTCTGTGGAGGTGACTCAAGTGTTGTGTGAGCAAGCACCAGGCTGGGCCGGGCTGAGTGTGGGTGAAGCAAGTCCCCTGGGTCACTGGCACTGCTCTGAGAAGCACAGAGCTGGAGCTGGAGGAGGTGTTGACAGGAATCAGGGAGGCAGGACCAGGCTCCTATGACCCTTGCTGGCTGGGCTGATGGAGAGAAAGACCACCCAAATCCCACAGGGTAAGCGTCCAAGGAGAGCATTTACCAAAACAAAACCAGGGCAGTTAAGTAGGCAGGGTTAAGGGGAGAGCTCACAAAGGTTACCATGAATCAGGGATCCCAAGATACAGACCAGCCCTGGCATCCAACAGGGGAGGCGTGGTACTCAGCTCATAGCCCAATGGCTAACAGTCTTTAAAATCCACCTGAGCTATTAGGATAGAGTCCTAAGAATCCCACTTTAACCACTGGAGCCAGGAACCTATAGACAGACCCAGATCTATGTCTATCTACCCCCTGGATCCTTCAGTAGGAATGAGTTGGAAGTGCTTGGGGCCAGGGATCAGTTCCTGTCTCACTGAACTTGGCAACACTCACCTGGAAAAAAAATACCCATCTCTATGCACAAATGAGGGAAAGAAGGCCTGGAAACAGTAAGGGGCTTTTACATGAGGCAATAGGATCTAACTGGTCTAACTCCGAGCCTTCCTGATGGACATCCTGCAGACGTGGATGCTAGAAGGCAAAGGTAGTGGCTGTGGAGGGAGCGACGTGTTCACACAGGAAAGTGAGAATAGACCAACATAAAGATTCTGTGTGTGTGTGTGTGTGTTCGTGTGTGCTCGTGCTCGTGTGTTTGGAAGGGGAGGAGGGAATCACTGAGAACCTTTTAGAGAGTCCACTAAAACAAAGCCTACAATTAGTAGTTCCTATAATACTAAGACTGGGTGGTGGAGTATGCCTGTAATCTTAGCACTTGAGAGGCTGAGACTGGGTGACTGCAGCAAGTTCTAGGAGAGGCTGGACTCTAGAGAGTATCATGCCAGCCAGGGCTATACAGTAAGAACCTTGTTTCAAAAACAGAACTAGCTGCCTTATTTTGATGCTTTCTTTTATGACTATAAGTGGCATTTCCTGAAGAGTACATAACCTGTAACACTATTTACAGGCTAAATGCGACCACATTTAAGCTCCGCATTAGCAACGAGGTTTTCCTAACTAAATATTTTTTGTCTTAGATTACACAACTATCTTTTTTATTTTAGAATGTTATTTACGTTAAGACTTCATAGTTTTAAAATTATTTTAAAATAATTAGTAAATAATAAACGTCTTCTGTCTTAAATGTCGAAGACGGTAAACATCAATAGGTATAAGCCAGATAGACAATTACTAAAGGTCCTCTGAGTTAAAGTTAGCAATACTAAGACCAGAAAGTTCACAACCACTGACCCTCCCACGGTCTGGGTCAGAGCTAGGGCAGGGGTTGTAGTGTACACAGCCTGGCACTGAAGCCCTAAGCCTGTGGTTCCTTTTCTTTCTCCATTTAACCCAATGTCTGAGATTCTGGCTTAGACAATGGCATAGACAGGTATATGGGACTGAAGGGGCCCAAGTGTCAGCCTTCCCAGGAGACTTGTGCCAATGAGCTTAGAAACTGTAACCACACACTGACTGCACCATTCTGGAAGATTCAGGCAAAGGCAGAGCAGAGCGGCATAGTAGATGGGTACTTCCAGTCAGAGCTGGACCAGCAAGCAGAATGAGAAGCCACAAGCATCTCATCAGAGGGACCAGAGGCCTCCTCCTCAGCCAGAGCTGCCATCTCCACTTGACAGCCCTGATTCTGCCACTGCCACAGCAGGCAACTTTTCTTCACGAGCTTGCCTCGGGTCTCAAGCTCAAGTGGCCGGAAGGGGACTGTGCCAGCGGATCACATTGCTGCAGCAGGAAAAGAGCCCTTCACGCAGAGCTGACACCTAAGCAGTGCATGTCTCCAGCCCTTGCTCTGGGGTCACACAATGTGCAGATGTGTACAGATGTGCTATGGCTCACAGATGCTGGGGGCACTGTAGAGACCGTCAGGGGGACCTGAGGTCTGGAGAGCAAATGTCTAGAGCGCTGATAGATACAACTACGTCTCAGACTCCAGGGTTAGAAGACACTGAGGTTACCTCCCAGGAGAACTCCCAGGCCCTCCACGTGTGACCCCTTGACCTGCAGAAAGTGGATATAATCATTATAGTCTGTCCTACTGCAGAGACACTGCAAGAGACTCTGAGGTAATAAAGGGTAGAAAAAGCACTCTGTGAACTGTTGGTGATATGAAAACCATAAGGGTCCTTGAAAACAGGCAAGTGTATAGGGACCTGAACCCACTCTGTGAAGGGATGTCCCCACATGGCTTCATCCCAAGCACCAGACACACACACCCTCCCTAGCCTATCTATGATCCTTAAGTCACAGCTTCCTGGTAGCAGGAAAGGTCAAATGAGTAGATACTGTCTACAGTGATAAGTCCCAAAGGTCAATAAAATAATTCCTCAACGAGGATGTAGAGAGAACCAGGTATGGTGGGGAGGGGCACCTTACCAAGCAAATCTGTCCCAGGTCCTCCCATATCCAGCCTAGGTAAGTAGGGCTGGAGACAGACGCTGACAGCTTGAAGCAGGGTGGCTCCTGAGGGAGTAGCCAGAAGCTGGGTAGAGGTGCCCAGTGGAGGAAGCTAAAGAGGGTAGAGGGCCAGGTGGGCAAGGATGGGTCATTGTGGTCACCTGCAAGTGTGAATGAAGTGGCAGGAGGCCGGACAGAGCCTTTACCACAAACCAGGCCGCAAAGTGTCACTGTTTCCTTAATGCAGCTACTCTGCAAGATATGAAAACTGACAAAGTTAACTAAGGCCAGAGAACTAATAAGGTGCATGCAGATAAGATGGGCTGAGATAAAGCCTGCATGTGATATGAGCAGGCTCCCTTGACCAGGAGCACGGGTCTGACCACGCAGGCAGGGTCAAGGATTATGAGCCCAGGGTCCAGCACTGGCTCTCAGAGTCTAGGGGGAAGATGAACTGGCAATACCAACAGTTGTTGAAGGACAGAGTTTTCAGAGTGAGTCTAGAGGCAGGGAGAACAGTGGTGTCCCAAGATAGAAGAGAGGCAACAGAAAGAGAAGAGGGCACCAATTTGAGATTCATTTGGTGAGGCATGAAGAGAATGTGGTTCCTTACTAAATGGGAGTGTTGGGTCTCCTTCAGTTGGGGGTGAGTTGCCACTCATGGACAAATGGTCAGTGGGCACAGGGCATGGCTGTTTGTAAAGAAGTCACTGCTCATCTCAGACAGGGTGAAATCCAGATGGCATAGATCTGGAGCTAGTACAGGATGTCTAGGCTGGGTTGACCAGTACAGGGACAGATAAGGAGATAGTGACTGAAGCACCAGGAACCACGGGTTTGCCTGCCAGAGGACAGACTGTCAGAGCAAGGGTGAGGCTGGCAGGTCTCTGGGCTAGAGAAACCAGCGCTTCAGGCAAGGACAACTGGGCAGCTAGAGGAAATCAGGGGTGGCAAGGCCCAGGGGAGGGCAGGAGGTTTGCTCAAAGAAGAGGAAGGGCTGCTGGCCACTGTGAGAACAAGAAGGAAGAGGCCCGTGCAGCATCCAGGGGAGTAACGGGCAGGGGAGGGTGGCACAGGGTCTGGCACACAGCAAGCGCTACATAAATACTTGATGAACAAATGCTGGAGACAGCGGGCCTTCCCAGAACTGCTGCCTGCCACAGACAGTCAATGCCATTCCGGGGAGGAGTCAGGCCTATAGGGAGGACCGTCTGGCAGCATGGGGAACCTGCCTAGGGGCACCCATGAGCGAATACAGGGGAGCGGAGCCATGCCGGCCTCTGTGCTGTGCTGGGCAGCAGCCACAAACGCTGCCGGACCATTTCCTGCCTTGATTATGGCTGTTTTAATTAACTGCACTACAGCTGCCTCCATCTTGTTGAGTTTTAATTAAATTAAATGAGCTAACACTTCGTGGGCTGTCTCAGGCGGCCGTGGCTGGGGCCAGAATCCTGCCCTGCTGGGTGGCTCATCACTCCCTCTTCTTCCTGGGTACCAAAATGGTGTGGGCCTGGTGGGAGTTGCTAGGGAGGGGCTGGGACTGGTGTGCACCTCTGAAGCCAGCAGAGCCCCCTAAGAGAGGTGGACACATCCTTCATGACGTTGACATCAGAGCTGATAGGCAGCATCTCCCACCAGCAGGATATTTGGTGCCAAGTCTGTGGGTCTAGCCTGAGCTACTAGTGGGTATAAAATATAGCCCAGCTGATTCTGAGCCTCGTTTCCCACCCCCTCCATCCCTACAAAATAAAAATCTATTTTCTTGGCAGGAGCCTCACAGGCAGATCAATCAATGGGACGACACTTCCCTCTTGGTCACAATGGCATCCTTGTTTCCAGGGCTCCAAGGTGGCTTGACTGAGACATCATCCATAGGAGGGAGACAGGTGGCTCTGGTGGCCACAGCACAGAAGCAGATCCCCCTAGTTTTAGGCTCTTAGGTGCCATCTGAAACCTGATGAATCAAGTCTCACTGTCCCCTTCCCCAGCAAATCCTGCTGCCCAGAGAAGCAGAGACATGGGCTGGGCTCTGGAAAAGTAGATGAAAAGCCAGGGCACCTTCCTCAGGCCTGCCATGTTGGCATGTCATGCATGCTTGGAGGAGCAAAACTGGCCAAAAGTGTGGTGCCTGACAATCCCAGAAGGATCACGACAGAGCTAGCCACCACATCCTGTTCCCTAAGCAAGAGCTGGTCTCTGACATTAGAAACATTCTAATTGGTCTTCCTTAGAAAGTTCATCCCCCAGCACCTACGTGGACTAGGCTGGAAGGTGTCTTCCCGAGGTATTCATGACACTTTAACTCTGCCCTCAGCTCACCTGAACGCAGCTGCTTGATACGACCGTTGCTTGCAGCAGGGTCCACAGGAAGGAAGTCTTTGAACCAAGAGATCTCAGGGTCTGGATTCCCACCAGCTGCACACAGCATGGTGGCAGTGCGAGCCTTCTCCACCACCTTCAGTTGAGGTCCCATGTCAATAGTTGGGAACCCAGACGGCAGCTGGTCCTCTGCAAACAAAGAGTGTGCATTAGGACTGGCTCTGCTCATCTCTGAGGACCTCTTTGTGTAGCTTTCTCCTGACTTCCAGGTTAGCTAGGACCCATAATACAATTCTCTTTCCCACTCCTGACTTCTAAGCACAAGCCCTACCCCAAATGAGGAGTCGGAGTCCTAGGTCCCTTTTGGCAAGGCAGGGGCTGCAGGAGGACCTATACCACATCCCTGCTGGGGAGTTGCAAAGTTTGGAAGCACAGACTGAAGATGTCAGCACTTATCTCTCTAGGTCCTGGGAAGAACAGAGATCAATGCTCGGCTGGCTATGGAAAAGTGCTATATGGACGCGGGGTGGGGGTGGCACGGGAAATAAAGTTCCTAAAACATCAACAGCCACAACTCTACCAGAGGCTGTGCTTGTCCAGTCTCCACTTCCCTGTCAGCACATGTGATATCCTTCCTTGGCCTGCATCCCTTCAGCTATACCATGTGGCAGAGAGAATCGAGGACTGCGGATACACAGCTTCCTTGGCCTGCTACCACTTGGAAGATACGAGTAAGAACTGAGGCATCCTCCCCACCCTCCTAGCAGCAGGATGCTCAAGGCTGCTAGACCTAGAGCTGTAGCCACTAACCAAGGAAGGCACCAAGCTTGTTCTTCTAGGCTCTCACTCCTATCTGTCTGAACACTTGGGGTGCAGACTGAGGGTGGCTAGGTCTTGCCGGAGTCAGAGTCCAGGAGTTATCTAGCCTCACTGATCAAGAATGAAAGCAGTACAAATGCTTGCAGCCCAGTGTCACAGGGATCTACTCTGAATTCTTGACACGGGGAAAGTCTTTGGGACCTACGCCAAATTAAGGACAATTAATTTTCCTCCCTCAATTATCACACCCTCAAATGGCTCCGTCCTTGGCTCAGATCATCCCTCAGGCACCACCGCCAGAGCCTAAAACCAGTGAGTGTAAAGAACCATCTACTAAACAGCAGGACCCAAAAGCCAGTCCGTGGTGCCAGCTAGGCTCCCAAGCAGAGCTGGAAGACCCCTGAGGGCTGACCTGCAGATGCTGCTTCCTCTTCTTCCACCTGGGAACCTTCAGCACACTCTTATCAGTCAAGGACAACAGACATTCCCCAGATGCCTGTGGAGTGACTGGCCCCTTGCCACTTCACCCCCCCACCCCAGTACCACCAGAGCTGTGTCTATAGTAGTCTGAACCACTCAGGTTAATGACCAAGGCAAATTTCTCAAGAGGATGCATGCCACACTGTCACTTCCAACCCATCAACAACTGAGAAAACTGAGGCCTCTGGACACAGGGATAAAAGGTTCCAAGCATGAAGCATTCACTCTGTTGCAGGTACTCTCTAACAGCTTTACAAAATGACAATCTTTACCAAAACCCTATGAGGCATATGAGCAAATGGGGACTTGGCAGAAATCTGGAAACCCGCCCAAGGTCACTCAGTTAAATTGGAGGTGGGGTTTGGAGGAAAGCAGGTGGTAAGACCCTGGTGCTTTAGACTAGCATGAGTGAAATGGTGGGCAGGGCAGGGGAAGGGAGGGGCGTCCCTGGAAAGAACCACGCCCTTCTCCCTCTCTCCGCCCTCCACTGGCTTCCGGCTACGGGCTCTACTGCAGACCCCCCATGCACATATGAGCCTTCGTTTTCAGGTGCTGTAAAAGAAGCCCAATGCTTCCCATATGTGGACACCCCCGGCACGCGCCCGTGTTCCATAAGGCGGATGCACGGGTTACGCTATAGCCCCTCCAAACACGTCCTGTCAGCACAGGGGCTGCTGGTGCGGGAGGGCCCCTCCCCACTCCAGGCCACCCGGTAACCATGGCGACGGCAGAGAGGCGGGTGCCACGGTGGAAGGGCTGCGCGCGCTTGTGTCCGAGCGGGTGCGCGCCTCCGCGTCCAAGTCCTACTGGGCGCCGCCCTTCCCGCCCCCACCTAGGCGGAGCAGCCGCGCCCCCTCCCTGGACCCTGCTCCTCAGTTCGGGGAGGGGGTGCTCCCCCTTAGGCATTCTAGCTCCACCAACGCAGCGCACCCAGCTCCCGCCTGCTAGAGTCCAGAACAGTGCAGGAGGCTCTAAGTTGCCTCTGCATATACAGTCCGCAGTGTGGCCAGGTCCAACACTGCACTGTTCCCAAAGCAGAAAGAGAAGCCCACTGGCTTTGGGGGACTTTGGAGAGGAACCAACCCAGTAGCCTAGGCCTGGATAGCCTCTACACATAAGTACCACACGCAATCGAAAGTCTGCCCACCCCGCACATATCTGTGCACCTAGAGTGAGCATCCAAGTGTTCATGAGTGGCTCCTGCGCCCAACTGGCCCTTCCGATAGTGCGGTTTTAAGACCTGACTCCTTCCCTGGAGAAGTCTTGTTGTCTCAGAACTCAGAGAGGACAGGGCATGTGGGAGGGCGTGTCTAAGGGGTGGGGTGGGGAGGATACACAGGACAGGGACAGGGAGCATTGTTGATATCCCTCAGCAGTAGAGCTAATTACTGTGACTCCACCTCTCATCTGCTATCTTGGTGACTTCCTGGAGGAAGGAGGATCAAGAATGATCATGCAAAGCAGAAAGCTTTCCTGCACACTGCCCGAGTAAAGACTATAGCAAGGATGGAGGAACACTAAATAGCAAGGTGAGTCTGGGGTGTGTACTGGAGTTCTGATAGCCGGACAGGGCAAGAGTGGGTGGGGAGTTTAGACGGGCAGGCTGCAATGACTGGGGGAGGGAAGCTGCTGAAGGCCCCTAGAGAACACACACAGGTCTCTTTGTCCAGCGAAGCCTGGGATGCCTGGGGCGGAGTCTGGGCCAGAGGCAGGGGGCTGCACCAGGAAAGCTAACAGATGGAGATGCCTTAGAGGGGAGGGTGGTGGCAGTAGGGGCAAGCACCGGCACCGTCTGTCAGTGAGACCTCTTCACCCATGTTTACCCAGCTTCGTGGCATCTCTGAATACAGGCACATATGCGCATGCACATATCCTGGCTCCCTGGGGTGGCACCGTCTGGGAGGCTGACCCCTCCACTATGCATGAGTGTATCCCCCTGTCCCTGAACACACAGACACCTTAGAAACATGCACAGCCAGGGACCTAGAGAACTACGTGGAGAAAGAGACAGGTGCAAAAATAGAAACCTACATGTGCCTGTGGAGGGGCATCTGCAGTGACAAGCACCTGTGGAAACAGACTCCTGCAGGCAGATCCAGAGGCGGCATGCACAGAGGTGTGGGAACACGGGTGTGAGGACGCGCACAGTCAGACACACATAAGAAGAGACACATGCACCTGGAGACACAGTAAGACCAAACCCACAAAGGAACCTCTGTAGGTGGCCAGGCCCCACCCTGCCCTTCGGCACTCTAAGGAAGCCCAGGGCCACCTCAGTCCAGTCCCCAGAGCAACTCCATCCTCAGCAAAGACAGGGTCAAGACAGAGCCCTCCCAAACCTGTAAGCTCTCTGGCTCAGTGCCTAGCCAGCACCCCGCCCCCAGGCTCCCAGGCAGTAAGGGGGGCCAGAGGGCCTGAGGGCCCATCTCCCTTCGCAGCTTTCAGTCTCGACTTTCAGCTGTTTTTCCAAGAGAAAACTCCCACCTCCTCCAGCACTCAGATTTCATCAAACTTGGCATCTTAAAAGCCTGTTTTGTTTTTGAGTCTGAGCTGTTTGGGGCCTGTCGGCAGCCACAGTCTCCCCTCTCAGTAATCCCCCTCCCTTGGGTTTCCCTGGCACTCTACAGCATCCTACTCAACCTGGCAGGTGAGGCCTCCCCACCACACAGACTCAGTGGACCCAAGAGCCACTGCCTGGTCCCCACTCTAGGCTTTGGCTCACGCTGGGCTCTCCCTCCTGAGGTTCCTCTACCCCAGGCCTACTCCAGAAATTTCCTTTTTAGCCATCTACCCCTCTAGGTTCAGACCTTGCTCCCAGTCACTCCAGACCACTGGCAGCTTCCCACTCGCTCTGTAGCCCCCTGCTGCCCTGCTGCCACCCCCGCGGCTTCCGGAAGCCTCCCCGCCAAGGTCAGTGCCAACTGCAGAGCTAAATCCAAAGGACACTGCCCAGTACTCATCTTGCTTGGCTTCTCCTTCATACTCTTCCATTGCCTCTCCTGCTGGGCTCCCCACACTTAGCTCCCAGGAACCTCCTCCAACCAGCGAAAGCCAGTTCCTGGGGATCCTTTTGGCTTGGCTTCTTGGCTCTCACGATTCTCTCTCCAGCTGCCCCCCAAGACTGCCAGGCAAAGCCATGCGAGGCCCTCTCACATCTTTTCTTAGATGCCTGCACACACCTGACTTGACAGATTTCAAATTAGACTTACCAACTCACTTCCTCAGACCTGGGCCTCTTCCTGTATTTCAATCTTAGATAAATTGGTTCCGCTGTCTACCAGCCTTGAACCAGGAACACAGAGCCAACCGCCACTGGGGTCTCACAGGCAGCCGGGCCGGATGCTACCCGGCATGCTCTTGATCAATCTCCATTCCTCTTCTATTCACAACAAGGTTTGGGGCAATGCTAGCTTTTGGTAGCTAGAGTGACTACATTTACCTCTCACTGATACACTTCCACCCTACTTTGCATCAACAAGGATTTCTCTGAAGCATGAATCTGCCCTTAGTAAGCCCTCCTCTCCCCTGGCAACCAGGGTGAGGAGGATACCTTACCAAGAACGGAGAATATACATCCAGGGGCATCTAAGACCTCCAACTTTGAGAGCTATTTCTAGCGCTGCTGGTTCAGACCATGGTCATAAACCGGGAGAAAGGGCAAAAAGCACAAAGCAGGCCTGACAGACACCTGTGACCACAGGGGTAGAGAGCTAGGTGGGCACAGGGGAAGTGTTCTGTGTTCACAGCTAACAGAAGAGGACTCCATTCAAAAAGGAGTTCACTGAGGTCTTCGAAGACTATCAGAACTAGAAAAAATGAGAGGATTTCAGGAACCAAGAAATGCCGTGTCTGACTTTCCAGCTGCCACACTGCCCCCTTCCAGAAGTGCCTTCCTACCCAAGAATATCTCGAGTCTGAACCTCCAAAATCTGGCTATAGCATTCCGTATCTTCATGGTCCTGAGATCCATTATGGTTAAAGGAAATGGAGGTTACGTCCCAAAGGCCACTGGCATGTTAGTGTCATTGCTGCCAGGGGAGAACAGGGGTTGCCTAGAATTCTAGGTTTGGGACCTCCTATAGTAGCTCTTCACCTTAATCTTTCTACCACGGGTGAAAGGAATAGAAAGGCATAGGGTAGGGAAAAAGGTGGGGCAGGAAAAAATGATCCCTAGGGAAGGAAAACACACTCACCCTGCCCAGCCCAGGAGCGACACCTCAGGACAGGCTCACAGGCGGCTCATCATCAGCCTTCTCCCCTGGAGCTATTTCTAAAGATTCTATCTATGTGTGTGTGTGTCTGTGTGTGTGTGTGTATCAAGAAATTACCTATCACCTCAAAGCCTCAGAGCCCACAAAGGTGAGAGGGGTACAGAATACATGATCCTGTGTTACACTGAAATACCCTCGACCCTGACAATTGCCTCACAGCCTGCTCTCCAGGTGGGCGATATGAGACACTCTAGCTGGATCCAGCCGAGTGGCATAGGTGGGCACAGTCTGGCCCACTTAGCAGACACCCAGGCAAGCAGGTAGAAGGACAAGTGAGGTAGGTTGGTGAGGTAGGTGGGGGTTGGGGAAGAAAGGAGAGGTCCTAAAACCTCCTAAGGCCAGGTTTAGTCGAGACTCCTAGTGTGCCTCCTCTTGGCTTGGTTCCGGAGGAGCTGCTGAGGTGTGACTGCAGCGGATGCTGACAATACTTAAGGCCCACCATGTTGTCCAGCATCCATCGTTGTCCAGCTGTTCTGACTGACTGACAGATCCAAGCTGAGACTCTGGGGTCCCAGAGACAACGAATCTGAATACAGCACCTGACTGACCCTACACATCCAGCTCAGACTGCTGACTCTCTTGCTATTCACAAGCTAAGGTATAATACCACCTGCTGTAAACCTGTATCACACACACACACACACACACACATGCACACGCACCACCTGCCGTATGAATCCCACAATCCAGAGACTGCCTGTGTTCACATCCTACTACTGAACAGAGCCCATAAAGTACATAGCACCTGCTTATACGTCATGCCCCTCCCCAACTGCCTGAGGCACACACACGAACCCTGCTACACAACTCCTTTTGTGTGATGAGGCACACTCCTGGTATACACAGTTCACACGTGCTCACAGCACTGTAAGCAAATCATCTTCTACATCCATGAAATGACAAACATCCAGCCCTTGAGCCTGGCCCCCAGGACAAGTCAGAAAAAGTCTATTCCTACTCCACTGTCTCTTTTCCCCATCTTCCTTTGGGCATTCTGTGTCCCTTTCAGAACTTACCCAGTCACTAGGGCTCCACCCACACCTCCACCTCCTCCCTGAGGTTTTTCCCAACCATGGTTCTGCCTGGCCTGGACTCTGCAACCCCTGGGGACTCTAATGACCTCCAAACAGAGCTCAACACCCTCACTATCCCCCTCCACCTCTGAAGGGAAAGCCCAGAATCAAGGCCTCACTCCCTTCCCCCATACCTCCCCTCCCTTGTGAGGGAAAATGTCAGATTCCCTGTCTCAGTGGCGGCAGCGGGCGGGTTGGAGGGGGAATGATTCAGCCACCGCCTCAAGAGTGCGGAGCGAGAAGAGCTTTTCCTGCCATTACCCGGCGAGGGAGAGGCTGGCGCGCTAATGGCTTCAATTACCACTCAGACAGGAACGCTGGGCGGCAGGGCCCTGGTACTCGTCACAGCCCAGGACAGGACAGGCCCACCCCCAGCCAGCTTGTGCTGGACACCCCACCCCTCCTGACAGGGATGTTGGCACACCAGCTGCCCATCCCAGCATAGTAGGCTAGGTCTCATACAAGCTGCACCAGAAGCACAGTCTTGCTCCAGTAGCGGCAGAGCTACGGAGAGTCATGAGGGACCTGGCATGGCAGTGTCCCCAGAGGCCACAGTGTGAACTGGTCCTGGGGTGGTATGAGGCAAGGGCAGAGGGCCCCAAAGGAAGTATAATACTGGGTTTCCCTTCTGAAGATACACTGCTCCTGCACTGGACTAGGCTCCCCAGGCATTCTCCAGGCACTGCCCAAAGCATATATCTCTTGATGCGCAGGCTTACACGCCTGTGTTTAGAGGGCACGTGTAGTGAGACATGAGTAAGGCATTCAGACACTATTTTCCAGCCCCTAAACCAAGTCTATCTCTCACTACTAATATTCCGTGGTGATCTCACAAAAACAGCCCTGGCTCTCCCCTCTTGCCAACCCCAGAGCTCCAAAAAAGCCATCTTTTCACCTATAGCAGGCAAGCACTCCAGCTTTCCTGCCCCCCACCCAGGAAGAATGGGGAAGAAATGAGGCAGGGTTGCTTTAGGCTGAATCCCTGATGTCCCACCCCCTGTGACATTCCTTTCTGCCAAACCTTAAGCTGGTCAAGGTTACAAAGACAACAGGACAGGTCAGCACTTTGCCTGGCTGGTGCAATACCTCAGGAGCAGGAGGGGCCCATGAGGCCCACAATTCCAACCACTCTGTTGTAGAAGGGACTTGTCCCACACTTCATCAGACATCGTCCAGTCCCCAGAGGCATCAACATATATCCTGAAGCCCAGGACTGGGGATAAAAATACGTGTCTAGTACCAGGGTCCATTCCTAACACCACGTAAGAAACAGTAAACTCTAATCCATGAAAAGAAACTCTTGATCAGGAAGGCTGTTTCTAATGGCAACCTTTGAAAGTGTGAGTTCTCTTCCCCAGGCCTTGAGAGACCCTTTAAAGGGTAAAGTTGACAGGACAGTGGGATGTCTCGGAAGAATTAGCTCTCCATTCTCACAAGGAGACTACTCCCCAGCCTGAGAGCCTCAGAAGATGCCCACCATGATAGGGATTATAGTTCCAGTCTTTTAGACCCTACTCAAATACAAGGCAGGGTACATTGACTGTCATGCCAACAGGTGGAAGTTTGGGGCAGAAATGCTTTCTCCTGGGTCACAATTGGAGGTTAGAAATGACCAGAAGGAACCTCTGAGCCAGTGATTTCAGCTCAGTGCTGGTTGTCTGGCCCCCATCCCCAAATGGAATGGATAGTGGGGCTAGCACAACCCAGATGACACCAAGCAGCAGCAGCTCAGGTGTCTAAGCTTCAGAATGGACAATGAGATATAGTTTACACTGCAGTTAAAGCTCCACACTAGCTTGGACAGTGGGTACAATATCCTGGATTCCAGATGGAACAAATGAGGTCCAGAGTCCCTGTCTTCATCATTTTCATCTAGACCCCTCTACAAGGGAGGGCCTAACACAGCTCTATTAGAGCCCATTGATTCACACGAGACACACAGATGCAAGAATTACTGAATGGATGCATGTGTGAACACATAAAGCCAAAGCGTAAAAATGGCCAATGTGAAAAGATGTTCAACCGCTCTTGTAATCAAAGAAATGCAAATTAAATTGAGATGCCATTTTTTGCCTATTAACTTGGCAAAGCTTTTTTTTTTTAATGGTAATTTCTACTGCTGGTGAAGATGTGCAGGGAAGAGGCCCTCTTATGCCCTTCTTGGTAAGAATATAAACGGATACAATCTTCTAGCAATATTGAAGGCTTTAAAATACATGTGCCCTTTGACTTAGTAAAGAATCAGGAAATGATCAGCAAAGCGATGGACACGCGTGACCTTATTTATAAAGCCTGAAAGCTGAGAACATATGCACCCAACTAAAAGGGAACAGTTAAATAAATTAGGGTGCTTCCATGTGACAGCTTACCCACAACCATTAAAAATAATTGTGCAGAAGAATATTTAATGGTAAGGAAAATCTTCACAATATATATATTAAGCGAGAGCTGGGGAGATGGCTCAGTAACAGACCTGCAGAGCAAGCATAAAGACCTGAGTTCAGTTTCCTAGCACCCATGGAGGAAGCTGGGTATGGAAGTGAGGGCCTGGAATCCCAAGGCTGAAGCAGGCAGAGATAGGTAGATTCTTAGAGCTCGCTGGCCACTAGGCTAGCCAAATAGGTGAGCTCCAGGTTCAGCGAGTGAGCTTGTCTGAAAAACCCTGGGTTTGCCCTCTAGTTGGGCAAACAACAACAACAACAACCAAACAAACAAACCCCAAAGTCATGGAACAGTGTGTGATCACTATTCTGTTTATATATATTAATACAAATATACATACATGTCTACAGAACATACACACAGAAAATGGGCCACCAAGAAATAACCAATAGCACTAGGGGTCAGAGAAAAAGAGACTATTATTCTCCTTACACACTACCCTCTCAACTTTTTAACAGTGAACAGATATCGGTATTGCATTTAAAAATGAAAGCAACAATCAATATGGTATTTTGAAAACGCACATTCAGATTCATGTATCCATTGTGGTCAGGGTTTAATCATGTCACTTCCCACCCTATTTGCGGCTTTCTATGACCTCAAGAAAGGGCTCGTTCCTCAACCTGTTCCTCCAGCCTCACTCAATGACTCCCCCCCTCCTCTCTGTGTTCTCCAGCTCTCCAGCCACCACTTGAAAAGACTCAAATTGACCACTCAGAGTTCTGGAAGCTCTGTTCCCCTTTACACCCTGGGCCTTGGCAAAGACCTAGAAGCAAAGTGTCCACATTCCTTACACTGGACACTGACTGAGGGTAGCACGTATCAAGTGACATTATGGGCTTAACAGCAGTTCAAGCAATGTGGATGAATATATGAATGAACGAGCCACCAAATGAGAGGAGACACTAAAATTCACATGAAAGCCCAGCGCCAGCTCCTTGATCAGGGTACCAGGAGTACACTGCCACTGACTGACAGGCTTCACTGCTACCGTCACATAACCCCAGGGCCACAGCACCATACCTCCAGCCTGACCCAGACCCAAGGGAGCAATGACCCAGCACAGCAGGAGATCACACAGCTGCCAAGCTCACTGCTGGCTTCAACACAGACCAGTGACCTTGGCCTGTGGAGCACTGACTCTCACCCACCCCAGGGTGGCCAGTCCTGGTGGGCTCCGCCCACACCTCAATCTACCTGGCCACCATGCCATGTCCCTCTCGGTACATACCTTCAAGCACTGACAGCTTGGCACTTGTGTTGATCTCGCCGAGACTGTTGGTGGCTGTGCATTCATAGATGGCTTCGTCTCGCTGCACTCGTAATGGCTGGATCCGCAGCACTGACCCTGCTCCGTCATCAAACTCAATCACCTGTCACAGGACAGATGTGGTCACAGCCTGTTAGGGTGTGGGGAGCTACTACAGCTTTCCTCACATCCCCAGAAGGCCCTTGAGGGAGAAAAAAAAAAAAAAACCACAGAGAGCAGGCCAACCCTAAAGCCTGCCCAGCCCTCCCCGTCAGTCCAGGACTAACCTCAAAGCGCTGGGAGCTGACTTTCTTCCCCTTCTTCATCCATGTGATTCGAGGCTTGGGTTCCCCTGTAGCTTGGCACACGAAGGAGGCCACCCCTCCCGACAGCCCAATCTGGTCCTCTGGGACCTTAACAAAGACAGGTTTGCCTGGAAGAGATAGAGACACTACATCAAGTGGCACGATCACATCAGGCATGGCCAATGCTACAGGTAGCAGGCCTTGAGGACGAGGGGGCAAGACAGACTTAGAGAAAACAATAATAATACCTAACTTTTATATAGTACTTAGTAAGTGCCGAGCCCTGTTCAAAGAGCGGAACCCTTGTAACTCTTTGAAGCCGAGGAGGTGGGTGCTATAATTACTGTTTACAGAGAAGAATATCAGGGTGTGGGAAGGTCAAGAGATTTGTCCAACAGCTGGTAAAGGAGTGAAGTCTGGAGCTGGGGGCTCCACCTCCAATTGTGTCTAACTCCTGGTCATTCCAAGCTCCAGGAATAACAAAAATCAAAAGGTACTGGAGAACTGCTTTCTGGGAAGAGCCCAGAAACCTTCTGTCTACCCTAAGCCTTAGGCAGACCCTAGAACCCCTCCTCTTCCCTACTCCTACATTCCAACAGCCCCAAAGGCCTGGACATTCCAGCTCCTGAGAGGCTCTGGATGCCTTCCCAGAAGGATGCTTTCCTGTAACTCCCTGCTCCCACCCCTGCCCCCACTGACTTGGCAACTGCCTTCCCACAGCATGGGCAGCTCCTGAGTTCCTACTCCAGAGGAGGAGAACAGGGGTTCAACCAAGGCCCTGCCATACCCTGGTTAACATGCCAAGACTGACCCACAGCCTCTTCTGCCTCCATGTCCCACCACCCAGGGTCACAGCCCCAAAAAACCTGGCATAGCAATGCCTCGTTAGTCCTGAGAGTGGATCCATTTCCTAGTAATCAAGCCAGTGCATGAGTCCAGGAAATCCAGTGCCTTGGGAACGGCCCTTCAGATGACTTGCTTGTCACCCATGAGCTCAGGCTCAGTTTAGGCCCTGGCATGAAAGTATCCACTGTGCACCAGGTACTTTATGTCATTTCTTGTACAATACAATCAGTGTCTCTACTTTGTAGGCTGAAGGACCAAGTCACATGCCCAGAGTCACACAGCCAGTGAGTACTGACACATTTGGGACCCAAATTTAGGCCCATCAGAGTCCAAAACACCTGACACAAAAAGTTTACAGCAGACAGGGGACCTTATCAAAGACAACAGCCAGTGGTGGCAAAAGTCAGACTAAAGCAGAGGAGTGGCTGAGGTGAGGGAGAGGCAAGGTGACTGTTACGGCATGCTGTGGCTAGGAAAGAGATGCCAAGTGGAGGAAGGCTTGGAAATTCTTGGGAGTTTTATCTGTATTGATGTATACGTGCCTGCTTGTCTGTATGTGCACCACATGCATCCAATGCCAACAGTGGCCAAAAGGGGGCATTAGATCTTCTAGAACTAGAGTTACAGGTGGCTGTGAACTGCCTGGTGTGGGTGCTGGGAAGCAAACCCAGGTCTACAAGATCACTTGCTGCAAGCACTCTTGACCACTGAGCCAGCTCTCCAGCACCACTTCTGGTGTTTTGTTTTGGTTTGTTTTGGTTTTTAAGGACATGTATCAGTGGCAGGCCTTCACCCAGGGCAGGCAGTCACTTGTTAGCATCACCAGTCCTTCAGGTCAGGAGGTCCATTATTACCCTCATTTTAGAGAAAGGGAAACACATGCGAGTGGTGAAAGGAACCAGGACCAATGAGTCAGTGTTCTGAGGTGGAGCTGGGCTTCAACCAACATTCTAAATCCTAAACTCACTTTAAATACCTGTGTCCTCCCCAGGAACTCGGGACTCACCACAATCTGTTCCTAGGGACTAGGCCGAGCAACTCAGAGGGCCCAGTGCAGGGGCGGGAAAGACATGCAGGTGACCTGGAAGTTCTAAAGTCCTTTCTGCCTCTACCGCCCCCAGCTGCCTCTAGAGAGAGGCATAGATCTTTCCTAGTTTGTAGAATTTAGGGAAACTGTCACTGTTGCCTGTACCTGCCTGACAGGAGGCCCCCTCCAGGGTCTACTGAGGTCATCTCTTAACCCCTCCCCTACCCCAGTAGCTTCCAGCTCCCCATCTGCACCGCCACCGACTCACATGCCATGTTTCCTCCATGGGACAAACTGGCTGGCTGAACAGGCTGATGGCCCTGCCTCTGTCACCCCCACCCCACCGCCTCTATTCTCTATTTCTAAAGCCAGAGAACAAGCCTCCTCCTGATCAAATCTCTCCAGCAGCCTCCCACTGCTCTTTACAAAGAGTAAGTTCCTATCACTGCAGACAAAGCTCTGCCAGGTCTGACCCAACCACTCTCCCAGAGTTCTGGCTTTAGAGCCCTGAATAAGCAACGCTCCCTGCTGCCTCAGGGCCTTTGCGTAAGCTGCACCTTCTGCTAAGAGCCTCTTAAGACTACCCCTTACCCACTAACCTCCTAAGTCATCTTTGAACATCATCTCAGAAAACTATCCCCTATCGCCCCCCCCAGCCCCCATTAGCTTAGTCCATGGTTTTAAGCTCGCTCTGCCTCCCACAGTATCCCCACAGTTCACAGGAGGCTACAGCCTTCTCACTTTTTTGGTGTTTAATAGTTGCTTCCAAAACAGACCGTAACCCTGGGCAGAACAGATTCCATGTCTTCTGCCCTGTCCCACTGTCTCACCCAGTTCCTGACACCCGGGGTGTAGGACAGAGGAAGAAAAGGACAGAGGAAGGAATGTGAGAGAGGTGTAGAAGGCTGGGGCCTCACATACTCCTTCCCTCTAGGCAAGAGAGAAACCTAAGGAATAAGTGCCCCTCCAGGTCCTGCCTCAACGTGTCTACAGTGAAACTAAAGACTGGAACCTGAAGAACCAGAAAGTCTAGGAGTGTGCTGGGGTGGGGTGGGGTGGGGCTTCCCGAGCCAAACAAAGAGCAGAGGCTGGGCAGGAGAGTCAGGTAGATCATGAGCAGCCAGGAGGAACAAGCCTGGAAGCTGTGTGGGGGCTGGACTGTGCCCAAGGCCCAGGGCTATCAGGGAGGTAGAACTACTGCTCTCCCTTGGAGGCTGGAGAAGAGCCAGAGTGCTGCCCAGGACCAGGCTGGCAGTGCTACTCCAGTCCCAGGCTACCGAGGACTGGGGCCCCTTCTATGCCTAGGCCTTGCCTTGCTTCCTACTAAGGGGACCCTCACAGAGGCCCAGGACACCTGGTTCTTCCTCATTCCAGAGCCCTAGCTAGCCTTGGATCTTCCTGTTCCTCAGGAGACTTTCAGAGATCTCAGTCAAATCTTGACTCTACACTCTCTCCCCAAATTTGCTCCTGCTAGCGTCTCTAGATTCATCCTTTTCCATTTCAACAAGTATCCTGTTTTGAATGCACTCATCAGAGGTCAAGCACTATGCTGAGAACTTAGCTTGGGTCCTGGTGTACTTACCCACCATCCAGCCCTGCCTCTGTGTATACTCTGCATTCCTTCTTAGCCCCTCTTCCAGACTGTGGAAGTCTGTCCCATGCCCCACTGCCAGCTGGGGTGCCAGGCAAGTAGGTAAAGCCAGGTTGCTGTGGCCACTCCGCCCTGGGCCTTATCAGTTGTTGTTGTTGTTGTTGGTGGTGGTGGTGTGTGTGTGTGTGTGTGTGTGTGTGTGTGTGTGTAAATGTGTGTGCATACGTGCCATGGTGCACATGTGGAGGTCAGAGAACAACTTGGGGAGTCAGTTCTCTCCTTCCAGTACGTAGATTCCAGAGACTAAAACAGCCTGGTGGTGAGTGCCTTTACTTGCTGAGCCATCTTGTTGGTCTATGAACAAAACTTCTGAACCAGAAAACAGGGTGTCATCTGAACAAGCAAAGAGCAGCTTTGTGTCACCCAGCCCTGTGGGTAGCTACTCACAGTAGGATACCCTGGGCCATTCTTTACATGTCAACAGCTGACCCTGTACATGAGAGGATGTCACCAAAGAGAGGGGCTGGCTTGGGCTAGAGAGAAGCACACCCCCTGGAGACATCTAGACATGCAACTCCAGAGACAGCTAAACTGGGCCACCTCCAAGGCTCCTCCACAGGGACACTGATTGCTATTTTGTGCCGCCCCCGAGGGGCACATATACACAGGCACATAAACAGCGCTGCACCCGGAAGAAGAAGCACACACAGCACTTTAGGACTACGAGGGCAGGGGAGCTGCTGGAGAGGTGATTTCCCAGGCCCTGAGTGGCTAGTGAGCTGGGGACTCAGTTAATGAGCTCCTGTGACTGCTTCTGGCAACCTTCCCCAGCCCTGTCCACTCAAGGGCAATCCTAGCTCCAGGAGGCACTCCAACAGGGGGAGAACTTAATAGGTGCCAGGTGCCTTGTCCGTGTGACCTCAGTTAACCTTTACAGGTAGGAGTGATTACCCCTGTTGTGCAATAGGAAAACAGACTCAGAGAAAGCACTTGAGCCGGAAGCTCCGGAGGGCAGGGTCTAGCCAGGCCACCCGTAAGCATGATGGGGCGGGCCCTGCCATGTTCCAAGGTAGGAGCTGTGGAGGAGGGGAAATGGCGAAAGAGACACACACACTCTTCAGTGTCCTGCATCTCTGCTTCACACCACCGACCCCTTCAGCTACCAAGCACCTCGCTCAGCTTTAATGCCAGCAAATAACCTGGTCAGAACCATTCCATGCACCTGGTCTTAGGGGATCCTGTCGCTGGCCTGTGCTGTCTTTGGGCCTCACTCTGGCTTTCTCATAAGCAAATAAGGCCAGGGGTATGACTCTTTCTTTTGGCCAGTCTCAATTCCTCGTTGGGCAATGCGCTATGTTAGCAAATGCCCACTCATCTTCAGGGGCCCTCTATTCCAGGAAGCCTCTCAAGATATTCAGGCTACTTACTGCCTGTGCCAGCGCTGCCCCAACCTGCCCCCACTGTTCTGTTAGTTCACAGAATTGTGCCCAGCTCGGTGGGTTCTGTCTTGTGATGGATGGGTCCCGATGGATTCTTTCTCCTAGCACCTACCACATGAGATCAGCAGAAACCTCTGCCTGAGGACTACACCAAGATCACCTCTATGCCCACATCCACGTATCTCCTCCCTCCCACCCCCAAGAAGGCACAAATCCCTGGGGTGGGGAGATGAGCTGAGGGAGGTTCCAGAAGTGTGCGTGCATGCAAGCAAGTATCCCTTTGTACCCAGGTTTCCACTGGAGCTGACTAGGCATCAACACTAGGCCTCCAGGCTAACTCTTGGCAGCTGCTTCTCTCCCCTGCTTCTCTCCACTCCCCTCTGAGGCCAGGCCCCCCATTCATTTGTCTCGTTAAGAGGCCTATAGAAACACATTTGTCCGCTCTGCGCTTCACTGCTCTGGTCGTCAATTCTCTGGGGGCACCCGCCCTGCCTTCTGCAGCAGCCCTGTCCATGTCTGGCTGCTTGCCCCTAGTGAGAAGTCTTACAAGTTCAGTCCAAGGCTGGCCACGATGGGGAGAGATTCAAACAGCAAGTGTAATTTAAAAGTAGGCTGGAAGGGCAGACCCTGACTCCTGAGGTTGGCTTACCACAACCCCTAGCTGATGGCTCTTAGCCTGGGACAGTGCCCAAGTCATGGCACCTGGAGGTGCACCCTTAGCAAAGGCAGGGTCTCAGCCTTCACTGGTTACAACCTCCAAGCCCCTGCTTGGTCTCTGTAACCAAATTACTAAGGAGCCAGCAGGAAGATCCTGGAAATCTACCCTAGAAGCAGCTCCACCTCACTCCTCCCAACTCCTGTGCGGTCAGGATTGTCCTGCCCCTTTTATTTATTCACCAACCCAGCTCCAGACCCTGAGCTGGAAATGTCTAAACTCCCAGGACTCCCAGCCTGCCTAGGGCAGATAGACCAAGGGCAAAATGCCACAAGAGCAGGCTATGAGGACTACAGAGGACCAGAGCATGACCACACTGTTACAGGAAGCAGTGACAGTTGAGTCAGACCTGGTCATGTAAAGGGAAAGAAAACACACCCCTCCACCTTGTTTGTTTTTGGAGACAGTCACGTAGCCCAGGCTTGTCTTCAACTTACTATGTAGCCAAGATTCTCTAGAACTCTTAATCCTCCTGCTTCCAATTTTCAGACGCTAGGAATACAGGCCTGTGTCATCACACCTGACTGTGAAAGTGGGAACAGAAAGCATGAAGAAGGCCTGGACACAAGGAGCTCTGTGCAGCCGAGAGGAGAGAGCATGGCAGATTCCAGGGGAAGAGAGACAGTGAAGGGTAGGGTAGCAGAGAGTCAGACACTAAACTAAAGCTGACCCTGCAGGCAGTTGGGGAGCAAAAGGATGCAACCTGATTCTCACTGTGGAATAGAGAATAGGTTCGGAGGGAAGGGACTGGAGGCACGGAAACCATCAGGTTTCCTGATGCACACTCAAACTCAAGCAGAAGACGAAGGAGGCTTGGCAGGAGGGGGCAGAGAGAGCGCAGTGGATGCATTCCAGAGACACTCAGAAGCTAGAGGCCACAGAACCTGGAGATGGATCACATGTGGGATAAAAGGAACAGAGAAGCTGAGAGAAGGCCCAGCTTTCTGACTTGGTGACCAGGTAGACAGTAATGCTAGTCACAGAGAAAACCAGGGGGCAGACAGGATGGTGGGTCTGAGAGGTGCAGGCAAGGGTGTGCTGGGTCAGAGGGAAGATGGAGAAGGCAGTTATTCTCCTAGGCCTCAATGTTTCTCAAAACTCAGTGGCATGTCTCCCCTGCTGTCTGGGCCCTGAGACTATCTGAGAAGAGTGACAACAGTCCTTCACCAATCAAGGGCCACTGGCTATGTCAATGTCAGTCACACCTAGGGTGCCAGGCCCCTCCCTCTCCTGCCCCTGCAGCTCCAAGCCCTCTCCCATCAGCCCCAGCCAGGTCTAAGGATCGCCCCCACACTCCTCCTTTCTAAAGTTTTCCACCTGACTTCTCTTCTGGACCCCTAGCCCTGCACCCCACTGGCTAGACTCTCCAGAGAAAGGCCCTCTCCCTCCCATTCTCCCCTACCCAGGGCCCAGCCTCTGAGGACAAAGGGAAGGGTGCTCCAGGGCCACCCTCTTCTATGACTGGCTCCTGAATTATTAATGAACCATTTAGATAGAGCCCTGGTGGGACAAGGCTCTTGTCTAGAGACCTGGAGGGGATAGAGGGATCCCTATGGCCTGTTGTCCTGGGGCCTGACCCCTGGGTTGGCCCTGGACTGCCTCTGGGTTCAAGACAGGCTGGGAATAGCCCCTTCCCCCAAGGGACCTCAGCTCCGACCTTGTCCCTCCCCCCAGTCTGCAGATTGGCTAAGCATGTCCTGTGCTCCGCCTCCTACCAGTAACCAAGCAGTGGTAACCATGGTGACAGGGCGGGCTATGGCCAGTCTTCTAGTGCCAGGCAGGGGGAAGGGCAGCAGCAGGGAAGAGACCAAAGTTCAGAGTTGGATTGGAGTAGGGGACAAATCGTGCCCCCCCCCCAACACACAAACACACAGACTCAGTTTCATTCCCTGCCCCCTCCCTCCTTCCTGCAAGCCAAGTGACACAGTCCTTGCCCATTTTCCAGGGACTGCAGGCCTGCCTCAGGGAAGGATCTGGGTAACTGAGCTTCCTCCCTGGACCTGTGGACATGTCTGGTACCCTGCTTTCTTCTACTCAGGGCCTTCTACAAGGATCTGCAATGTGGACAAAGCACATGCCTGTACATGTCACACAAAGATCACATGAATCCAAGACACAGCTCCCCAGCTCTATATAACAGGGTCAGGCTTAGACATGCACCACTCTGCAGAGCCTAAGGGATCCCCAGGTGCTCGGCAGGATGCTCAGAGGAAGTAGGAGCAGGTACTCCTTAGAAGGGGGCTTTCCCAGTGCGGGTCTCTAGGGCAGGAGGACTAGAGGGTTATCTATGGTCATCCTGATTCTTTTTCCTGTGACCTAGTCCCGAATTGCACTCTAGAAACCTGCTAGGAGGTAGGTCACTTTTCAACATGGTGTATCTGTATGGTGAGGAGTCAGACTTACTGTCGCCATGAGCACCTGCCATCAAACCAAGCATCACGAGGGCAGGCACAAGGGGCACCATCCTCCTCCCTGGGGCTGGTTCCGGTCCCATCCAGGGTTCTAGCTCCACAGCCAGCCACAGCCCAAGACAATCCACCTGTAATGGAGAGAAGGGTAGAGCCAATTAGCCAGTGTCCACCTGAGTTCCCATTGTTCATGTGCTCTTCCACTCCCTCACCCCTGCCCACCCTCCTTGCCCATTCGGACTGAGTTCAGCAGTCCCACACTGGACTGTGCAATGGGTGTCCAAGCTCCCTCACCGCTGAAGGTCAACCCATCCTATTGAAAGAGTGCAGAGGCCTTCAGGGCACCTAAGCATCTAAGTGGCAGGAGGGAGAAGAAAGCTGATTAGAAACTAGCATGAGGGCGGTCCATTCCAGATCTCAAGTTTCCAACCCACACCATTAAGGGGATGGGGACAGGGAAATGGAGTCAAAGATATATAAAGGTTGGGACGAAAACCAAGCAAAACCAAGACAGAGACAGGAACAGAGAGCAGCCAGGCAGGTTTACACAGTCCAGGGACATCTCAGTCCCTGGGGCATTCTGTTGCTCTTCCTCGGAAAGTAAGTGGGCAGACCCCCAGCACACTCAGCAAAGGCCCCAGTACACAGACTTAGCAGCAGTCAGTTCCACGTCGTCAAGAGGCTCACAGCCAAAGCCACAGCCCGTCAGGGCTCGCCAGGACTGCTCTCTACAAGTTACAGTTGCCCTGCTTGGTCACTCTCAACCTACCCAATTCCCATAGCACCTTCCTATCCCAAAGAAACTATAAAGAGGCTGGGATTGGAATTCTAGAGCCTGAGCTTCCACATCCACGTTTCCTCTTCCCTTGTTCCGGGTATCCAAAGCAGATGAGGGAGAGCTGTGCTTGGGGCTAGCCGAAACCTTCCAGACCTTGCTCACCCTCCTGTCTCCTCTTCCACTCTGCAAACCCATGCTGAAGCCTTTCAGTGGCCACTATGTACTGGAGACACCTCAGCTCCATGGCTGGGCTTCTAAAGGTTCCTGTTCCATGTTTCCTGCCTGGAGGCTTAGGTGACATACAGCAGTGCCCACCAATTCTGCTCACACTGCCACATACAGGTCATTGGCACATGGCCAGGCTTCACCCATGCTCTGAAAATACAACAGGGTATAATGGAGGAGTGATATTGGACACAACTTAGTGTAGCTGAACCTTTGCTACTTTGTAGGTTCTTTTTCTTCAGCCCTTCTTACCCTCCTTTTCTTCCACCCTCTCAACCCCTTAACATAGGAGAGAGAAAAAAAGGGTAGTGTAGTGGGGAAAGGGGGCAACATTCTCATTAGACTGCTTGCTTTCTGCTGAACAGGGTGTCGAGCTTCTTGGGGCAAGTTTGATCTTTGCAGTCAGGATATCTAATTTCTTCTTCTCATTACTTCTTTGTGCACAACTACTTAACAAACAGCAACCAACCGACAACCCACCCCACCTCTCTGGTATTTATACCCTCTGAAAAGTCCCTCTGAATTCCAAATATCATGAAATCGCAGAAACTATCTGCCACTGGAAAAATCACACCCCTACTAGAGCATGAGGTAAATCATAGTCAGCTGTTGTGGACAATATGAAGCTGCCCCATATCCCACCCCTGGGATTAAAACAAAAACATTCCCATAATATATATATATATTTTTTAAAAAAAGCAAGAATAAAAACCCCACAAATTTCTCACTACATCTTGGGACCCCATGGGACCCCACAGTGCTAAGAGAATTTTCGAAGTAGAGGGCAGGTGAACAGGAGGGATGGAGTTCAAACATGGTTCTGCTCCTCCCTGGGACTTGAACCCTTATCTGAACTTAGGACAGTCAAGTTCATGAGGTGAATGGGCAAAGGTAAGGCAGGTGGGGCTGTGAAGTGAGTCAGGGGCTAGAGACCGTCGGGAAGGGGAGATGTTCCTGTGTCAGAAACTTTCTGTAAGTAAGGGGTAAGTAGCAAGAGCCATAACACTACACACACACACACACACACACACGGTATAGTGTCCAGCACTACTTATTCCAGGCTGGGAGTTCCTCTGAGGGACCACAGAGCTGAGATGGTTCAGTCCACAATGAGGCCATACACTGCTATGTCAGGATGGGGGTCCTATACTGTTAAAGTCTTATCTGGGCTTGTTCATCACAGCACCACGGTTATCTTAGTGTGGCCATCAACACATTAGGCGGTGAACTGCCTGGCCAGGTTACCATGGGAAGGAACACTGTCCTCAGACAGGACCCTAGCTTTGGTACCGTTATCCCAGGTACAACTCAGAAGTGTGACACACCACAGTTCAGAGTGGTCTAGGCAGGTTTCATGGATGAGACATCACAAAAGCCAGAGTTTAACTTCTGTACTCAAATATTCCAAGCACATTTCCCCACCCCCGGCTCCATATGGTCAGCACAAGTATCCTGGGGACACATCTCCCTGGTACGGACATAAAGGGATGAAACAGAATAGATGTTTCATGGTACAAAAATGCACAGCACAGTCATCATGGGACAAAATTCCCCAGTACAATTACAGAGCCTTAATCCCCTGTAGCTGCCTGAGTATAGCAATCGCAGCATGGCTAACTCCCAGGTGCGGATGACATCGTTGGGGGTACACAGAGGGTACAGACATTTACAGGTACAGCTGCCTGATAAGAATATCACAGGAATGTCCACAGAGGTGTCACAGACATGGGATGGGGGTGCCGATATTAACTATTAAAGGGGGACAAAGCTCCTCTGAGTAAAGCCACCATAGTGTCTCACCCCCAGAACAGGGAAGGGAAAATCTGGCCACAAGTGTTATCTGAGCCCAATCCCCAGTATAGCAAAGCCCAGTGGCTCTAACTTGGGGATTCAAGACCCCTTTGTATGTCTGGCAGAGTGTTCAGAACACTGTGTACACTTCCACATTGTAGCAAATAGGCTCACAAGTTGAAAATAGGGGCCAGAGATGGCTCAGAGTTAAAGGTACTGGCTGTCCGAGGACTTGGATTCAATTCCCAGCACCCACATGACAGCTCACAACTGTCTAACCCCAGTTCTAGAGGATTCAACGACCTCCCCTGCCCTCTGTGGGCACCAGACACACACATGGTACACAGACATGCAGGCAGGCAGACACTCATATACAGGATATATTTTAAACTTTTTCTTTTTTCAGTTGAAAATCTAAACATTCCCCCCCAAAGAGAGCTGCTCCCAGGGGTCCTTGAATACAAGGCCACAGACAACTAGAAACACCAGGGGACCCGGGGGACAAACAGGGAACTGCTCTGACAACCACAGTCTCCTGAGCTAGGGCCTCCCCCTCTCAGCAACTCCCACCCCTGGACTCTGGGCACCGAGCCTGCCCCAGGTGTCAGGCAGTTCAGGCTGCTCCCAGCTCCAGGGCCTCCTCCCTCATCAGAAGAGAGGTGAGCAGCCCTGAGTCCCAGGCTTGGGCTTAAGTCTAGATGTTGGTCCTGCCCACACCGGGGTCTACAGGTCCCCTGCAGAACGAGTCTGCCTTGCTGGACTGCCATGGCCTCATGCACCCACCCAACACAGTGGTGCTTAGAACAGACAGTCACTCCACCAGCATGGACGGGTAAGTTTGTGTCCGGGACAATACAGATAGAATCAAGGCCCAAGCACTCGGGCATTCAAGCTCATCTGCAAATTGCACTGCGGACCGTCGGTTCTACCGAACTGACACACTTGGTCAGGAAAACAATTACGTGGCATATGATATTATAGGATATAATTGGGTGTAATTTTTCTACATTCAGAATGGCTTTGATATATCTTTTTTCCTTGCTACACCACTGTAAAGCTGCCAACTGCCCTTTCTTAGGAAGAAATGTCCTTTATTCTCAAATTTTGTCCTTGGTGCTAAAATATCCTTTCTTGTATGAAGTGATAGGGACAGCAGATAGCAGTTGTTTTTTTTTTTTTTATAATGTCCTTACTTGGCAAAATAAAAAAAAAACCTGCTCACCCCCTGTCTGGCCCTAAGCACTTTTGGAAACTGAACTGTGTGGGAAACCGAAGAGCCTGGGAACCACTGCTCTGAGGAAAGAGAGATCAGCAGGCACAACACCAAGCCACAGGAGTTGTGTATGCGCCTCATGGAAAATGTGTGTCACTTCCATGAGGTCCACCCTAACCATCCCTTCCAGGGCCAAAGAGGACCCCCAAGAGACCATGTGACGCCAGGACCTAGGGATTCCCGGATGGAAAACAGCTGGGATCATTCTCAAGGCCCCCCTCATGAATATGCAAACACAGATTGATTTGTTTCCCGTGGGCATGAGTTATTATTCACAAATATTAATTAGTCTCCAAATACCACCTGTTCCTCCAGCCTCCCCCACCACTCCTCCTCAGGCCAGGACCCTGGCACCCAGGAGACTGGAGACCAAACATGGCCACAGGCAGAAGGAGGAGTATCGGGGTTCCACAGTGTGCTCAGCCGGGGCTTAAGTAACAAGATGCACACTGGGCCGGGAGAGCTGTGAGCTGTTCATCTTCTAACCTGTGGCGGCAGCTAACCGAGCCCTTTTGTCATGTCCTGGACAGTTCACTGCGTGGTACTGCAGCAGCAGCTGCTGAGGCAGAAACAGGCCTTGTCACTCTTGGGAAGGGAAAACCAACATGTTTCCAACTCTCACCAAATCAACTACTGGATTATGATGGGGATAAATCAGAGTCTTATACTTGACCCAGGCCCTGAGAAGGCAGCTGGCACGAAGGAGCCTGAGACTGTCTTACCTCCTCCAGCCGGGCTGCCAGATTCCATGTGAACAGCCAGGAACAACATCCCCTCCCACTCCAGTATTAGGGATCCTCTAACTACACTGAGGCCCCTTTTGTAGCCCTCGACTTCTGTGTGTCTGGGGAGTCAAAGGGGAAACCACGGGTGTCAAGATATCTGTGAGTGGCAGCCAAGACCCTAACAGGGGCCTCGTTCTGAAACAAACAAAAATCAGAATAGGCTCTTTCTACAGCTACAACCCTCAGTCTTTTCCTCGAGGGTGTGGGGTGGGATACCTTAGATTCATGTTCACCATGTTTACTGCCTCAAGGCCTCTATACCCCGTGTTCCCTCGACTGCGAAAGATGCTCGTCTTCTGCCCAAACCACTATCCCCTTCAGAACCGGTTCAAGGGATCCATAAACACGTCCTCCAAGTGACTCCCCCTAGGCTTCCAGGTTTGCAGTTTAGTGAAATCACAGAGAGGTGATACAAACTTGTGGTTCTCAGTCCAGGGTGACTCTGCCCTGCCACAGGATGTGAGGTAATGTCTGGAGACATCTTTGTTAGGACTGGGGATGGAGGTAGGTGGTACTAGCTAGCATCTAATGGAAGAATCCCAGGATACTTGAGACATCTTACAACACCAGGCCAGCCCCACAAAGAAGTATCACCTTGTCTAGAAAGTTTACAGTATCACACCTCAGACACAGGCAATCCTATCCTAACCTCCCTGATGTTCACATCAGCACCTTCCTGGTCTGCCGACTCTCAAAGCATCTCTCTCTACCCCCAAATTAACTCAGCCTCCAGGAGCAGGGCCCCATACACACCCCATCTCCACCCTCCAGACAAGCCACTAACAAGCCGAATCTCAGAACACAAAGAGCTCTTCTTTCCCAGCCTCTTCTGGACTTTTAAGGAGATCGGCCCCCTCACCTGAGGATAGACAGAAGGGCGCATGGTATCCTTACACCCGTTCTCCCCAGCTGACCTTTCCAGTCTTTGGAGGCCCCCTTATCCTGCATAGCCAGCCCTACTGCCCGATTCAGCATGAACAGTCCTCTCCATCTAGACCAGATCCATTTCTTTCTTTCTTTCTTTTTTTTTTTTTTTAATGTATTTGTTATAATTGTGTGTGGTTACGCGGGGGTCAGAGGACAACTCTGTGGAGTCAATGCTCTGCTTCCACGTTTACCACTGGGTTCTGGGAATGGCTCGTGGGCTGTCAGGCAGCAAGCACGTTTACCTGCTGAGCTCTTCACTGGCTCCAGATCAATCTGTCATGACTTCCTCTGTTTAACCATTTATCTAGAACTGTTCAATAAATAGGCGAAGAGGTATGGGGTCTTGCCTTCAAGAAGCTTACAGAGAAAAGCCCACCAAGCACAAGGACAGCCTGTTATCCAGGTCAGCAAATCCCTGAAGGCCCTTTCTTCATTCCAAACACTCAACTTGTAGAGAAGTTTGAATTTACCTCTTCTCTATCCCAACTATCCCTCAGTGGGCATCCTGCCTTCTGTCATCACCTTCCAATTCATCCTGAACACAAGCCAATGGTGCCTTTAGCTCACAAAAATGCAAGCCTGGGGCTGGAGAGATGGCTTAGCAGTTAAGAATGCTTTAAAGCTCTTGCTGGGAACCCAGGTTCAGTTCCCAATACCCACATGGGGTTCACAACAATCTGTAATGAATCCAATCCCCTATTCTGCCACCACGAGTGCCAGGCATACACATATGTAGGCAAACATATACATAAAATTAAAATAATCATTTTTTAAATGCTTTTTTGTTTGTTTGCTTGGTTTTTTTGAGGCAGGGTTTCTCTGTGTAGCCCTGGCTGTTCTGGAACTCACTCTGGAGACCAGGCTGGCCTCGAACTCAGAGATCTGCCTGCCTCTGCCACCACTGCCCGGCTTTAAATGCAAACCTAATCATGTCTGTGGGGTGTGCTCTGTCTGCTGCTGTTCTGCAGGAGGCACCACTAGCCAGTGTTCCGAGAATGAACTGACCGAAGAATGGAAGGGTGCTGTTGATGTAGGAGCCTTCGATACTTCCAAAGCCCCCTTAGGAAGACATCTACAGCCTTCGGCCTCACATCCAAGGCCACCATGTAGACTCTTAACTCTCTGACCTTGTTCCCTAAAGCTCCAGCCCACTGCCCTGAGTACCCTGCTCCTCCTCCCATACGCCTCAGTTGACAGTCAGTCTGTTTTCCACACAGAAACATGGTGAATGGAGAAGCAGGCAGACTCTGGTGTCATCTGGAAGCCTATGTCACACCTACAGCAGCTGATGAACTTCATCATTCCCAACCTCCCTTTGTCCTCCATGCTAGCCAGACAGCTCCCCTCCCTCACGTCCTACCCTCCACCCTTCACGGTGGCCTGTCTTTCCCATCTCCCCAAATAACGCTCCGATCCCTCTGTCCCTCATACCACCGTCTCTCAGCCATGTGCACACAGGACAGCCCGACCACAACTTTATAGGCATCTCACAGCAAAATCCAAGTCATCCAACCCAGTCCACAGTCACCCCTGCAGCCCTGGCCACACACTGGGGCATACTCACCGGGTCTCTGCTTGCTTATACCAGTCACTCTCGCTGGGCAGTCAGCACTGAGGGCAGGGCACCAGGGCCTCCGCTCCTTCCTGGACAAGGAGGAAAAGATGAGAAAATGTTAAGAATTTCATTAAAGCAGAATATAAACAGACACAGACAGACTTTTGAAACTTACTGTTTATACAGGGAAAGGAGAAGCAAGTTACAGATCTGTTGGTACCGGCTGACCCCCATTTAGTAAGAATACCCATCTGGTTATTTCAATGCATTTGTTTGATGTTCTGTAAGCACCTACTATGTGCCTGCCCATCTGTCCACTTCCCATGAACTACCCAGGCCAAGCCAGACAATGGGTCTGAATTCCGCAGTGATCCTGAAGGAGAGCAGTCGCCCACCTACCTCTGGAATCCCCACCCAGCAGTTTCTCTTCTCACTAGCCAGCCACAAGAGTGCCCTCTTCCAATCTTCCAGTGTGCCCTACTTTCTCCCGTCTCGAAGCCCTGCCCATGCCAGCCAGTTACCACTCAGAGCTCAGATCCAACAGCACTTCTCGGGGAAGCTTTCCATGACATCGTCAAGTGCATGCCTGGACTTTGCCTCAAAGCAATGGCCACAAATGTATTTATTTACTTACATGACTCTGAGTCACCAAAATAAGTCCAATAAACACATGGGGCACACTTTGCCTGGCTCAACTCACTATCCCCAATGCCCAGCGGGAACCCAGCACATAGTAGGTGCTCAGCCATGCTAAGAACATGAGTTCACAGGAAACAGCCCAGCCTGGAGGACACGCCCCTGCACATACATCAGCCTTCAAAGAAGCTTCAGGAGCAGTATTTATTTTTGACTTTCTGCTTCTCTATAATTTCTAAAATGAAGGTGTGCCCCTGGATGCCTTCTCTGCTGGCACACACGGCACTGTGTGTGCTGGCCCTGCCCCTTCCTTCTAAAACTACTACTGAGCTCTTGCTAGCAATGTGCATGGTCCTGGTAGGGCAGAGCTTAGTCACCCCCATATCACTCATCACTAGCTCAGCTACTCCGCTGGTGCCCACTGGAAGCATGCTGCACCCCATTCAGGACTCCTTCTGGGCCTCACCCCACACTCCAGTCCTGCCACCTGGCTCTTCTCTGAACAGGAACCTGTGCTGTGGGGGAGGGGGTGTGGGAACACCCCCAGTGACCCAGGACCGATGCTCACTGTCCACAGACTAACAACCTCCACACACACCTGCCCTCGCTTTCACCTTTCTTTTAGATTGATTTGGTGTGTATGAGGGTTTTGCCTGCATTATGTATGTGTACCATCGGTGTACATGTCTGATGCTCAAGTTCAGAAGAGGACATGAGATCTCCTGGAACTGGAGTTATGGATGGTTGTGAGCCACCATGTGGGTGCTGGGAACCAAACCCCAGGCGTCTGCAAGAGCAGCCAGTGCTCTTAACTGATCTCTCTCTCTCTAGTCTCTGTCCTCACTTTAGACTGGTCAACTCTGGGATGCTAGGGAGTCTTCTTAGATAAAAAGACACTGCCTCACCCAGATCTTACCAACCCAACCTCTACAGACCCACACATCCCCTGCCAGACCAGAACCAGAGGCCCTGGGCCTTAGGATGCCAGTATAGACTTCCTACCCCCAGTCCACCACATTTCTCCACAACATTCCCAGTGGCCTCTGCTCCTGCAGCAGGCTGCCAAGCAGGTCTGGCCAGAGAAACCAGCTTCCGAGTTGCAAACTCAAAGGCCCGTTTGTCTGGAAATGCCTGCCCAGCCTCACAATGCTTGCTGTGGGGCTGTTAGCACCACCGTTGCTCAGGAACCCAGGCAGAGGAATAGTGTTCAAGGCACCACATGGTATCACACCCCATGCCAGCAGGGATAGGCTCTACCTAAAGCGGGAGCCTTATCTGAAGGGAAGCATACATCCAAAATGACCATGAGGCAGGTCTCTGAAACACACAGGACCTCAAGGCTACCAAGACCCTAGGGAACACAGACCAGCCCACGGTAGTATTCTAGAACAATGCACACCAGTCTACACCAGTCCAGGATCAAAGAGCCCTAACACAGACTATCAAGCCACCTTTAGTCGGCCACCAACAGTCCACAGAACCACTGCAAACCCACAAGGGGACAAGGCCTAGAACAGTCAGGATGGCCAGCCACCCAGAGAACAAACCGTCATAGGCATCTGGAAGCCAGACTGGGTAACTGGAGAGGACTTCAGTGAGGAATCACTCTGGGTTCAATCCAGAAAGGTCTCAGACCAGGCTTAGGTAACAGCCATGAGCAAGATCACATAGAAGGCCCTTGCATCAACCTGGCTGGCCTCGGTTGGGCTCTGCATCACCTGCCAGGCTGAAGCCCAGCCCACCAGTGGGACCAGGAACAAGTAGAAACCCAGAGCACAGACACAGACTGAAGCAACCTCCAGGCAGCCCTGGGGCAGCATCACAAACAGTCCCCAGAAGCAGCAAACCTGAGTCCTCAGACTCAGAGGCCCAGAGCACAGAGATCTGGTGCATCTGGACCTTGGAGGCAAAAGCAGAAGAAAGAATCTTGGGAGGAAAAGGACATTAAACCACGGAAGCTGCCCTTCCTCAGAATCCTCTCTATCCACCTCAAGAACTGTCTTCTCTAGGGCCCCACCTCCAGCCTTCTCACGTCTACCTGTGCGCTGAAGGTCAAATACGCTAGTACAAAAACACAGTCCCATCAGTGAACATGAGGCTGGGGGACAAGGTAGCTGCTCCCCAACCCCTGCCTGGTTGAGCACCCCACCAGTAAAGCCCCAGTCCAGAGCAGCCATGCAGGTGACTTTGCCTGGCCCGTGTGTGTTTCCAAAGACAACTCTGTGACTTGGTGATCCTGATGGAAGAGTTTATTTTCAGCACAAACATCAAAACAACTGCTACCACTGAGCGCCACCAATACAAGAAGTGAGGCCCTGTCTCAAACACTCTGTGCTTACCTTTAATCTGCCTAACAACCCTACGGGACATGCAGTTTCCTCATACCCATTTGAGAAATGAGGTTCAGAGACGGTTAGCAAGCTGTTCAAGGTCAAGTCAAACTCCAGCTGTTCATAATGTGGGCTCCTGGCCACTGTTGACAGCTGCCTTGCCTGAGAGAAGTCGCTTCTAGCCCTCATGTAACTCCGGGTGTCTTTCTTTGGCTTAGACACTACCCTCATACTAAAACCTCTAATAGGATCCTGTACCTTCACCAAAACTCAAGTGCTTCAAAGACAACACACGGGGTCTGAGCTCAACATCCACCCAGGCTCCACCTTTCCTCCCCAGGTCCATAGCTCAGGGACTTCAGTGAAGCCTGGGCCCCTCCCTCACTCCACATCCCACCAATCACCCTGTCCTATCAAATGTGCTTTCTCTGTGGCCTGCTCCTCCTCCCTGACAAGCTAGCTTTCTCTCACCTGACTTTCTGCATGCAGCATCCTTCTCACTCAGATCTCCACCCAGAACTTTCTATAGCCCAGAACCATCTTCTAGGAAAGCAATCTGGCTGTAGCGTGACCCACGGTCTCCATCCACTCAAACCTTAAGCTACTGGTTTCTTCCCTCTGGGTTTTCAGAAGTCACAAGTACCTCACAGAACATCCAAGGCCCTGTGTAATGCTGTGTCTCTGAACACACACCACAAAAGATAACATCTCTCAATCTTTACTCATACTGTCTAAACTTTTTAATTAACTAATTAATTAATTTTGCAGTGCCGGGAACTGAATCCAGGGCCTCGAGCATGTTAGGCAAGGGCTCACCCGCTGCGTTATTTCCAGTGCTACTCATAGTAATTTTCTTCCTTCCATCCAAAGCATCCTTTCTCTTTGTCAACTGGCAAACTCCTACTGATCTGTCAAAGCCCACTTCAGAGAGCCCTTCCTTAATCTCTGAGACTCATCTTACCCTGAACCTGCAACCCTCCCCATCACAGGAACTGCCTCAATCTTCTCGAGTCGGCTTGGAGCGACAGTTGCTCTATGTGGCTAACACTCCCGCTTCAGCAGCTGCTGAGAGAGGCTTCCTTTTCTACACAGCTGCTAGTCCCACAGGAAGCAAGAGTGCCAGGCCAAAAGTGCCTAGCCCTGTGCCTGGCACACGGACAGCAATCAATAACAGGTTACTGCATCACTTTCGCTTTCCCACCAAGTGCCTGCTGACTTGCACAGATACACAGTTCTCTTGGCTTCTCATAGCAGCCCTGGGGCCCATGCTACACTTGATTCTCATTCTACAGGGGACTGAACCTAAGACCCGCAAAGAGATCTCTTTGCCATGTTATTCTGGAACATAAGAGGTTGTTCAGGCTAGGGGCTACCTCCTCCCGCTGATGGACCTCGAACTGACTCCCAGTACAGGTGACTGAGAAGTATAGAGAAAGCACAAAGCACCAGGGGCAGTATCTTGCTACACACCAATACAACTCACAAGGCAAGGTTTTCAGCCAGCCTACCCTTGCTGCAGTCCACCCCACCCCAGCAAACTGCTTCTCCAGCACCCAGAACTAAAATCCTCTTCCCATAGCCCTAAACACATGAGCCTGGACAGAGGGAAGGTTGGGGCAGGGGGTGTGCAGCTGTAAGACTAAGGAAGGGAAGAATCCTATTAAAACTGTCTCCATTAAAGGAAGGGAAGAGGAACACTGTAACTCAAATTAAACAAAACCATGAAGAAACCGAATTAGAATGTGCAAGAAAGTATGTGTACAGCAAGGCCTGTGACTGAGTGTGCAGGGCACACAGGTGTGCCGTGTGTGCAAGCACAGCAGGTTTCTGCAGGAGGGCTCCTCCTTACAGGGAAGGTGAAGTGCGCTGGCAGAATGGAAGGTGAGCTGAGAACCAGAAGGAAGGTGGGAAGGTGGGGCCTGTGGGGTGTGTGGCCTGAGCCCTGGCTGAGAATGAAGGCTTGTTCTTAAGGAGTCGTTGGAGCCTTAGGCAGATTCACATAATCTGTAAAAACAGGGATTTTCATGCTCCCTGAAGCCAGAGTTAATATGGAGCCAAACAGAATCCCCCAGATTTCCTGTCAGACCTCTCCTCTGGATCCTATCAGATACCTGGTACCTCCCAAAGGATCCCAGACTGGGCCCTTCATCCAGGAACTACCACTGCGCTTCCTTTTCCAGGCCTTCCAACCATAAAACACTTTCCTGTATTCCCAGGCCAGAGCCAGCACCAGGTTACTCACGATGCTACCCTGGTAGCTTCAGAAGCAGAAGTAGAGCCTTCCTCAACAACAACCCTTGGTCATCCAGCATCCCCAGGCCGGGCCTGGCTACTCTCAGGGTGGTCCTCCCTCCCATTCCACAGCTCGGGGCAGGTAGGGCTCCCACCCTACCTGCTCAACTCTGGGGCCCTGCAGAGGGAGGGGGTGAAATGGGGAGAAGGGCTAGCCCCTCCCCCTCCCGGGGTAGGAGAACCAGAGGGGCCGCATTCCAGAGAAGTGGGGGAGGGGGCCTGACAGAGGGGGATTCAGAGACACCAAGCAGAGAGACACCTAAGGAGGGAGCTACAGAGACATGGAGGCACAGAGGCCGGGGGAGAGGGAACAGGGAAACCCGGGGAGAAGGAACAGAGAGACCCAGGGAGAAGGAACAGGGAGACCCGAGGAGAGGGAACATGGAAACCTGGGGAGAGGGAACACAGAGACCTGGAGAAAGGAAACACCGAGACCTGGGAAAAGAGAACAGGAAGACCTGGGTGAAAGAACCCGATACTCAGGGAGAGAACACGGAGACTGGGAAGGAAGAGAGACCCACGGCTGGACAAGCTGGGACCGCAGGGAGTAAGATCGGGAGGCAGTGAGAGACACAGGAAGCCAGAGACACCTAGGGAAACCGAGAAAGGCGCCGAGAAGAAGACGCGGGCGCAGAGATTGGGGACCGGGCACACCCGAACGGGACGGGACGGGGCGGGACGCCGGGAGGCGACTGAGTGAACTTTCGGAGCGGGTCCGAGCGCACCCGTCCCCCCGGGACGAGCTGCTCTGGGGCCTCAAGGGCGCCGCTCGGGGTGGGGGTTGGGACTGCCCGGCCGGCCCCTCCCCGGCCCGCGCTCCCCACGGAGAGCAGGGAAGGGGGGCTCGCAACTCACGCCCCGCTCGTCCCGGGGCCGCACGTGCGCCCGGTTGCCCGCGAGACCCGGCGTCGGCTGCGGCTCTTCCGCCGGCGGGGAGGGGGCGCCGTGGGACGGGGAGGCGGCCTGGACCCGCCCGGGGCCGACGGGGGAGGCTGAAGGCCGCCCCCGGAGCGCGACCGCGGCGTGTGGGGAACCGGGCGCCCACCGGCGCGGGGAAACTTTGCATGGGGGGCGCGGGCTGCGGCTCAGGTGCGGCGGGGGTTCGGTCGAGATCGCGGGCGCGGCAGGTGGGGGCGCGGCCCGGCCTCCGGGCGCCCCCGGGCCCGCCCCCGGCTCAGCACCGCGGACGCGGGGGCAGGGTGGGGATGGCGCGGAAGGGCCGCGCATCGAGGGGCCCGAAGGAGGTTCGGGGTCACTCACCGCCTCTCCGGGGGCCGTCGGTCTGCATGTCCCCCCCTCGAGCCGCTGAGGCCGCTGTTCTCAATCCGCCGCTGCCGCCGTCGCCCGCTCCCGCCACCGCCACCTCCACCTCCACCTCCACCGCCGCCTGAGCAGGAGCCGGAGCTGGAGCCGGAGCCGCCGCCTCTGCCGCCGCCGCCACCGCTCCCGCGCCAGCTCCAGCCGCGCGCGCCCGCCCGCCCGCGCCCGCGTCCCTGCCCCTGCCGTGCGCGTCCCCGGCGCCGCCCCTCCCCTCGTGCACTCTCGCTTGTAGAGGAGTGGAGCTGTAGGCCCAACGAGGCTGCAGACCAACCCCAAGTCTAAACCGCCTGCAACGCCAAAATTGAGCTTAAACCTCAGTAATGAGCGTGGATAGACCCAAACTCTGACACAAAGTCCAGAACCTCCCAAATCCTCACATGAACCCAATACTTCTCTAGGGTCCCCGGCCACCAATAAAGCCCTTTGAACCTAATGTTGAGTCCAGACCCCAAAATTTGCCTAGCAATCAGAAAAAGTAGTAATTTTTAACTGAACCTCTATAATGTATTGACTCCAATTACAGATTCTAACACTAAATGACTTCATTACTTCTACCTGGCCTAAGTTTGATATTAATAGCAGCCCCAAGCCCTGATCTGAATGGAACCCATTACAGATATTGAGACCCCTTATCTCCAAGAGAATCCTAAGCTAAGGCAGCTGCCTCACACTGTACCCAATGCTTTCCTGTGTTCTAGTCTCTGCTTTATTTCTATTCCAGGTAAGGACATTTCCTCACTGGGATTTTTGATTTTTTAAAAAGGATTTGTATTTATTTATTTATTTATTTATTTGTGTGTGTGTGTGTGTGTGTGTGTGTGTGTATGTGTTCACCTGCAGGTGCTGGAGTTACAGGACGGTGTGAGGAGCCCAGTGTGGGTGCTAGGAACCAGACCCAAGTCCTCTGCCTTGACTGCTGAACAACCTCAACCCTGAAACTCTCAATTTCAATAGAAAATTTGGAATCGGGTCACAGGGGGCAGAGAACACACCCTAATACAGACACTGACCTCAATACCCCTCCCCTCTTTGTGATCATTTAGTCCAATAATAGTCCGACTCTAGTAATTATGCAACCCAAGATAAGACTGGCTTTGCAGAAACTCCACACAAACCTTTACCTCTACACTGTTCTTCCCCTGCGCTCTGACCTCAGGTCAACCCCACCTAGAGGCTGACCAATATCCCAACATCTACACTAACTCTAGCAGATATAAATTGATCCCCAGTCTCGAGACCCAAGTTCAGTATAAGCCTTAGCATTGAATTTCAGACTCCCTGTCTACAGCCACACCAACCTGAAACCATCCACTCGCATCTGAAGTTCATAGTCTTCATACCAAATGCAAATGAACGTGCCACCGTGTCTGGTGTATGCAGTGCTGGGAACTGCTATGGACTAAGCTAATAACCTACTTGAAGATTTATATTCCAAGTTGTGCTTATAGGGACTCAGCGATCTCCAAACGAGAGCCAGCCTTGGCACCAAAGCCTTCAGGCTCCTCACATGAAACCATCACTTAGAAAGTCATCAAGGCCACACCAGCCCCTTTCTGTTCCCAATCCCACACCATGAGGCTTCACCATTAAGGCAAGAGGTGAGACCCTCCTGACTTCTACTGCCCTGGGTCAGGTGAGATTTTGTGAGAGCTCTAATCTCTGTATAGCATCTCTCTGATTCGCCTGTGAATTTAAAATCAGATGAGAAATAAAAATAAGATTTGGGGACTGTTGAGGCTCCTAGATTCTCAGTGGTTACCTGCTGAGTTTAAGGGTCTGGGTTGAGGAATCAAGTTCTGGGGAATACCTAAACCACAGCCTGCTTTTGTCTTGGAGCTGTATTCACAAGCAGTGTGCGTGCGCCCCCTGGCGAACATACTAAGGCGATAGGCCTGGCTTCCGAGAATCTGGGCAATTCGGCCCAGATGACAAATAGATCAGAAATGAATACTCCTAAGGCAGTGGTTTTTCACCCACGGGTAATTTTGTTGTGCTATGGGAGAGCTGCTGCAATTTTTATGCATCTTTAAATATATTTTGTCTGTTTTTCAGAACTCTGACTGTTTAGTTTCCCAATTTAAAAACATATAATTTTCGACCTCCTTTTCGCTGACTTCTGGAAACAGCTCTTTCCCTTGGCTTTACTGGCCTACCCTGCCCTCCATGACCACTGGTTCTCCGATTACTCTGCTGTGCCTCTTCCTTTCCAGGGCTCAGTACTATGTCTCCTCTTCTCCTGCCTCTTTCCATCCCTTGGCCCTCTTGTGAGCTCCAGATCCTTGTACCTTCTCTATGGCACTTCTCAGTTGTCCCTCAGATAAGTAGAATTCCCATCTCAAGTCTATCTCCATTCATCTTAAGCAAGGGCACTCAGTCACTGGTCCAGAAATGCAATACAGATATCTTTCCCAATTGGTCATTGGTCTTGTAAACTTTGTGAAAGAGACAGAGACAGATGAAATGAGGGGAGAGACTAATTAATTCTGACCTCCACATTAACCCAACCAACGACAAACTCGATTTTAAATACTCTTGTATATAGTTATATGACAACCCCCCCACCCCCTGACTTACTGCACCCAGAGAAAGTTGTCATGCTTGCTAAGGGACATTGGCTTCTTCCAAGAAGCCACACCTAAGCCTTGGGCTAGGTTAGTGAGTTACCTCCACCTGAGTTGTTACCTAAGTTTACATGTTTCCCACATCTAAGACTGTAAGGACAGGAGGGATGTGTTTGCTTCATCCATTGCACCTCAGGCTCTCCAAACTATTGGTCTCTGTCCCATTTCTCACCCACCTTTTGGGCCCTATTCAGTATAATATATATGAAGGCTGGACAGAAGAACACTGGGACTCCCATGTTCTGATCTCAGAATGTATAGCACCCAGCTGCACACAAACTCAAGGGAATGAAACCAGGCTCAGAGCCTGAGGCCACATGATGTGAGAAAAATCTCAGGGGTCTGGGACTAGATGGCACATAAAGAAACAAAGCCAAGTCTCAGACCAGATTGCCAAACTCTGAGCACAGGGTCCACGTGGACCTGCCCCCACTGCCCTGCTCCTAGGCCTGGCGGGGAGGCATGTCCTTGTGCTCACATGTGAAGGCCAAGTGATGTCTCGTGGTAGCTCTGTGTCTGCTGTGTTCCAGCTCCAGGGTGCAGGGTGAGGGGAGCGCCAGATGTCAGTTTCCACTCACTATTCACCCTTTGTCAAGACCATGGCCCCACTGGATGCCCCTCAAATTCATGACGTCAGTACATCTCTTAGCTGGTTGAAATCAAATTACATTTCAGCCTGAGTCCCCACCCCACCAGATCAGCAGGAGTCCTGTTATCCTTCACAGCTCCCTGTACCCTCTCCTTGCCAAAAGCTCAAGAATTCTGGGGCTTTGCACAGCCCCAAAGTTGGTCTGTCTGTGCTCCTGAGCCTTGCAGGGAGAGATTTAAACAGATACACAAACACCGACTATCACTGTAATGGGGTGTCCACTATGCACTGCCCCATCTCCAGGGCCTCACTTTGCCATCCCCGTCCCCCCTTCATCCCAGGCTCTTTCAAGGCAGCTCCTCCTATAGACCCTTCTCAAAGCTGCAGCCTTTAGTCCTTAGCATTATTTATTATTTTTCCCAGGGCGATAGGGTAGACAATGTTGCTTGCCTACCCTCCTGCATGTCTCCGATGTCAGGAAGAGCTCAGAAGGCACAACTACAAGAATGGCGGTTTGCCTCCCCGGTACAGACGGGAGAGAAAGGCTGAGTCCCCAGAACACAAAAGCCTGGCTAATGTCTTTGCTTCCTTGCCAGTGAGTCACTGTGGTGGGGCATGATACAGGAGCTAATTTCTCAATGGAACAAGCTGCTGATGACCTCACTCTAGCAGAACTCCCTAATGTCCTTATCACCAAGTGAAGCCACCCACACCTGCTCCTTCCTGCCCATCCCCGTGGTTTCTAAGGGACTGGAGGTTGCTGTCCAGCAGATGCTCTGGCTCCTTCAAGGCTTTGCTCCCCTGTCCCCATTCATTGCTTCCTCTTTGCTACATCCTGTTCTCTGTCATGCTCAAGCCTCTCCTGCTCTGAACAACACTTCCCTCCCTCAGGCCCACACCCACTCCACAGTGGGGGAGACTTGAGCACTTCTTCCCTCTCCCCCCC